>NC_066854.1:4747297-5079172 GCF_001640805.2 Lates calcarifer
GCAGGTGGTCAAAAGGCCAAAGGTCACCGTGACAGCACCAAACACATTTACGGCCACAATTCAAGAATTCACAGTCTTATTAACTGCAGCAGGACTGGTCGGTGGAGGCGTATCGATACTACGATTGATACTTTTCTGTTACTTGGTGGTTGTTAACAGAACCGCTCATGTTTTCATTATTTAACTTTGAGTGAGCAACATCTTGAGGAACGCACAGAAAACTGGAAACCGCATCCTCTCTGCCTCTTCATACTCAAACTGTAGAGTTGACTGTGTTCAGAGTTCCTGAAGCAGCAGTCATTTGTTTTTCCTGCTCAGTCTGATCTCTGTCTTCTCAGCTGTAAATCTCGCCGTCTGTCTTTTGTTTTGTTTTTTTGTATTTCTCTTCCTGCTCGGCCTCCAGACCAGCAATCTGATTGGATTTGGAGAGTTTGACGTTCAGGTAGACGCCGCTTCAATCTGTTCCCCTGCTAAACCGCTGCAGTTTAACTCAACTATACTTTACTACACTAACAGCTGTGGCTCTCCCTCCTCCAACACAAGTGTTTGTTTTATTTTTGACACTTATTAAAGCTTGAAATACAAACAGCAGTAGAGAAAATATTTGACATGCATGCAGAATGAATTTAGGACAAATAAAAGCGCCTCGGTCATGTATTGTATTTCTTTACGTGTCTGTTGCATGAAATTCACTTGTTAACATAAAATTCATGCAGAAAGATCCCCTTCATTCTTAGAACAATACTCTGGATTTACATTAGAGCTGGAGTCACTTTACTTTGTGTCTTTGTACCTAACAACCTGTCTTTTTCTCTTCTTCTCAGATGAGCGCAGACTTTCCTGACCAGAACTAAAGATGAGCTCCTCATCCTCTTGTTACCAGTGTACTCTTCATGTCTTTGTTTAATGCAGAGACTAAAGCCCCATTTGGACGGGATTAACTGTACGGGAGGAGGTGGAGAATTAAATCTTCACTGGTGGTCTTTCTGTAATGTAACCTCCATAACTCTGCTAAGAAGTCAGAAAAAGACACTTGTGTTTGATGCAGAACTTGCTTTTGGAACTTGTTTTTAACTTTTCTTCAGTATCCACAGTGATCCAGTGACAGCTGTCTGTACGCCCATGGGTTTCACTGCAGACAGGAGATGATCGCAGCTAATTCTGCATACTTAGAATAAAAATATGTGAATAAATGTATATGCTGTGATTACTGCAGGTATGGGTGGGTGGGCCAGGTATTGTTAAAACTAGCCCACCTCCTCTAAAAAAGATCCAGTCCACATGGAGCTGAAGTCGGGTTTAGACGGGATCTGTCACTTTATTTTTGTACATACATCTGTTTTTATTAAGTCCATAATACTCCCTGCTGTAAAACAGTGAAAATAAAGAATATGATTCTGCGTGCCTCCTTAAATTTGCCATAAAATCACATTGATTAATTGGACATTGTGTATTTGAGTCTGCAAAAACATCTTATTGTGTGGAGGTGACTTTAGACTAAACAAACATGGCGGATGACAGCGGACCCCCCCATTTTTAAACTTTATTCATCATGAATTCATCATGAAAACAACAACGTGTCAGATTGACTATCGATCCGTTCCAAATGACAGCCAATACAGCGGCATGCTCGGATTTCCTCGAGTCTCCTCCCACACACACAACAGGATTTCTGACCGTAAATACCCTAATAAACACGTGTAACATTTGTCAGAGCGGCCGGGGAGCGTAAAATCATTCTTAATCCACCTGAAACCACAGGAAACTCCGGCAGGATCACCGTTAGAGCCATCATAGCGCCACATTATTGTTCAAGGATTTTTACTAAAGATATTCGCTTTCAGGGTCAATAAAATGAAATTAAACCCATATCCTACCTAACCTTACTGATAGCAATGTAAAGATGAAACACTAGGGGGCGCAAACGAAAAGCAGAGTTTGACTAAGTTGAACAAACACCTGTCAGCGCCGTGACACCAGAGTGTTGTATGGAGCGGGTTGAAGCAACAGAGAGGGAACAGGAATATTTCATCATAAAGATCGTTTCTCAGCACGTTTTCATTCAAATAAAACATTCTGACCATCACAACTGAATCTGATTTAATCATTCCAACCCTCACATAACTTTTGTTGTGATCTGGCGTTATATAAACTGAGATTGTGGTTAGGGTTAGGGTTAGGGGTGCGGGGGTGCGGGGTGGGGGTTGCACGGGAGGGGGAAGAGGGAAGAGGGGGTGGGGGGTTCTTTTATTTTATTTTTTAACTTTCAGGCTGTGGAGACGCTCAAAGAAAAGTTGGCCCATAAACTCATAGCAATCATTTTTAATTGAAAACAGCTGCAGCTTTCTTCTGATTTCTCTGATGATGTCAAGTCAATATTTATTTATACAGCGTCAAATCATAACAGACGTCATGTCGAGGCGCTGTACACACAGAGCAGGTTTACACCGTGCTCTTTATATTATAATATTTATAAGGAGACCCAACAATTCAAACCATGAGCAAGCGTGGTGTGTTCATGAAACGGTCAAAGACTTTAAAGTGGGGATGAAGTCAGTCAGAGTATTACAAGAAACACAGAGCCTTCGGCAGCTCAACACAAACTAAGGTGGAGATCACCTGAAACCCCCCTCTGTTCTCTACTTGACTTGGTACAGTCCAGTCAGACACTTTGTCAGATTTGAGCGACAACCTCCGAGTGTCGTTTGAATCAAGAGAAATACGTGACAAAGTGTTAAATGCAACACAAATATAAAACAAACTGACTGTTCTGCAAACGTCTGTGGATTTATATGTTGTCCGCAGCAGTTCACACAATAAAACATCGATCTTATAGTGATTTATTCACGGGACATTTTGTTTGGGGGAATCACACACGTGTCAGAAACGGGATTCGATTCCCGTGAGACCTGCACAGAGTGAGGTCCAGCCGCCCCCCTCCTCTCCCCAGTGCACTGCCCCCCTCCCCCCACGCTCTCGTCTATATAAGGCGCGCCGGAAACAGCGACTTCCTCTTTGACACCCGGCGCGCGCAGACGGAGCCACCGAGAACTGCTGCACGTGGTACAAACATTTGGTAACTCTCGCTTAAAATATCCACGCATTTATCACATTTTCTGCGTTTTTACTGTTGTCGGTGCAGTTATTAAATGGTTATCTTTCAATTTAAGTGTAAACGTGAGTCTTTTGTTGGCTTACTTTGCAGATTTTGACTAATGCTAGAATCCTTGCAGATTTCAACTCCTGCTAGAATCATAGCCTAACCTAACTACATCTGTTTCTTCTCTGTGTTTTCCAGAAACGGGAGGTGAGGAGATACACTCGTGTCTGCGCTGCTGTTTGTTTGGACCTTGTTATTTAACCTTTGTTGCATCCATTCACAAGTGTATCTCTGCACCTTTTGTTGCTGCTAGTTCTGCTGTAGCATTGTAATGCTAATGTTAATGCTAACGTTAAAGCTAATGCTAATGTTAAAGTTAAAGCTAATGTTAAAGCTAATGCTAAAGTTAAAGCTAATGTTAATGTTAAAGTTAAAGCTAATGTTAAAGCTAATGCTAATGTTAATGTTAAAGTTAAAG
This sequence comes from Lates calcarifer, assembly GCF_001640805.2. Taxonomy (NCBI): domain Eukaryota; kingdom Metazoa; phylum Chordata; class Actinopteri; family Centropomidae; genus Lates; species Lates calcarifer. The sequence continues at coordinate 4,750,876 of NC_066854.1, forward strand.
CTAATGCTAAAGTTAAAGTTAAAGCTAATGTTAAAGTTAAAGCTAATGTTAAAGTTAAAGCTAATGCTAAAGTTAAAGCTAATGCTAAAGTTAATAGTTAACAGTGTAAAACTGCACTAACAACAATAAAAATGCAGAAAATGTGATAAATGTGTGGATATTTTAAGTAAGAGTTACCAAATGTTTGTTCCATGTGCTCCAGTTCTTGCTGGCTAAAAAGTTTCAAAAGCACCTCGTATGCACAAGCATGTCCTATAAAACCAATAAGTCACTCCCTCCCTTCCTCCTGCCCCACCCCCCTCTGGCTCCTCCTACCTGCCCCTCCCCCTGACTCCTCCTACCTCCTCTGGCTCCTCCTACCTGCCCCTCCCCCTGACTCCTCCTACCTACTCTGGCTCCTCCTACCTGCCCCTCCCCCTGACTCCTCCTACCTACTCTGGCTCCTCCTACCTGCCCCTCCCCCTGACTCCTCCTACCTACTCTAGCTCCTCCTACCTGCCCCTCCCCCTGACTCCTCCTACCTACTCTAGCTCCTCCTACCTGCCCCTCCTCCTACCTAGCCCCACCCCCTCTAGCTCCTCCTACCTAGCCCCACCCCCCTCTAGCTCCTCCTACCTAGCCCCCCCCACCTGATCTAGCCCCTCCCCCCAGCTACCTCCCCCCCCGAACTAAATTATCCTCTCCTGCTACCCCCTAACCCAGACGCTGGCAGTGAAGGGGATTCGAACCGGCCTCTCCCAGACCAGTCGACCATCCGGCCGCTGACGAACCCACTGCACCACCGTGCATCTGATATGAACAGAGCTCCGGGCGTATTTGACATCTTCATTTTGGCTGTTGAAAGTGAAAAACTCTTTGTCTCAACCAAGACTTGAACCTGCAACCTCTTGGTTCTCAATCACAACCTCTTGCCTGCAGACAAATCCACTGCACCACTGAGGATCTGATGTGACTAATGCTCGTGGCGCATTTGGCTTCTTCATTTTGGCAGTTGAAAGTGAAAAACTCTTTGTCTCAATCAAGAATTGAACTCACCAACTCTTGATTCCCAGTCCATCTCCTTAACCACTGACCTACAGGGTGAGACACCTGAGCTTCTTTTTTCAAGCATTTCACTCTGTGATCTGCACACCAGCCTTCAAAAACTCACTGCCTCAACCAAGAATTGAACTCATGACTCTTGAGACCCAGTCCATCTCCTTAACCACTGACCTATGTGGTGAGACACCTGAACTCCTTTTTTCAAGCATTTCACTCTGTGATCTGCACACCAGCCTTCAAAAACTCACTGCCTCAACCAAGAATTGAACTCACGACTCTTGAACATGAGTCAGTGTTCTACCAGTTTGCGCCATCTTGTCAGACAGTGGAGGACTCTTTCTTTAAGCATTTCAGCCTTTCTTTTGCACACCAGTCTTCAAAAACTCTTTGACGCAAGCAAGAATTGAACTCACCAACTCTTGAGAACCAGTCCATCTCCTTAACCACTGACCTATGTGGTGAGACACCTGAGCTTCTTTTTTCAAGCATTTCACTCTGTGATCTGCACACCAGCCTTCAAAAACTCACTGCCTCAAGCAAGAATTGAACTCACGACTCTTGAACACGAGTCAGTGTTCTACCAGTCTGCGCCATCTTGTCAGACAGCTGAGACACATTTCTTTGAGCCTTTCAGTGTTTACTTTGAGTGCTGGGCATCAAAACTCTGCAGCCTCTGACCCAAGACCTCAAAACCAGAGGAACCGATAACTCTGAACTTCAGTGTCGGTGTGAGCTATAAGGCGACGTGTTGATCAGAGGCTTTTGTCAGACTTTGATTCAAAAATCTCTGCTTGTACGACCCACAACTGAGTCAAATCCACATCCTCAGAACCTAAAGGTTCAGCTATCTCATCAGACCCTTCACACTTATTTCCTGGAGCCTTTGGGAGTTTACAGAGGGTCCTGGACTTCATCAAAATCCGCCACAACTCAAACCCAAGAACTTCAGAGGGGTCATTCCATATCAGATCAGAAAAGGTTGCTGCAGCACCATCTCTGATTTTGTTCAGACATTGACATGAACAGGTCCAGAAAACAAGGCCTGTACACAGCCCACGTTTTCATGTTTTCAGCCTTTGATATTATTCTGTTTTTATAACCTGACAAACACCTTATCTGAGAAGTCATGTTTGGACATTAAGACCTAGTACTATTATCACTGTCTCAGGGAAAAGAGGGAGAGTCTGAACTCAGCTCTGAGAGGGTTTCAGAAGGAGCACTGACTTACAGGGCCTGTGTCCACCAGAGGGCGCTAATTCTACTCTTCACAACAAGGCTGCACAGTTGCACACAACAAAACCAATTAACAAATGATTCTATTTAAAACAATGAGGAAAACTTAAACTAACAGTGACGTGTAATCAGTAAAATCAGCAGTGTAGCTGAGGCCATGAGGGAAGAAGTGTTTGTGTGGTGTTGTTTGATCCAGAAACACAAACCAAAGCCAGTGGGTGTGTCTCAGGGAGAAGAGGGAGAGTCTGAACTCAGCTCTGAGAGGGTTTCAGAAGGAGCACTGACATACAGGGTCTGTGTCCACCAGAGGGTGCTGATGAGCTCAGGTGCTCATGACCATGCTCACCTCCAGTACCTGCAAAGAAAGCAGCCACACTGCAAGTGACAGGCACACAGGGCAGAGAGACAACACAGCGATCTTACAAAGTTTGGTGAAGCTAGGAATAAAACTTATCAGGATGTTAATGCCCAGACATGGCTTCTCAGATAAGGTGACTTTGAGAGGGTAAAAATAAAAAATATCAAGAGCTAAAAACATATCACAGCATTAGATTTGAACTAAAGTTTCACCAAAACTGATAAGATGGAAGACAAACAAGACTCAACATGACTGAACCATTAAAGGTTTGTACTGCCTGACCATCTCTTTGTACCTGCACGATATCAATCCTTAGTTTTTCCAACTCAATTGCTTGGTGAGGTGGAGAAGGGAGAGGAGGGAGAGGAGGGAGAGGGGACTTGGGTTGTACCAAGTTGGGCAGTGCAGAGTTCAGGGGGCGGGGTTTGAAATCACAGAAACTCTTCAAGCCACTGAGTCAAGCTACTGCTGAGGGAGAAACACAAACCAAAGCCAGTGGGTGTGTCTCAGGGAGAAGAGGGAGAGTCTGAACTCAGCTCTGAGAGGGTTTCAGAAGGAGCACTGACATACAGGGTCTGTGTCCACCAGAGGGCGCTGATGAGCTCAGGTGCTGATGGCCCTCTGCCATGCTCACCTGCAGTATCTGCAAAGCTTTTAAAAGCCTTATTTCAGGGAATCAAACACCGTATAGACAAAGAACAAACTAAATCTGAGACAGTGCAGCAACCACTCTCTTGGATTGAAACATCTGTGGACGTCAGATGTTTGGATCTGAACCAACAGCCTGTTTAAAGGGCTGCTCCTCATCAAGCCCCTGGGTCACAAAGGTCAAGAGGTTCTCAGTCTGTATTTTGGAGCGTCATTTCTCAGACTCCAGTCTTACTGGTGGGGTTTAGGCTTCAAGCCAGATTCATGTACTGTATTTTGGTTCAAATCAGCAATTAAATTCTGTTTTATAAATCTGGACTAGTTGCCTCAACAAAAGAATTAGATCCACAGCCATTCTTTAATTACCAGCAGCTGATATTCAGTCATTTTGCAGATATAATAACCGTTAAAGGTTTGTACTGCCTGACCATCTCTTTGTACCTGCACAATATCAATCCTTAGTTTTTCCAACTGGATTGCTGGATGAGGTGGAGGAGGGAGAGGAGGGAGAGGAGGGAGAGGGGACTTGGGTTGTACCAAGTTGGGCAGTGCAGAGTTCAGGGGGCGGGGTTTGAAGTCACAGAAACTCTTCAAGCCACTGAGTCAAGCTACTGCTGAAGGAGAAACACAAACCAAAGCCAGTGGGTGTGTCTCAGGGAGAAGAGGGAGAGTCTGAATTCAGCTCTGAGAGGGTTTCAGAAGGAGCACTGACATACAGGGTCTGTGTCCACCAGAGGGTGCTGATGAGCTCAGGTGCTCATGACCATGCTCACCTCCAGTATCTGCAAAGAAAGCAGCCACACTGCAAGTGACAGGCACACAGGGCAGAGAGACAACACAGCGATCTTACAAAGTTTGGTGAAGCTAGGAATAAAACTTGTCAGGATGTTAATGCCCAGACATGGCTTCTCAGATAAGGTGACTTTGAGAGGGTAAAAATAAAAAATATCAAGAGCTAAAAACATATCACAGCATTAGATTTGAACTAAAGTTTCACCAAAACTGATAAGATGAAAGACAAACATGTTCTCAACATGACTGAACCATTAAAGGTTTGTACTGCCTGACCATCTCTTTGTACCTGCACAATATCAATCCTTAGTTTTTCCAACTGGATTGCTGGATGAGGTGGAGGAGGGAGAGGAGGGAGAGGAGGGAGAGGGGACTTGGGTTGTACCAAGTTGGGCAGTGCAGAGTTCAGGGGGCGGGGTTTGAAGTCACAGAAACTCTTCAAGCCACTGAGTCAAGCTACTGCTGAGGGAGAAACACAAACCAAAGCCAGTGGGTGTGTCTCAGGGAGAAGAGGGAGAGTCTGAACTCAGCTCTGAGAGGGTTTCAGAAGGAGCACTGACATACAGGGTCTGTGTCCACCAGAGGGCGCTGATGAGCTCAGGTGCTGATGGCCCTCTGCCATGCTCACCTGCAGTACCTGCAAAGCTTTTAAAAGCCTTATTTCAGGGAATCAAACACCGTATAGACAAAGAACAAACTAAATCTGAGACAGTGCAGCAACCACTCTCTTGGACTGAAACATCTGTGGACGTCAGATGTTTGGATCTGAACCAACAGCCTGTTTAAAGGGCTGCTCCTCATCAAGCCCCTGGGTCACAAAGGTCAAGAGGTTCTCAGTCTGTATTTTGGAGCATCATTTCTCAGACTCCAGTCTTACTGGTGGGGTTTAGGCTTCAAGCCAGATTCATGTACTGTATTTTGGTTCAAATCAGCAATGAAATTCTGTTTTATAAATCTGGACTAGTTGCCTCAACAAAAGAATTAGATCCACAGCCATTCTTTAATTACCAGCAGCTGATATTCAGTCATTTTGCAGATATAATAACCGTTAAAGGTTTGTACTGCCTGACCATCTCTTTGTACCTGCACAATATCAATCCTTAGTTTTTCCAACTGGATTGCTGGATGAGGTGGAGGAGGGAGAGGAGGGAGAGGGGACTTGGGTTGTACCAAGTTGGGCAGTGCAGAGTTCAGGGGGCGGGGTTTGAAGTCACAGAAACTCTTCAAGCCACTGAGTCAAGCTACTGCTGAGGGAGAAACACAAACCAAAGCCAGTGGGTGTGTCTCAGGGAGAAGAGGGAGAGTCTGAACTCAGCTCTGAGAGGGTTTCAGAAGGAGCACTGACATACAGGGTCTGTGTCCACCAGAGGGTGCTGATGAGCTCAGGTGCTCATGACCATGCTCACCTCCAGTATCTGCAAAGAAAGCAGCCACACTGCAAGTGACAGGCACACAGGGCAGAGAGACAACACAGCGATCTTACAAAGTTTGGTGAAGCTAGGAATAAAACTTGTCAGGATGTTAATGCCCAGACATGGCTTCTCAGATCAGGTGACTTTGAGAGGGTAAAAATAAAAAATATCAAGAGCTAAAAACATATCACAGCATTAGATTTGAACTAAAGTTTCACCAAAACTGATAAGATGGAAGACAAACATGTTCTCAACATGACTGAACCATTAAAGGTTTGTACTGCCTGACCATCTCTTTGTACCTGCACAATATCAATCCTTAGTTTTTCCAACTCAATTGCTTGGTGAGGTGGAGAAGGGAGAGGAGGGAGAGGAGGGAGAGGAGGGAGAGGGGACTTGGGTTGTACCAAGTTGGGCAGTGCAGAGTTCAGGGGGCGGGGTTTGAAATCACAGAAACTCTTCAAGCCACTGAGTCAAGCTACTGCTGAAGGAGAAACACAAACCAAAGCCAGTGGGTGTGTCTCAGGGAGAAGAGGAAGAGTCTGAACTCAGCTCTGAGAGGGTTTCAGAAGGAGCACTGACATACAGGGTCTGTGTCCACCAGAGGGCGCTGATGAGCTCAGGTGCTGATGGCCCTCTGCCATGCTCACCTGCAGTACCTGCAAAGCTTTTAAAAGCCTTATTTCAGGGAATCAAACACCGTATAGACAAAGAACAAACTAAATCTGAGACAGTGCAGCAACCACTCTCTTGGATTGAAACATCTGTGGACGTCAGATGTTTGGATCTGAACCAACAGCCTGTTTAAAGGGCTGCTCCTCATCAAGCCCCTGGGTCACAAAGGTCAAGAGGTTCTCAGTCTGTATTTTGGAGCGTCATTTCTCAGACTCCAGTCTTACTGGTGGGGTTTAGGCTTCAAGCCAGATTCATGTACTGTATTTTGGTTCAAATCAGCAATTAAATTCTGTTTTATAAATCTGGACTAGTTGCCTCAACAAAAGAATTAGATCCACAGCCATTCTTTAATTACCAGCAGCTGATATTCAGTCATTTTGCAGATATAATAACCGTTAAAGGTTTGTACTGCCTGACCATCTCTTTGTACCTGCACAATATCAATCCTTAGTTTTTCCAACTGGATTGCTGGATGAGGTGGAGGAGGGAGAGGAGGGAGAGGGGACTTGGGTTGTACCAAGTTGGGCAGTGCAGAGTTCAGGGGGCGGGGTTTGAAATCACAGAAACTCTTCAAGCCACTGAGTCAAGCTACTGCTGAAGGAGAAACACAAACCAAAGCCAGTGGGTGTGTCTCAGGGAGAAGAGGGAGAGTCTGAACTCAGCTCTGAGAGGGTTTCAGAAGGAGCACTGACATACAGGGTCTGTGTCCACCAGAGGGCGCTGATGAGCTCAGGTTCTCATGACCATGCTCACCTCCAGTACCTGCAAAGAAAGCAGCCACACTGCAAGTGACAGGCACACAGGGCAGAGAGACAACACAGCGATCTTACAAAGTTTGGTGAAGCTAGGAATAAAACTTGTCAGGATGTTAATGCCCAGACATGGCTTCTCAGATAAGGTGACTTTGAGAGGGTAAAAATAAGAACAATTTAACAAATTGTACTTAAGAACAATTTTGAGGTACCTACCTGAGTATTTCCATTGAAACTTTTGATGCTTATAGTAAATTATGCAGAGAATGCTTTCATTGAAGTAGGTGTATTTTTATTTTACTGTATTGCTATTTTGACTTCTTCCATCACTGGCTGAGAAAAAAGAAAAATACTAGTCTCCTTCACAGAACGTCAGCTTATTTTGTATTAATCTTACATATGCTGTATATAGTATATGTTAGGTACTTTACCTGCTTGTGGACTTTTGTGAGCTGCTCCAAGTTATTCTCCAGGAATGAGATCTTCTGTTTCTGGGCGATGTTGCCAAGCCCTTCCTCACAGTCCATCTCTGCACTCTAACAACAATAGTCAGAGCACAGATTCAGTGTTAAACTGGCATTTTCAGAGAGATGATGCTTAACAGAACCAAGCAAGCAGAGGAAGGTGATGTACCTTCTTAACCCGTGTGGTGAGGTCCAGAACGAAGAGTTTGCGGAGGTTGTGAAGAGTCTGCAGCTCTTTGGCCTGAAAGAACAAGAAGAAAGTGATAATGATGGTTAGTAAGTGTGGAAGACAGGCTGAGGATTGAAGGATTAAACGACACCTCCTCTCCATCTGGAACAACAGGTGAGTGCCACTCTGGTTCTCCTGCAGCAGACACAGTGGTGAGTGTGAGATTTGACCATAAACCTCTGCCCTGTGTCGCAGCTCCATCATGGGCTTCATCAGTAGGAGAGGAGAGGGAGAAGGCTGTGCTTCCTGCTCAGGTTCAGTGAGAGCAGCAGAGAGGGAGCCATCACCTTCACCTGGATCCAACACTGCTGCTTTAAACTCTGCACGGCTCGCTGACAGAACCATCCACAGTTTTCACACTCGGATTTCTCCCAAATCCTCCATTTGTTGGGTCATTGTAAATCTTCTGAGACTGAGCTGTGTTTATGGGAAGCTGTTTCTCACTCGTGCCGGCAAAATTCAATTAACGGGCAGCCGTCCCTTTACTTTGAGCACGATATCTCAGTAAGGCCTCGAGGGAATTTTAATACAAATATTCAGTTGGACTCAAAGATGAACTGATTACATGCAGGTGGTCAAAAGGCCAAAGGTCACCGTGACAGCACCAAACACATTTACGGCCACAATTCAAGAATTCACAGTCTTATTAACTGCAGCAGGACTGGTCGGTGGAGGCGTATCGATACTACGATTGATACTTTTCTGTTACTTGGTGGTTGTTAACAGAACCGCTCATGTTTTCATTATTTAACTTTGAGTGAGCAACATCTTGAGGAACGCACAGAAAACTGGAAACCGCATCCTCTCTGCCTCTTCATACTCAAACTGTAGAGTTGACTGTGTTCAGAGTTCCTGAAGCAGCAGTCATTTGTTTTTCCTGCTCAGTCTGATCTCTGTCTTCTCAGCTGTAAATCTCGCCGTCTGTCTTTTGTTTTGTTTTTTTGTATTTCTCTTCCTGCTCGGCCTCCAGACCAGCAATCTGATTGGATTTGGAGAGTTTGACGTTCAGGTAGACGCCGCTTCAATCTGTTCCCCTGCTAAACCGCTGCAGTTTAACTCAACTATACTTTACTACACTAACAGCTGTGGCTCTCCCTCCTCCAACACAAGTGTTTGTTTTATTTTTGACACTTATTAAAGCTTGAAATACAAACAGCAGTAGAGAAAATATTTGACATGCATGCAGAATGAATTTAGGACAAATCTAAAGCGCCTCGGTCATGTATTGTATTTCTTTACGTGTCTGTTGCATGAAATTCACTTGTTAACATAAAATTCATGCAGAAAGATCCCCTTCATTCTTAGAACAATACTCTGGATTTACATTAGAGCTGGAGTCACTTTACTTTGTGTCTTTGTACCTAACAACCTGTCCTTTTCTTCTCAGATGAGCGCAGACTTTCCTGACCAGAACTAAAGATGAGCTCCTCATCCTCTTGTTACCAGTGTACTCTTCATGTCTTTGTTTAATGCAGAGACTAAAGCCCCATTTGGACGGGATTAACTGTACGGGAGGAGGTGGAGAATTAAATCTTCACTGTGGTCTTCTGTAATGTAACCTCCATAACTCTGCTAAGAAGTCAGAAAAAAGACACTTGTGTTTGTGCAGAACTTGCTTTTGGAACTTGTTTTTAACTTTTCTTCAGTATCACAGTGATCCAGTGACAGCTGTCTGTACGCCCATGGGTTCACTGCAGACAGGAGATGATCGCAGCTAATTCTGCATACTTAGAATAAAAATATGTGAATAAATGTATATGCTGTGATTACTGCAGGTATGGGTGGGTGGGCCAGGTATTGTTAAACTAGCCCACCTCCTCTAAAAAAGATCCAGTCCAAATGGAGTTGAAGTCGGGTTTAGACGGGATCTGTCACTTTATTTTTGTACATACATCTGTTTTTATTAAGTCCATAATACTCCCTGCTGTAAAACAGTGAAAATAAAGAATATGATTCTGCGTGCCTCCTTAAATTTGCCATAAAATCACATTGATTAATTGAACATTGTGTATTTGAGTCTGCAAAAACATCTTATTGTGTGGAGGTGACTTTAGACTAAACAAACATGGCGGATGACAGCGGACCCCCCATTTTTAAACTTTACTCATCATGAATTCATCATGAAAACAACAACGTGTCAGATTGACTATCGATCCGTTCCAAATGACAGCCAATACAGCGCATGCTCGGATTTCCTCGAGTACCCTCCCACACACACAACAGGATTTCTGACCGTAAATACCCTAATAAACACGTGTAACATTTGTCAGAGCGGCCGGGGAGCGTAAAATCATTCTTAATCCACCTGAAACCACAGGAAACTCCTGCAGGATCACCGTTAGAGCCATCATAGCGCCACATTATTGTTCAAGGATTTTTACTAAAGATATTCGCTTTCAGGGTCAATAAAATGAATTAAACCCATATCCTACCTAACCTTACTGATAGCAATGTAAAGATGAAACACTAGGGGGCGCAAACGAAAAGCAGAGTTTGACTAAGTTGAACAAACACCTGTCAGCGCCGTGACACCAGAGTGTTGTATGGAGCGGGTTGAAGCAACAGAGAGGGAACAGGAATATTTCATCATAAAGATCGTTTCTCAGCACGTTTTCATTCAAATAAAACATTCTGACCATCACAACTGAATCTGATTTAATCATTCCAACCCTCACATAACTTTTGTTGTGATCTGGCGTTATATAAACTGAGATTGTGGTTAGGGTTAGGGTTAGGGGTGCGGGGGTGCGGGGTGGGGGTTGCACGGGAGGGGGAAGAGGGAAGAGGGGTGGGGGGTTATTTTATTTTATTTTTTAACTTTCAGGCTGTGGAGACGCTCAAAGAAAAGTTGGCCCATAAACTCATAGCAATCATTTTTAATTGAAAACAGCTGCAGCTTTCTTCTGATTTCTCTGATGATGTCAAGTCAATATTTATTTATACAGCGTCAAATCATAACAGACGTCATGTCGAGGCGCTGTACACACAGAGCAGGTTTACACCGTGCTCTTTATATTATAATATTTATAAGGAGACCCAACAATTCAAACCATGAGCAAGCGTGGTGTGTTCATGAAACGGTCAAAGACTTTAAAGTGGGGATGAAGTCAGTCAGAGTATTACAAGAAACACAGAGCCTTCGGCAGCTCAACACAAACTAAGGTGGAGATCACCTGAAACCCCCCTCTGTTCTCTACTTGACTTGGTACAGTCCAGTCCACGCTCTCGTCTATATAAGGCGCGCCGGAAACAGCGACTTCCTCTTTGACACCCGGCGCGCGCAGACGGAGCCAGCGAGAACTGCTGCACGTGGTACAAACATTTGGTAACTCTCGCTTAAAATATCCACGCATTTATCACATTTTCTGCGTTTTTACTGTTGTCGGTGCAGTTATTAAATGGTTATCTTTCAATTTAAGTGTAAACGTGAGTCTTTTGTTGGCTTACTTTGCAGATTTTGACTAATGCTAGAATCCTTGCAGTTTTCAACTCCTGCTAGAATCATAGCCTAACCTAACTACATCTGTTTCTTCTCTGTGTTTTACAGAAACGGGAGGTGAGGAGATACACTCGTGTCTGCGCTGCTGTTTGTTTGGACCTTGTTATTTAACCTCTGTTGCATCCATTCACAAGTGTATCTCTGCACCTTTTGTTGCTGCTAGTTCTGCTGTAGCATTGTAATGCTAATGTTAATACTAACGTTAAAGCTAATGCTAATGTTAAAGTTAAAGCTAATGCTAAAGTTAAAGCTAACGTTAATGTTAAAGCTAATGCTAAAGTTAAAGCTAATGTTAATGTTAAAGTTAAAGCTAATGCTAAAGTTAAAGCTAATGTTAATGTTAAAGCTAAAGCTAATGCTAAAGTTAAAGCTAATGTTAATGTTAAAGCTAAAGTTAATGCTAAAGTTAAAGCTAATGTTAAAGCTAATGCTAATGTTAATGTTAAAGTTAAAGCTAATGCTAATGTTAATGTTAAAGTTAAAGCTAATGCTAAAGTTAATAGTTAACAGTGTAAAACTGCACTAACAACAATAAAAATGCAGAAAATGTGATAAATGTGTGGATATTTTAAGTAAGAGTTACCAAATGTTTGTTCCATGTGCTCCAGTTCTTGCTGGCTAAAAAGTTTCAAAAGCACCTTGTACGCACAAGCATGTTCTATAAAACCAATAAGTCACTCCCTCCCTTCTTCCTGCCCCACCCCCCCTGCTGGCTCCTCCTACCTTCTTTTTTCAAGCATTTCACTCTGTGATCTGCACACCAGCCTTCAAAAACTCACTGCCTCAACCAAGAATTGATCTCACGACTCTTGAACATGAGTCAGTGTTCTACCAGTCTGCGCCATCTTGTCAGACAGTGGAGGACTCTTTCTTTAAGCATTTCAGCCTTTCTTTTGCACACCAGTCTTCAAAAACTCTTTGACGCAAGCAAGAATTGAACTCACCAACTCTTGAGAACCAGTCCATCTCCTTAACCACTGACCTATGTGGTGAGACACCTGAACTCCTTTTTTCAAGCATTTCACTCTGTGATCTGCACACCAGCCTTCAAAAACTCACTGCCTCAACCAAGAACTGAACTCACAACTCTTGAACACGAGTCAGTGTTCTACCAGTCTGCGCCATCTTGTCAGACAGCTGAGACACATTTCTTTGAGCCTTTCAGTGTTTACTTTGAGTGCTGGGCATCAAAACTCTGCAGCCTCTGACCCAAGACCTCAAAACCAGAGGAACCGATAACTCTGAACTTCAGTGTCGGTGTGAGCTATAAGGCGACGTGTTGATCAGAAGCTTTTGTCAGACTTTGATTCAAAAATCTCTGCTTGTACGACCCACAACTGAGTCAAATCCACATCCTCAGAACCTAAAGGTTCAGCTATCTCATCAGACCCTTCACACTTATTTCCTGGAGCCTTTGGGAGTTTACAGAGGGTCCTGGACTTCATCAAAATCCGCCACAACTCAAACCCAAGAACTTCAGAGAGGTCATTCCATATCAGATCAGAAAAGGTTGCTGCAGCACCATCTCTAATTTTGTTCAGACATTGACATGAACAGGTCCAGAAAACAAGGCCTGTACACGGCCCACGTTTTCATGTTTTCAGCCTTTGATATTATTCTGTTTTTATAACCTGACAAACACCTTATCTGAGAAGTCATGTTTAGACATTAAGACCTAGTACTATTATCACTGTCTCAGGGAAAAGAGGGAGAGTCTGAACTCAGCTCTGAGAGGGTTTCAGAAGGAGCACTGACATACAGGGCCTGTGTCCACCAGAGGGCGCTAATTCTACTCTTCACAACAAGGCTGCACAGTTGCACACAACAAAACCAATTAACAAATGATTCTATTTAAAACAATGAGGAAAACTTAAACTAACAGTGAAGTGTAATCAGTAAAATCAGCAGTGTAGCTGAGGCCATGAGGGAAGTGTTTGTGTGGTGTTGTTTGATCCAGAAACACAAACCAAAGCCAGTGGGTGTGTCTCAGGGAGAAGAGGGAGAGTCTGAACTCAGCTCTGAGAGGGTTTCAGAAGGAGCACTGACATACAGGGCCTGTGTCCACCAGAGGGCGCTGATGAGCTCAGGTGCTCATGACCATGCTCACCTCCAGTACCTGCAAAGAAAGCAGCCACACTGCAAGTGACAGGCACACAGGGCAGAGAGACAACACAGCGATCTTACAAAGTTTGGTGAAGCTAGGAATAAAACTTGTCAGGATGTTAATGCCCAGACATGGCTTCTCAGATAAGGTGACTTTGAGAGGGTAAAAATAAAAAATATCAAGAGCTAAAAACATATCACAGCATTAGATTTGAACTAAAGTTTCACCAAAACTGATAAGATGAAAGACAAACATGTTCTCAACATGACTGAACCATTAAAGGTTTGTACTGCCTGACCATCTCTTTGTACCTGCACAATATCAATCCTTAGTTTTTCCAACTCAATTGCTTGGTGAGGTGGAGAAGGGAGAGGAGGGAGAGGAGGGAGAGGGGACTTGGGTTGTACCAAGTTGGGCAGTGCAGAGTTCAGGGGGCGGGGTTTGAAATCACAGAAACTCTTCAAGCCACTGAGTCAAGCTACTGCTGAGGGAGAAACACAAACCAAAGCCAGTGGGTGTGTCTCAGGGAGAAGAGGGAGAGTCTGAACTCAGCTCTGAGAGGGTTTCAGAAGGTGCACTGACATACAGGGTCTGTGTCCACCAGAGGGCGCTGATGAGCTCAGGTGCTCATGACCATGCTCACCTCCAGTACCTGCAAAGAAAGCAGCCACACTGCAAGTGACAGGCACACAGGGCAGAGAGACAACACAGCGATCTTACAAAGTTTGGTGAAGCTAGGAATAAAACTTGTCAGGATGTTAATGCCCAGACATGGCTTCTCAGATAAGGTGACTTTGAGAGGGTAAAAATAAGAACAATTTAACAAATTGTACTTAAGAACAATTTTGAGGTACCTACCTGAGTATTTCCATTGAAACTTTTGATGCTTATAGTAAATTATGCAGAGAATGCTTTCATTGAAGTAGGTGTATTTTTATTTTACTGTATTGCTATTTTGACTTCTTCCATCACTGGCTGAGAAAAAAGAAAAATACTAGTCTCCTTCACAGAACGTCAGCTTATTTTGTATTAATCTTACATATGCTGTATATAGTATATGTTAGGTACTTTACCTGCTTGTGGACTTTTGTGAGCTGCTCCAAGTTATTCTCCAGGAATGAGATCTTCTGTTTCTGGGCGATGTTGCCAAGCCCTTCCTCACAGTCCATCTCTGCACTCATTCATTAATTTGCATATCAAAATTTTTTTACCCTGAACCCACCCGGCACCACCCAGCTCAATGAGCTAGTGAAACTCGGACCATGTTGCAACTCGAACCATGAAAAAATTGTTTTATTAAGACAGGAACAACGCATTAAAACAGTCGGGAAGAAAACATAAAACACTTGCAACAAGACAGTAGAGAGAACACAATTAAGACAGTTGAGAGGAACAAAGCATTAAAACAGTTGGGAAGATCACATGAACATAAAACACTTGCAACAACACATTAAGACAGTAGGAAGAACACAATTAAGACAGTTGAGAGGAACAACGCATTAAAACAGTTGGGAAGATCACATGAACATAAAACACATTAAGACAGTTGAGAGGAACAACAAATTAAAACAAATACAATAACAACAGAACATGCATAAATAGAACAAATCAAACATGTAAACCATACATATACAAAAACTCACACAAAACAAACAAATAAACATGAAACAAAAATGTACAGCAACATTGTGACAATATTTTGACACTGTCTTAAATATTATTAACTACACAACATTTGACAATTCTGCATTACAACATCACTTTTGTAATATTAATTTGAAAACACACTCAAAACTTATACTATTACTTTTAATACAATGAATACTGAACATAAACAATGTCAGTACTCTATCTTGGACACTTGGTGTAAAGCAGTTGCTGAATTACCTGCAGTCCTCTGCCCCACTCTCAAAGAACTTCTCCATTGCACAAACACTCTCTGTGATCATGGACACACCTGGAGGAAACATACAAAGAACAATGATCAGTACACTACTGGCAATTCAACATCACAGCTGAAACTAAACTTTTAACTGCATATTTTTCTCAAATAAATAAAGTAAAATAAAATTTTTGACCCCGGACCCGCCCAGCTCGGCAAACACATGAAACTCGGACCATGTTGCAACTCGAACCATGAAAAAATTGTTTTATTAAGACAGTTGAGAAGAACACATGAACATAAAACACTTGTTAAAACACATTAAGACAGTTGGGAAGAACAACAAAAAACACACAATAAAACGTTACAAAATTAAACTTCTCCATAAAATACAAATCACTTTTCCAATACCCAGTACTCAACATAAACAGTTAATCTCACTGCTCTACATTACACAGATCATGTAACCTTCTCAAATACCTGGAGGACCCCATCTCTAAAAACATATGTATTGTATAAAGACTCTGCAATCAACAACAAATTCAAAGAGAATCATCAACACTTTACAAAACCACACAAAAATATTGAACATGACAGCTTAAACTTCACTCAATACTTTCATGCATTACTTTTCTGATGTTAAACAATTTCCATAAAGCTCTTTCTGGATTACCTGGACACCCTAGCCTCAAAGATCTTCTTCAAATAACTCTGCAATTGGAGACACCTGCAAAAAACATAAAAAGGAAAATCATCAACACAATCCTTTTCATACTGTCTTGCATAAATATAATGCCCTACTCTATTTTTCTTGGGGTGACTGATAAAACATTATATTACTCAAACAAATAATTCAAAAGAATATTTTGACACTGGGTTTACTATTGTATAAAACCAAATATTAATACCCAAAGGTTACAATGTTTTTGATACGCACTATTTCACATTACAGAACACTTTACAATCAATGCTCTGTGTTGCACAGATCACATTCATTAATGAATTAACTACAGACCTCTATCCTGATGTCAAACAACTTCTGCGTTTCACGAAAACTCTCTGCAATCATAGACACCTGCAAGAAATCAAAAACAAACATAAATAAAATGATCAATCAGCTACTACCTATTCCTCATCAACAGCTGAACCACAATAAAAAAAAAATCAAAAGACCATTTATTCTAACACAGACACAACCACTATTTCAGCCATTTTCTACAACAAAATAGAGAAATTGCCAAATTACTTCTATAGATACACTTTTCTGATATACTGAACACTTACGCTCTCAAGAATTTATTACCATGTACAATCCAAGACTAACATTTTTGCATTTCATATTGTTTGGTGACAAAGTGAACTATTCCAATACATATTTTTTAAAACCTTAACAGTCAAATATTTGTTTCACTGGCACACAAAATTAACTGACAATTATTTGGACCTTTCAAAAATTAGCTTCTCTAGTACTATTTAACACTAATTTACAGACACAATTAATCATTTCATGTTATATTAAATCCCACACATTGACTCAATAACACTGTAACTACAATTTAAAAATCAGCTCATCAACACTTATTTTTCAAACTCAGTAAATCTTAAGGACACATACCTGTGTGGTGTGTCTGACCAGGCTGCAGCAGCTGAACCACTAAAAATGGAAAACACAATGACCAACCTAATAAATAATACTTACTGACACTAGAACCTTGTCAATCAACTTTGACGTGAATACATGAATTATGTTACTACAATATGACTTTATTAATCTCACAGAGAAAATCACTTTTTAATATAATTTGTGACATAATTCCCAATAGTAATCTCAGCTCATACACTCAAAACTACGCTTACGACTTCTGGAGGAGCACAGACTTAAAATCTACTTTTCAAACTTCTCTTTAACCCAAAAAAATTAATTTCTAATCAATCAGATACACGACACGGGATCACTAGATTGCTACCACAAAACAATTACAATGTCACTGTAAATTTCACTTCTACTTTGGATTACTGTTACCTCTAATATCACATTACATTTTAATATTCCAAACTACTTCTATTTGGACAGTTGGTGTAAAGCACTTTGTCAATTACCTGAACGCCTCTGTCCTGCTCTCAAAGAACTTCTTCATTGTATGAAGACACTCTGCAATCATGGATGATGTTATGACCCAACTGCTGACACCTGCAGGAAATGAAAGAGAAACACATGTAAAATGATCAATACTACCTATTTCTAAACAACACCTTACAGAAAAATATTCACCATTACAACTGACACTACACATTGAACTAAATATTTTTATGCCTTATTGTACTGACAGTTCACTATAAACTCACTTTTATTTCTATTCTACATTACGATTACATTACATTAGACAGACTTTATTCCCACTTGTGGGAAATTGACATGTTACAGCAGTAAGAAACACAAGTGACCAAACTAAAAAAATATAATATAGAAAGGCACATAAGTGATAAAGTTAAACTGCAGCATTAGGAATAAAGACTCACTTTGAAATGGTGATAATCCCTGATGTAGATAAAAATTTGTGCAAAACTAAAGTAACCAGACATTCCAAACTTGACTGGTGTTGTACAGCCTGATGGCTGTTGGAATAAATGACCTACAGAAGCACTCACCCACCACACATGCAGCAGTCTGTTACTGAAGGAACTGATCAGGGAGGAGACATCCTCCTCAGTGGAGTCCATGACAAAGCCAGCCCTTCTTGTACAGGCTGTTGGTGTTACGAGACCAGTCCAGTTTATCGTTAAGGTAAACACCCAGGAATTTGTACTCCTCCACAATCTGGATGTTCACCACTGCATTGGGAAATAGCTTCCTTCATCTTGCTGGAATTGATGTGCAGATTATTCCTACCGCACTGCTCAACAAACCTGGTCATGACCTCCCTGTGCTCCAGATCATTTCCCCTGACAGACACACCCAACAATGCCTGTGTCATCATAGAACTTCTGTCAGTGTTATCTCTGTGGTCTAAGCAGCCAGGTTACAATCCCTCCAGCTCCCCCATAAACAGAGGTGGTTGGAAGATATTGAATACACTGGAAAAGTCAAAGAAGACGACGCCCACAGTGTTCTCCAGGTGCAAAAAGTATCTGTGCAGCAGGTAGATGACAACATCTTCCACACCACTGCCAGGTCTGTAGGCAAACTGCAGGGGATCCGTCGCATCACTCCCTACGTGACAGGTTAAAACTACTGGTCTGACGTGTTTCAACTCACTTGGATGTGCAGTCTTTGGAACTGGGACCACACAGGATGTTTTCCACAGCAGAACTCTCTCCAGACAGAGTCTCAAGTTAAAGATGTGCAGAAAAACCCTACAGAGCTGAACTGAGCACTCTGCCGCTGATACCGTCAGGGCCCATAGCCTTCCTTGCCTTAATCATCCTCAACTCCCTCCTCACCTGGTCAGATGTGATAAAGACGCGACCCCTGCTGTGAGGAGGGTATGAATTTGAGGTGCACTGGGACACAGTCAAACCTGTTGAAAAACAAGTACAGTTCATTTACCCATTCACTGTTGCCAGATTCAAGACCTCATCTGCTATCCTTGCTCCTTCAGCACCCTCTTCATCTCCTCCTTATTCCCACTTTTATCATTCTGGGGTCACCCAAGGTTTGTTGGAGAAACACAGCACGTTCTCGACACAGGAGAAACAGCTCCCAGGGCCCTCTTTACTTTGTTTTTTTTAGGGGGGACGGGCCTGGTTACGGACTCCTGACTATACTGTCACTTTTATTCCTATTTTCTATTACTTCTGCATTGCTTTTATGTTACAAAGTACTTCAAAATTTACATTCAACTTTTACTATTGCAAAACACATCTATTAACAGATTACTTTGACTTCCTTCTGATTCTGTGAATTACCTGGAGGCCTAGTCTCAAAGACTCTCTGTGATCATCGAGACACCTGGAAGAAACATACAAAGGAAAATGATCAGTAAACCATCTTCAAAACAATCTATAACAAAACATATTTAAAACTAAAATGTTATCACAGACAACATCAAATCCTGTGTATTACTGTGACCTGCATTGTAAAAAAATTTCACTTCAGTAAATTTTTCAAAGCTTGAAGTATTTTTAATTTAACTTCAGCTCATTGGCACACAAAATGAACTGACAATTACTTTGAGTTTTCAAAAAATAACATATCTTGTACTATTTTCTCAACACATATGATTCAGTCTGAGTAAATCATAAGGACACCTACCTGTGTGGTTTCTCAGGTGAGAGCTAGTGTTTGTGTCCAGGCTGCAGCAGCTGAACCAGTAAACCTGGAAAACACAAGTATTTCAAACCAACAGTGTTGAACACTCTAGAACAACACTGAAAACTAGAACCTTGACAATCACATTTAAAGACTTGAGCTGAATAAATTAATTAGGTTACTAGAATATGACTTTATTCATCTCACAGAGAAACACACTTCTAAATATAATTTGTGTCATAATGCCCAACAGTCATCTCAGCTCATACACTGAAAACTACTCTTGACGCTTAGAACTTGTGGAGGAGCACAGAGTAAAAATCTACTTTTCAAACTTGTCTTTAACGCAAAAAAGAAGTTTCTAATCAATCGCATACGCAACAGGGGATGGGTAGACTGCTACCGCAAAGCTTAAGACGCACAAAACAATTACAATGTTTACGTCAATGCAATTTTGACTTCCACTTTGAATTACTATTACCTCTAATATCATATTACTTTTAAGATTTTTTATTAACTTATACTGTTGCACACTACATCTACTGACAGATTACTTTGACTATTACACCTTACTTCTGATTTTGCTCATTACTTCTATTAATACACTTCTTTGATAAACATAAACAATCTTTGTGCTCTATCTTGGACAGTTGATGTAAAGCTGTTTGTCTGGACACCTCTGTCCTGGTCTCAAAGAACTTCTTCATTGGACAAAGAGCTGACACCTGGAGGAAATGAAAGAAACGTACAAAGGACAATGATCGATACGCTGCTACCTATTCCTCATCGACAGTTTAACCCTGAAAATGCAGATAGATACAGTTACAACATTACAGTTGAACCTCTTGAGTATTTGTTCTGCCACAGACATTCACACACAGAATCAGTATTTCACATTTCAACTATTTTCTACAACAACAAAAAAAAAGACACACACATTAATTACCCTAATAACTTATACATTATTTTTAGGTTTCAGATTACTTCTATGGTTACACTTTTCTGATATCCTAAATACTGAATATAAACAATGTCATGTTAATACATTGTAAAGATATTTGCACAATTACCCTCTCAAGAATGTAAGATCATGTACGATCAAACTACTTATTTTTCAATCCCATTTTAACTGATCCTTAACAATCCAAGACAGAAAATTTAGCATTCGTTGGTTTTCATATTGTTTGGTGAGAAGGTGAACTACTCCAATACATATTTATCCAAATCTTTGCTTGGAGGCAGAGAGAGGAGGAGGAAAAAGCATGAGAAGGAGAGAGCTGATGTTTAAATTTTTCATTTTCTTTTAACTCTACATTCATGAACTATAAAAACTTTAACACTGACAAAAGTCTTTTTGTGATAAATCAAACTATTCACACTTCCAATCAATTACTGAGAACATATAATTTAATGTCAGTGCTCTGTGTTGGACACTTGATGTAAAGCTGTTGGTGAATTACCTGGAGGCCTCTGTCCTGGTCTCAAAGAACTTCTTCCTTGTACAGAGATGACGTCCCATCGTGTATATTACTGTGACCTGCGTCGTAAAAAATTTCACTTCAGTAAATTTCTCAAAGCTTGACGCATTCTTAATTTAACTTCAGCTCACTGGCACAAGTACAACACTCATAACTCACGTCCAAAACTTGAACGGTGTGGAAGAATAAAACACTGAAAACTAGACACTAGAACCTTGACAATCACATTTAAAGATTTGAGGTGAATAAATGAATTAAATTACTAGAATATGACTTTACTGATCTCACAGAGAAACGCACTATACGCAATATAACTTCTGTCATAATTCCCCAACAGTAATCTCAGCTCATACACTGAAAACTACTCTTGACGCTTAAAACTTATAAATGAGCACAGAGTAAAAATCTACTTTTCAAACTTGTATTTGTCGCAAAAAAGAAATTTCTAATCGATCAGATACACCACAGGGGATCGGTAGATTGATACCGCAAAGCTAAAGACCCACAAAACGACAAAATGGCGACAAAGAAACACCTGGAATACACACGGAACTACAAAGACACAATATTATGTAAAACAGCCACCTCGAGACGTACAACGACGCAATGCCACCACAAATAGACACAAAATCTTCACATCGACATGATAATCCACCGTGAAATGACTTAAAATGACCAAGATAGATATTTTTTTTCCCTTCACCACCATTTGTGCTTGTGTGGAACATATATTTTGGAATATGTTTCAGCACTGGTTAACTTACAATATCTCCTCATGATTAGCTATGTGGCTTAATCCCTGACTGACCTCTTGGACGTTTTATAAATGTTGTTACCACCCGCTCAGTTCCTAGAACTATTCCTCCCGTCTACATTGGGCTAATGCTAACGTTAACCGCTAGCTCGTTAGTTACTTATCCTTACCTTCGCGCCGCAGGTGTTTTCAGCGTCCAGCCTCACTCCTCCTCGACAAAAAAAGCAGCTTCGAAGCTTTTTTAGCTTCCAGGCTTCTTTGGTACTTAGGTTTTCTCGGTACTGACAAACCGAGCGAACGGTCCAAACGCCGGTTTTAAAATGTCTTCCAACGTAGTTTCTCCGCTTCTCTGAGCTCCGCCCACAAGGTCATGACCTAGTGACGACACATGACGTACGACCCATGACAACAAACGCAAGCCAACAACGGGGTGTTGGTTTTGGAAACATAGCTCACAAGAAAAAAAACGTGAGGGCTTGTCTCAAGATGTATATAGACATCAGAATATTTTTTAAAACCAAAATAAAACATAATACACAAATATGAAACAATACATGAGACTGGACTGAGTGTCTTTTCTATCTACAGATGTCACCAACAACATTACATTTAACTCTATCCCAACAATATCACAATAAAGATAATACTTTATTCCGTACTTTTTACTGACTTCTTTACAGTATCGTAAACCTGGTTTTGTTGACTTTGTCATATGAATAAAGCTTGTTTGAATTTGCGACATTCTGACCAATCACAGTTTGAGATGTCACACTTCCGCTCTGTCGCTCCTCCTCCTTTACATGGATGTAGTCAGCTAAGATCCGTGTGTGTGTTAGCCATATATTTATATTTTGACGATTTTTATGAGCACTAACACATAAAGGGTAAGTGTTGTTAATAATTCTTCATATGTTGTCGTACGTAGCAGTCCAGAAACTTTTGCTCACGTTACAGAAACCCAGCCAACGCTATGTATATGACCTACAGTAGCTAACAGTCAGCTTGCAGATAGCATTAGCTCGTTTGCATTTTGTCCTCACTAGTTCCCAGCATCTTTTGAAGAGATGAAACATCTATTATTCAAATCGAGATCATGACTTGGAGAGCACACTCATATTTAGGGCTGCAATCTGACCTAAGTTATTTTCACATAGACTGACTAATAAGTTATTGAACTAATCACTGCAGCTCTTTAAACTTGATGCACCTCGCTTTCAGATATCCACCATGGCTTCTCGAGCAGGTCCGAGAGCAGCAGGTACAGACGGCAGTGACTTTCAGCACCGGGAACGGGTCGCCTCACACTACCAGATGAGGTTGGTAGTAATGTGTGTGTTAACGACATGTTACTGTTACAACAGGATGAACTGCGTACTTAAAACACTTTTCTGAAATATAGATGTGGTACCCACATAAACATGTTTTAAATGGTGCCCTATCAGAAAGTGATACCCAATTTGCATTGATTCACATTTTAATCCTGACCAATGAATTTAATCAGCACTGTATAATCCGTTGTAACTTTCCCCATTGTGGGACTAATAAAGGATTATCTTATGTTAATGCACCACTCATCACTCGCTCCTATTATTTTGCTCAGTGTTGCATTGAAGTCTGAAATCCGTAAACTCAACATTGTTCATCTTCTGATCTGGGTCCTGATGGCAGCTCAGGTAATAGCAAACCACAAGTAAATGACACAAACTTTGTAAAAAAAAGCACTGCATGTATTACTTGACAGCTGAGCCAGTGTTAACTCTGTCACATATCTTTTTTTCTCAGGTAACAGTGAGCCAGCTGAGCCTGGTGTCCCATAAAGTGGTGGCCTCACCTTACCAGTGGGAGTACCCCTACCTCCTGAGCATAATTCCCACAGTCTTCAGCTTCTTGGCATTGCCTCGCAACAACATCAGCTACTTGGTAATCTCCATGATCAGCGCCGGGCTCTTTTGTGTGGCCCCACTGATCTACGGCAGCATGGAGATGTTCCCTGTGGCACAGCAGCTCTATCGTCACGGCAAAGCCTACCGCTTCATCTTCGGCTTCTCAGCCGTGTCAGTCATGTACCTGGTGATCGTCATTGCTGTGCAGGTGCATGGCTGGCAGATCTACTATAGCAAGAAGCTGCTGGACCAGTGGTTCACCACCACGCAGGAGAAGAAGAAGAAATGAGTTGGAAAGCATGCATAGCACTGATCTTCTGTTAGTTTGTGGGTCCGTGTGGGCAACGAGGATCTCAGAGCACTGCATTTTTGGAACCAGTCACTGAACTGGTGGATTAAGCCAGCCAAGACCAAGAGAACAGACTCCTGGAAGTAATGCTGTCCACTTTTTCTATATTTATATTTGATAATTGTTCAATTGTTTGCAGAATATTAGTATCTCTGTACATCAATCCTTATGGCATTTCATTGCTCAAAATACAACTGCAAATGTTGTCATCTATGGTAACTGGAAGAAGGCTGTAATAATGTTCATGTGTCAGGGGAAAATTAAAGAAGAAATGTGAATATCAGACTGGATTGTCAGTCAGTCATTAGTATTGGATACATGTATACAAAAACATGGGGAGAGGGAGTTACAAATATAGGTCACAAAGAACATGAGGACTTTTTGAAAAATGAATGATGGACAAAGATAGTTTAGTTATTTCATAGGGGATATCTGGTTTACTAAAACTAATAACAATTATCTGAAGACGTTAACATGCAAGAAACTGAACTAAAATCAGTGAAAACAAACATTTAAAAGTGTAGGAACAGTATGGTATGGTAGGTGTACTTGTGGAGAGACTAGTTATCTTGTTAAAACTATCAACACAATGTAGTGTATATTTAACAACAGAATGTAGAAAACACTGCAGTGTGTATACAGTGCACAATTTTCCTCCTAATTGACATTATCTTGCTTTGACTTTTGAAACATTTCCTATACACTTGAAGTAAACAAAATCAAGAGGAAAAGTGAAATCTCTTACAAAAAAATTCAAAACACACTCTTATGATACAATATCTCTCAATAACCTGATAAAACCATGACAACACCTAAATTAAGTATGTCCAGATCTGACATGGAGCATACCCTTTCCACTTTTATTTTTAGTTAACTCAAACAATTACATTTATCACAGCAGTGAAAATTCTCCAAACAATTTTGAAAGTTAAAAAAATCTTCTGAACCCATGATCCTTAAAAATGAAAAAAAAAAAAAAAAAGATTCTACAGCTATCCTAAAGTAACAGTTTAACTCAGAAAACATTAACAGTTCACAAACAACAAAAACACAGAAAAAACAAGTCATAGCTTCACCTACTTAGAGCATTACATGGTAATGAACAATGTAGCATGTTTCACTGAAACAACCAACATCTGCCTTATTTTGGCAAATAATGTTTTGATAGATTGGACTGTCTGACTGACAGTGTTTTTTAGCTTCACTCAAGCATGAACATATTTCCCTTTCAGGATCTGTCGCACCTGAGAGAGACAGAAGTCAAATCATCAGTGTCACTCATACCATCTAATTTATGAGTTAGGTTTTTAAACTGTATGTATTGTAACTAACTAACAGTTACAGACAAACCGTCATTTCTTTCAAGTTAGTGTGATTCATTTCTTACTTAAGAGACAACAGTATTATTGCTCATGCAACAAGAATGCTATTGCGCAACAAACTTAGTTCCTGATTAGAGTGAAAGGACAGTTCAGCTGTATTTCTGACACCCTACCTTTTCACCAACGGGCCCTTCAGGCACCAGCTGAGATGGAAGTTCATTTTCAGAGTTTCTGCTCCCAGGGTCAGCTCCTTTTCTCATCAGAATCTTCACAGCTTCCACTTGTCTTTTATGATTTTGCAAAGAACTGACAACGTGCAGGGCAGTGTTTCCACTGAATGTCTGAAATACACACATACAGAAACACACATTACATACCTTTGTGTATTTGGTTTGGTCCGATTTGCCAAGGACACATCTGCTTTAAGGTGATTTTAAAAATATCAGAATGTTGGGGCTTTGAATGTCAATACTACAAATTGACTGACCTTAACATTTACAATGGACAGTGAAGATGGCTGGTCAAGGAAAAGCTGCAAGAGCTCCACATTTGCCTCCTCACAAACCATGTGAAGACAAGTCCGTCCACTTTTCAGATCCTGTGGGATGGAACAAGAAATACTGCATGAATACAAGGTAATTTTTGCAGCCTCTAAGTCAGGTGATACTGCTGACGCAACACTGCATCAAATATGGGGAGTCATCTTGAACATGTGGTTTTGTAATCCCCAATAAAGTAAGTCTAGTGTCTAGTGTGAATTTAGAGGACTGAATTTGTAGTGAGGAATATAACTTCAAAATTGACACAGCTACCTCTGATTTAGGTCAGTCAGTGTTTATTTGAAAGCTACATGCTCTCTAAGAATTGTAATACTTACCCTGGTCCCGTGGGAGGCGCCCATGAGCAGCAGAGTCTTAATGCATTCAACAAACATTTGTCTCCTCCGCACCAGCTCTGTTGCCACACATGACGAAGGGTTTTCTAGACATCCCAGTTCTTTAATAACTGCACTGTGAGACAAGACTGCTACATGGAGCGGGGTTAAACCTTCAGAGAGAGGACAGTACAGTTCAATCACACTCAGTCAATTCATTTTACATTAGTGTCACCAAGTTTTCAGTAAAATAAAACATTCTCACCATCATAATTGAACATTTCAACATCAACTGCTTGCCCACTCCCAATTAGGGTCCTCCAGATGCTCTGTGGATATACATTTGTGAAAAAAACATACAATATATAGCAATACAATAAACAATCGTGAATCTTGAGCTGTTAAAAGCCTGACTAATGACTCTCAGGTTGAGGGTTCAAATCCTACAGACAACTGAGCTTTCTCTTTTAAAGCTTTTCAGTTTTCCCTTTGAACACTAGCCTTCAAAAATTCAGAGTCCTGTACGGATTGAACTCATGTCCCCAGCGCCTCAGGACAGTCTGAGTTATCAGATCAGACATTTGATACCCATTTCTTTAAGCCTTTGAATCTTTACTCTGGGTGTTGGCCTTAAAAAATCAAGGTAACTTTTAGATTGTGAGTTCAGTTTAATGTTGTACCAGTACTTTTAGTTTAATAGGTCTGAATACTTCTTCCACCACTGCTAGTAAATGAATCATCATTACTCTGTTTTGCTTCTCCATGTGTCACTTACAGGTCTTGGTCTCTGTAATGTACAACTGCATATAGGATCATTATGAATGTATTTATTTTGACTGGCATAAAGTGTTATTTAAGATGCTGCATCAACAATATTTCTCTCTCTTCCTGCGTGGATAGATCTTGCAGAACTACACCAAGGGAGTGAAAATTAATGATTTAGGTCCAAATCATCATGTTGCATCTACATTTTATCAGATGTGGATCTGATGTTGAATCCATCACCTCTAACAGTAACATGCATTACTACAGATTCTTACTTGAAGACTGAGAAAGTGGCCTTTCTCAGCACACACATGCAAAGGAGACCTGCCCCAGAAGTCACAGGTGTTGATTTGTGCTCCATGTACCAGCAGGTCGTGGACAATTAATTGCTGATTGGTGGCAGCTGCTATCTGAAGAGCTGTCTGTGTACAGAAAGTAAGATAATCAGCATAAATGATGTGTGTTAGTACTATTAAAGTTAGATGAGTACATGCAACCTTGTTAAGTGTGTACCTGCCCATTGTGTTCTTTCAGGTCCAGAGAGCCACATCTCGCCATTTTTGCTGCAAGCACATACGCCAGAGCCCGTCTGCCCTGTGCCACTGCAATGTGCAGGAATCTGGCAGATGGGAAAGAAAATTACAGTATAGCCATATGCAAATTATGTCCATGTGCCACTGTTATATTACTTTGGTCAGATTTGCATTCCTGTTAATACCACATAGGGGGTTTATTCATCACCTTTAGACTGCTATTTCAACCGTTTATCTAGCTAATCTCTTATAGTTCTTGATAAACACCACACTGGTTATTGTAAATGAACTAAAAATTATCTAAACAACGACATCCATTCTTACGTGTCACCATCTGTATCTTGCAAGTTGAGCTGCTCAGGAGAAACTCCTTCCAGTCTCTTTGCCTCTTGCTGTATTTGCCAGTGAAATAAAGTCATCTTGATCTCAGCAGCTGGAGCCACTTGTCCCTGCAGAGCTGGGGGATTCTGCATTTGTTGTTGTGCGGTAATGTGACCATTTTCAGGAGAAACAAGAGGGAAATAGGTGGGGGTATGTGGGGCTACTGTTGCTTGAAAGCCCAACATATGAGGACTCAAATCAAAAGTGTCAAGTTTTGCAGATTTAAAATGATGCTCTGTGTTGTTGTCCTCCTGTGAGCAGTTCCATTTCTGAAACAGAATAATTTCCCAACTGTTACAAAAGTTGAAATTGCAAGTATATTTTTTCTGCACACATGTGAATGTAACTTGGGTTATCTCTTGTAACAAACACACCCACATTTGTTGCTGCTTTTAAATGATTTGCATACTAATCCTGCGAATCTGTTAAGTATCAGTGAAGTGGAGGAATGCTCAACTTCTTCCTCATACTCAAAGTTTGTCTGTCCCCATAAGCAAAACTAGAAACACTGTGACATACACATTTATGAAAAAATAATACATAGAGAAATAAAACCCTGACTCCCACATATTTTTTACAAGCATGTGAATAATGGAGTTATTGCAACATTTACAAGGAAATCTTAACCCTACCATAAAACTGAAACATGTCTTATCATGTTCATGTCCTTGTTGAAATACCTGTTCACTAGTCTGCCGTTTCAGCAGTAATAGCTCCTTCACTGTGTTCTTCTTCTGCATAGCTTGGATGTATCCTGGTGGCCTGGGATCGGTGATAAGGAAGCCTGATGATATTAAAAACAAAAATAGTAAAACTCCTGCTTTCCCTCTGACACATAGTGGAGTAGCAAGACAAAGCAGTGGTGGAATAAAACTAAGCACATTTCAGCACTCAAGTACTGTACTTCAGTATAATTTTGAGGTACTTGTACTTGACTTTGCGATTCTCGGCTAATTTGTAGTACCACAATGGGGAAATTTACATTATGTATTTCAAAGGGAAATACTGTTGTTCATTCACCAGTTTTATAAAATCATTATTCACACAAATAACAAACATGATCAACAAATAAATCATGACATGTTACCATAGATTATGTCATCCAACAGTAATAAGTTAGTCCCACCTTTGCCATTAACAACATTAAAGTGATGCTTACACATTAATGCAATAATATTATAATACAATTACATACTATATATCATTCTGCATTATGTACTGTAATTTTGGTACTTTGATGTTTTTTACTCAAGTAAAACTGTCACTGCAGTACAGGGGTGAAGTGGGAGTCAAAGGTTTTGGATGACTCGTATTGTAAAAAGGTCAAACATGAGCATCTAACAACTTTGGGTTATTGAGCCCATTTTGAAGTGAAAGCAGGTGATTATTTAGCACTCGGCCACGTTGTGAAGTATTGGCCTGTCTCCAGTGTCAATAGTGTGAAAGATTCAGCACATAAAAGAAAGAGGACTTCCTTGTTCCCCCATGTCTTGAAAAACAATACAAGCGGAATCAAATGTTAAGGAACCAAAGATTACAGTATGTGCATGGATAGAATTCCATACTTCTGATAGGTATCTGTTTGCCATAACTAAACACTGACCTTCATAATTCTGACTGAAGTTGTTGACCATTGACTGAATCTGGCCTCCCCTGGTTTCATTCACTCTTGGATCCAACATGTCTGAGCGTTTCTCCTTCACACCTGGAATGTAAACGGTCTGTCAGCACAGTGGAGTTAAGAGCTTATATCAGCGTGTAATTACTAAGCATGTGTAACTGGCTCACCTTTCTGCTCCTTTCCCTCCGTCACAAGATCAGAAATGAGGAACAACTGCCACGCAAAATGTCCCTCACCTGGAAAAACTTCCTGGTTGACAAGTTACTGAGGTGAATCTGGTGACAGTTTCAAAATAAAAGTATGAAAATTAATTCTCGAGAGTGAATCCAGTTAAATTTAGTTAACTCATTTTTTCTTTGCAGATACATGTTATTATTAAATTTCAGTCTGATTCAGAAGCTACATTATTAAAGGATATCAAGATCTTTTAAGGAAAAACAAGCACAAAGTAAATCCTTCTATGCAAAGAGTTGGTGTAAATAAAAACAATAAAAAAATTGTAAAAAGCCTGTGCAACCAGTTTTAAGTGCAAACAAGCTGCTGAGGGTCAGTTGAAATGCAAATGAGCCCAATGCTCTGCTTATACAAGCAATACTACTGAACACAACTTTTATAGGCGAACAAGCAACTAGACTGCAGAACAAATTTGAAATATGAAAACTCAATATGACTCAAAAAACAGACTTATATGTAATTAGAAAAATATTTCCTGTTAAGTTATCCATAAAACAGAGTATATGTTGAAGAAAACTCTTCATCTTTGTAACAGTTTTAACACTAAGAAAAAGTAAGTTTTACACATCTGTTAAGAGACTTACTGGTCAAGCGGAGCACCACCACTGGAACATCTGCAGGATGCAGGCTGTGTCTCAGAACTGACCCAACGTACACTCAATTCACGAGCAAGTATTGAACTGGCATTGCTGTCAGCACAAACCACTCCCTTTTCAACAGCTCCCATTTGTAGGGATTTTCCCCCCCCATACAAAGACAGGCTGTACTTGGCTTTAGTTCAAATTCAGCATTTAGTTCATCATGACTGCAGAGGAAATAAGTTCTTATTCTTTAAAAAGCCACTAAACAGACTAATACATTTGAAAAAAAAAAAAAAAAAAAAAAAAAAAAAAACTGGAGGTGCTGCATCGCTCTGTTTATGGTTACAAATTAAACTCCACAGTCAAACTGAGCAACGTTCACCAATAAACAACTCAGCTATTTGGCTAATAATTAGCTACATAAAACATACAGAAAGAAAAGGCTTGTTGTTAGCTGCATTTCACGAAGTGATGTGCGTCAGTATCAGCCAGCTTTATATGTGGTCACAAATGATATTTTTGGTCTTTTTTTCAGTCTCTAAATGTTTTTACATTTAAAGACAGTCGGCAACATATAAAACCAAGCGCAACAGGGAAATTCAAGACTAGGTAAGTTAAATTTTTTTAGGACATTTATTCTCCCCAAAAACTTGTTCACATACATTAACACTGACAACATGCAGTTTCCTCATTTTAAACCTATTACTTCACCAACTAAGCAATGCCTGTTGTACATTAGTTCCTTCTATTCATAAATCAGCCACAAATTGTACGAGGTCGTCATATCTGGCACATCAGAATAGAGCTTAAATGTCCCTTTAATAAGTTAAAAACCTGAATAGGATTGTACACTGCTTTCATGTTTGCAGTCATTTTAATTCTATTTCACTTGTTTTATTTTTAAACACTCCAATTAAACCTTCTTTAGTTGGGAAGACATTTACAATAAATTAAATCCATGAACAAATATCTGTTAATTGTGTTTTTAACCCAATAGAGCACTTCAATCCTTTGCAATGAGCAATTTCATACCTTCCACTGGCTGTACAGTTTAATAAATAACTGCTTAACTATCCAGAGCAACATTAAACCATGTCTTCAACAAAACACCTGTTCTGTCTCAATCAAACAGAAGCAGTGGCTTGCTTTCAATTTCTGATCCACACAGTAGACAAACATGACAAATGTTGGGCAATACAATAAATACTGACATTCGTTGACTCTTCTTTACTTCCTCAAGGTTAACTCTTCAAACCTTGACTAAACCACAAAGGAAATTAATTTAAGAGTTTGTGCTCCTCTGGTTTCATAAAGCTCCCTTTGAATTAAGTATTAATTTAAATAACTTACTCAGAAAAAAAAAAAACTCAACATTTTAGTGCAATAACGCTGCTTAATCCAGAGTTATCTTCAAGGATGCATATCAAACATTTACATTTGAGTTGTTCAACGCAAGGTTTTGCATAATGTCACATGTTTTGCATGACGTGGAAGTTAATTTCACTTTTTTGAAGCAATTTAGGCTAATAGAAATGTGACTAGGCAGCTAGAATGACAGAAATGTGTTGTTTTCCCCGATGAATTATAGAAAAAAATAAAATTATCATGGAACAGTGCTATGAGTTATGTGGAGGGTAATGCTATTTGCCATAATTTGTCAAGCTGATAAAGTTTTCATCCTTTAAGGATGTTATTAGTTTTCTGGCTTCTGTCAAATTCATAGAAATATACCTATTTACTCCTAAAATGCCTTATTTGAACACAGAAATCCAAAATTGTCTGCCAATTCCTCATCATTGCCCTTCATCGCATGTTTGCCCACAACACAAAACATATATTCACACATTCAAGTATGTAAAAGAGCATCACTTTCGCTAATAAGCAAACTTGTCAGTTCATTAATTCCCATTCCTTCCTTTTGTTTTCAAACTTTCTGTGCCTTAATCTGTTAGAAAATATATACACATAGACCCTTGTTAGTACACAGCTCCAACAAGACAAAACAAATAATATAAAGTGCTCTAAAAATTCCTCTGTAGCTCATAGTGGGGGGTCTGGAACAACAAAACATCACGAGATGACTGTTGGAAGGTCGTTAACAGTGACATGGTGAATTATAACAGGCAATGCAAATTTGACAGTGAACTTCACTTGACACTGCTGTGGAAAGATTACAACAATCTGAACTATCATCAGTACAGTTCCTAGATAAACAAGGTCAGGATTCATACCGTATCAACAAGAAATACTGCATGCACACTCCTGCTAAAATTCAAGTCAAATAATGATAATATGTTCTTGTCTGCCCCAAACAAAAATAGTCTGAATTAAAAAAAAAAAACAATGAGAAGACTAAGAACAAAAACAGAAAAGTCCAGTTTGTCAGTTTAAATTTGTCCCAGTTTTCCAGTCGGTGGTAAAATTTAACAGGAGCGTCCTTCTTCTGGAATGTCTTTTAGAAAAACAGTGCAACTGAGAGTACAAGTGGTGGTCCAGCGTGAACAGCAATTTTTTTTTCCACTTTCCCTCTTTACTTTAATGCCTCCCAGAGTCTCGGCCTAGTTGTGGCCTAATGTCAAAAGAAAAATAACAAAGGCAGACAAGTTTAAGACATGCTGATGCTACATTTCACTGTCACTGACATTAATTAAATATAGGTTGTTTACATCCGCAGGAGGAGCAAACATCAGGCTAGCTCAGTTGCGTGACAACTGGTTACAAGTCTGACAAGATGTTTTCAGAATGGCAGATAACAGGAACGAACGGGAGCTGATGTTATCATATAGTATGGAAATTTCCTCCTATAGAACTGTTCAGTTGAAACACAATAAATAAAAGCTGTCATTCAGACGTTTCTAAGTTCATTACAGAAGTTTTTTTCATAAATGTAACATCTAGAAAAAATGTAGCTCAAAGAAATTAATTAGAATTAACTTCAATGTATTTACTTTATTTCCCACTGGAACCCCAATAACTACGTGAACTTAAAAGGTAAAAATAAGGAACTGACCTGCGATGTATTTTGCACCAATTAACATCAGCATGCTGCCCATGATGTAAAAGCCCAGGGGGACGCTGCTGAAGATACTAGTTTCACCTTTTGGTCGACAGAACAAAGGGTCAATGAGGGCGCCACAGAGGAGAGAGACAGAAGAATATTAATTCAGACAGAACTGAGGAACAATTCCAGCCACCAATGATCCCTTCAATGTGCATATGGGCATGCATGTAAGACAGACTTCAAAAATATCTGACTTGTGCTGGCTCACACTGGCAGTGAGAATTCAAACTTTTGGCTCATGGTTTTGTTTATATTAAGGCTCAGACGTGTAATGTAGTCCTGCCTACCGTTTCCATTACCAACAGGCTCTGTCGTCTCCCAGTTCATGGATTTCTGAACAGCCTTCTTCCATCGTGCGTACCGAAACTCGCTCTCTGCCGAGCACATGCACAGAAACTTTTTACTTTTTGAGCAGCAGCTACTGAGGACACATAGAACACCATCACCTGTCTTGTGAGGTGTGTAGAGAGTAGCAGCAGCAGCTCATCGTACCCTCAGGGTTGATCTGAGGCTCAAACTTCTCTGACGTGACTTCACTCAGGTCCTCGGGGCTCAGACTCCACACACTCACGCCTTCTGCTGCTCCAGCTGCCATCGCTGCTCCGAGCGCTGTGGTCTCAGGCATGGACGGCTTCACTGAAAACAAGTGACACAATCTTTATCTTTTACAACTTCTGTAAAACAATCATATTAAAATAGTCCAAATGAAAAATGTGAAAAAGACAGGCTTGAGCAATATGTATAATTTTCTACACTGGTTATTCCACACAATGGCAGCAGAGGGCAGTAATACCCAGTATACCACTACCACAGTTTGATGCATCAGGACTGTGATGCTGTTGAAAGGGCACACATCTCCACTTAGGACTGGTAATGCCAGGTAAATGCATGGGTGGCAGACAGAAACACAGTGCGAGTTTTTTTCCTTTGACAGTGACATCATGTCAGATAAATGTGTAAACAGTTCTGCACTGGGCAGCAGGGTGACCTGCTGGCTGAGGAACCAGTTTAGTCACTGCCAGAGTTTGTTTGCTGTTCAACCACGTGGCTGCAACTAATTTCCATCTGGCACATGAGAATTCCCTTAACTGCATCCACATTTCTCTCATTTGTGTCTTCTCCTTGCATCTTTGTCCATCACACGCTCATGTGGAGTGAGGTCTCTTCTTAAAGTGAAGTCTTGTTTACTGGCAGAGTGTGCCATTTTTAATGTACTTTAATTTAATTAAAGTATTATTTCTCAGCCCAAATATCTTAGAGTTTCTAGCCGACACCACAGGTATTTAAGCCTCACGTGACTGAAAATAAAAACACATATTTACTGCTGAAACACAACAGACTTTCCTGCTCTCTCTGACTATAATATTATTCATGACAAACCACCAGGAAGAGAAACATAGGTTATTTTGTTGAGCAGACCTACAGACACGACAGAGATCCATTATTTTCAGCTACAAGGTGAAACAAAATAAAAGACTTTCACTAACATTGGTCTCATGTATCCTCACTCCACCGAACAGAACATTAAGAGAACATTAAAACATTCTTCATGATAATGGACTGGAGGCTTGTACACTGATCTGTTTTGACTCATGCATCGCTGAGTACCTAAAGACACGATAAGAAATAACTGGAAATCCTACCAACAGGAATACAGAGAATATCGGCCTGAAGCTGCATCAGCAGCCTGTTGGACGTCATTCCTCCGTCCACCTGGAGCTGAGTCAGCGGGATGCCGCTGTCCTGATTCATGGCGTCCAGTATCTGCATCCAAACAAATATCCCAAGTTATCAACCACACAGTTACATCTAATCACATGCATATCATAAGAATCAATCATTTTTTGAATGAACGTGGTGATCACATTTGTCTTGTGCACTCACCTCTCGAGTCTGGAAACAGACAGCTTCCAGTGCAGCAAATGCGAGGTGACTCTTATTAGTAAACTGAGTTAACCCACAAATGATCCTGTGACACAGAGAAAGATTGAGACTAAGTGAACTAGAGAGCAAAACTTATTTCAGCAGGCTGTGTGAATAATTTCAGACATGTTTACTGCACTACAGAGTGGCTCCTGGTCTTACCCTCTTGCACTAGGCTCCCAGTACGGTGCATAAAGACCTGAGAACGCAGGAACGAAGTAGCAACCGTAGGATGTACCGACTGATGCAGCCAACTTCTCTGCACAGGGAAACAAACAGTTCTAGGGCTATAACTGGATGGGCTTATTTTTTGTAAGGTGCCTTACATCTATACAATTTAAATGACACACAGTCCTGAAGAATTAGATCATCACATTAGATTTTTCTGAACAAAGATGAGCAGCACGCACCGAGCTCTTCAGATGATCCGATGATCCCCAGATTGTCCTGCAGCCAACGAACCACAGCTCCTGCAATGGCTACAGAGCCCTGCAGGGGAAACACAAATCACCTCTTTCCATATTGTAACTAACATTCATGCCAAAATGGCAGTGTATTTAAAATACTGTACCTCTAGTGCGTAACAGGCAGGTTTGTCCCGACCAAGTTTGTATGCCACAGTGGTCAGAAGGCCGTGGTCAGACATTACAGGCTGCAAAACAACAGGAAAATGTCACTGTAAGCAATGTGTGCAGAGATGTCACCATGTATACCATGAGTCTTTAAAATCTTAAGTAATGTACCTTGGCTCCAGTGTTTCGCAGGAGAAAGCAGCCAGTACCATACCTGAAACACATGAAAAAAACAAATTTTATACATAGATTTCCCACAACATAAAAATAAGGGCGATCTAAAAAACAAACAAAGCCTCTTACGTGTTTTTAGCTTGTCCGTCCTGAAAACACATCTGTCCAACCAGGGCTGCTGACTGATCCCCAAGACACTGTTTTTAAAGAAAATATATATTTATCAGATTACAGATGCACATAGTTTAGGACCACATAATGGACAGTGGAGACATTGTTGGCAAAGTTAAAAAACAAAAAAAAAGAGAGATAAACTTACCCCAGAAATAGGAATACCTGAAAGAGCTCCAGATTTCTGTCAAAAGAAAAGAGCTGTTGTTTTATAATGAACTGTGTGCTTTTTTCTTGGTTATGTCACATTAAAAGAACATGTCAATGTGTCCTTTTTCAGCAGTTTGTTGTATAGCTGGATGTACCACCATATACCACCAAATAATGTTGTAAATAGTGTATAGTATAGTGTGAACTGTTTTCTGATTTTCACAGGAATTATAATAAACGTGAAATTATACACCTGGGTATAATTCACGTGGGTACATGTGTCAAATCACAAATTAACAGTAATAAAAAAAAACAAATCAGTCATTAATGAAGGAACATATAAATTTTTTGTTACTACGAGCAACAACCTTGCCCTGACAACAACACTGAAAACATACGAGAATTATTATTTGACAACACGAAGCCAAATAACAAAACTATACCCATTTTAACTCTACCACAACATTTTTACATAAGGCATACTGTAACAGTGGAGACACAGAGAGGGAAAACAAGGGCAAGAGTGAACCTGTATAAATGAAAATGTCTTCACTCCTCGTTTTGGTGAGATGTTCAAAGACAGAGGTTGAATACAATTGTGCCAAAGAGTGAAGAGATTTAGGAGACATGATGGGACGCTGCAGTGGAGGATGGTCTGTCAGGAAAGCTGTGGGCATCAGTGACAACCAGCCAAGAAGCATGCCACAACAAAAGCAATGAGGGGGTCATCCAGTACATTTCCAACAGAGTGGATACTGTATGTATGCCCTCATATTATTATTATTATTATCATCATGGTGATCATGTCAATTAACAGTTGCTTATTCAAACAGCCAGCAGATGCAGAGCAACACAACATTGTCCTCTGACTGTCAAGGCACCACAGCCCACATGAGAGAAGAGAGGAGCTGATAAAAATGTCGGTATTTTCATCTGTGTCACTTCAGTTATTTCCTTACACTCGAGGCAAGAAGTTTCAGTGCTCTGCATTCTTTCCATTCTTTTTCTTTGCCCTGGGTCTTGTCTTTCAACTACATACATGACTTAGTTATTTGTTAAACCTGCAGACACTGCTAATGGCTGAAATAATGCTTAAACTTCTCTGTTTACCCACATTTAATTGGTGACAGCTGGTTGAAAATAGACCAAAATCTGACCTGTATATACTGCTCTTCAACGCAGCTCAACTAACAAAATATTCATATCAATCTTGGAAATGCACTGTGTGATGGTGTATTCACTTTGGCCACGGAGAAGCAGGACGGGTTACTTTGCATGATGAGGTAAAGTAGTGATGGCGAGTATTACTTACCCGACTAGAACATATTTTCTACCAGTGAGAAAAGAGAGACAATGGCACACAAAGAATGCCTAAAAGAATTTCTCAGTCAACCTTCATGCACTTAAAAAAAAACAACAAAAAAAACACACACACACAAACAAAAACCTCTATTATCTTAGCAGTGGCTTGTTGCATGAGACATTCCACCCTTTGAACACAACACTAGAGTCACAGTAGACACAGCAATGAAATAATTAGCATAGAAGGTTAATATATACACTTATTACTGTGAAATTTTAAGTGGACTAGACTTGGCAACATAATGACAGATATAAGCATGCTTACCATGAGACCATATATTTCTGAAGAACTCCTCACTCTGGGTAAGATCTCCATGGGAATACCGAAATATCTGAGGGGAATTAGAGGAAAGAGGAATAGTCTGTGACTAATTCAGCCAATTCTGTATTCTGTTTTAAAAAATATAACAAGTGTATAATGGAATTAAATACAAATGAAAGACAGCTCTCGTACTTGCAAAGCTCCGGGTCCCAGTCCATAGTGTGAATGTTAAACAGCATGGTTCTGCTGGCGTTGGTCACATCTGTGCAGTGGACTCCACCCGACTTACCCCCTGTCAAACACTGTTGGACAGACATCACATAACCAGTCAGCTCCACAATTAACACAAAAAATTCAGTGACACCTCTACGACTGTTGAGGCAGAAAGACTTCACCACCCTTACCCAAATGAGCCAGGAATCGATGGTGCCGAACATGGCGCGGTGAGACACGATGGCTTCATGGACCTCGTTCACATTGTCCATCAGCCAGCGAAGTTTGACTGCGCTGAAGTAAGTGCTGATGGGGAGCCCTGTTTTATGCTGCAGGATGACAGTGACACAAACAACTTTACCAGTGCTGCTACTAGTAATATTAACAGGAGTCTGCATTGGTTTTTAAATTGCAATTGGTTCAAATAAATATCAAATAAAAAGAAAGAACAAGAGGATGAATCCAAACTGAACCTGTACGTTCAAACAAAAAAAAAAAAAGATTTAAGGGAACAGATGAGGAGCTCACCTTCAAGTGGTTCTTATTCCTTCCTGGGGTTTTGTTAATGAGACGTTCAACTGTTGATTGAGTCCGCAGGTCCAGCCAAACTGAACAGAAACAATGCAGTTATTTCATAGCTGCTGTTTGAGTGCGTCAGTGACTGAGTCTGATGCCAGTTTTTTACTGCTACACTAGTTACTTACATTAGCGTTAGAGTTAGCTACATTTATGCTTCTCAAAGACTGTACAATCTGTGCCAGGTTACATGGAAATAATGTACAGACAGTGACAGAAACAAAACAAAACTTTACCAATGGCATTATAGAGGGGCTCCCCTGTCTCTTTGTCCCAGACAAGCGTGGTCTCTCTTTGGTTGGTTACTCCAATAGCTGGACAAATTTAAATTCCAAAGTGTAAACACCTCTTAGAAATAGCTGGAAATGATACCTGAGTAATACTTAAAGAGAGCAGGTGGTAGCATAAGGGTCATGTGTGCATACCTTTAATATTTGAGATGTCTATGTTGAGCTGGGTGAGTTTTTCACACGTCCGCTCCATGCACTCGTACACCGACTGAAGAATTTCTTTGGGGTCCTCCTCCACCCATCTGAAAATTAGGATGATAAAAATCACAATAAATAAGATCTGTACATTTCTAAACTGCGTCTACATTTTTTATCTGACAGGATCTGACTGATAACTGCAACACAGTCTTTTCACTCACCCTTCTTTGGGGAAGCTCTGTTTGATTTCCACCTGATGATGACTGAGGAGCTCTGCTGTTGTTGAATTAAACACCTTCAAAGAGAAAAAATATGACAAGTGAAAAAAGCAGCTTCAGCCAACTATACTCTCTTCTTCACTGATCCAGTGAAAGCTGACTGACTAGTTCATCATGGATGCTGGAAGAGATTTCTCATTCCCCTTTGTTATTTAGATTTTCTCAGCAGTTGGGAGATCCAAGTGGGCATCTGCTGAATCCCAAACCTGATTCTCTAGACTCCAGGCTACTGCCTTTCAAGTACAAACTGAACAGTGGTCCATTGTATGTTATGTTATGACTCTTGTCAGCAGAGAGAACATGTCTTATCAGAGAAGTCACACCATTAAAACATTAGGATTAGTAGATTAGATCAGTTCACTGAAAATTAAAATATTAATTCCTATAAAATTTCACCCCATATTTCTACTTCTAGTTCAACAGAGCAAAACTGCTGATCAGCCATCTGTGACAAAGTGTCATATTTCTGTTTTCAGTTTGAGGTGACTCATGCCAATTAAACTCTTGGCTCTTAACTATCAGCCACACGCAGAAAATAAGTCAAAGCATCTGTTCTTTATAATCTGGGAGTGAGAAAGCAAAAACTAAAGCCACATAAAAACTACAGTAGTTAGAAATCTAAAATTTCTGGATTAACCAGACACAGAAATTATAAATGTAATGTGTAAATACAGAAAGTATTTACATGTAACGTAGGCTCCTCTCTTAACAGAAATTAATAAGATGGTTAGGCGCCAGACAGGCCAGGTATAAACTTATCCACCTATACCTGTTAAATTTATTTTTATTAATAATTTTAAATCAGAGAGGGCTTGCAGGTCCGGCAGCTCCAGGGTTCCCTTTTTTCTTCCTACCGTCTTAGTTCCACAGGCTCAACATTCCATCTCAAACTCGTCAGGAAAAATCCATGCTTTTATCCAAGATACTAGTCTTTTTTGTGTTTTCTCTCCATTTCCTTTTTCCTCTCACTCCTCCAGTCTCAAACCTCCTTCCAGTCTCACTCCTTTGTTTGAACTTCCCTCCCTAATCAGCTCCCAGGTGTGACTCCTCCTTGTACCTTTTCAGTATGTCATTTCCTGTTTCCTTTCACCCCCTTTTTTCCTCCTTTTTGCTACACTACTCCCCCCTTCAGGGGAGGAAAATTTACAGTCTTCTACATACATATTCAGACAGCTTGTTTCGGCCAACCAACAATCCAAAACCCAAAGGGTTTCAAATGTTACTGTAATAAAAATAAATTGTCATATTTAACAAGCTATAGCAAATATTTCTGCCATAGGGTTTGTCATTATTGTATTATCAGAAATATTGCCAATTGATTAATTTTCGAATTGATCAATTGGCGATTATGAGTGGTGTTTTTATATAGCCGTACCACTTTTTAAAATTACCCTCTGCACAAAAGCGAAGATTAGAGTCCTCGTTGGAAGCACTTAAACGTAGCACGATTTGGAACTGAATTGGAACGGAATTTAAAGCCATTTTAACTATCAACGCAGCTAATTTATTAATGTTAAACGGCACTGGTTACAAACCGTGACGATGGTTGCAGGAGTAGACACTTACATATAGAAACAGAAGGTGGGATATTCAGCCAAGGACACGTTTATGAGCCAGACATTAAATGTAACACGGCTAGCTCACGCAGAGGGGAGTTTCTCTTACCAGAAACCGAGTGGAGCTCGTTCCCTGGTCAATGGCAGCAACCAGCGGCCCCAGCATTATCCGGTGTGAGGACGCGGCCATGGTGCCGTTCATGGGCAGCCCCGGAGCTTCGACACCAAGCTGGAGACGAAACCAATTACTACCACCACCACCGGCAAAAGCGGCTCAACCTCAACCAAAGTCGGGCAGTCAGTCGCAGCCTTCACACGTAACGTTCGACCCGGCCATTAGTGATGACGCAGGCAGTTGTGTCCTGGCAACAGTGGTTTAAAAATCGTTTTTAACAATTTTAGAAATTATAATTCACTCACAAACCTTTCTAGTAATACATCAAGAATTCAGTTAGAAGTTAAGGAATTTGCCATCCTGTCTTTTCTTTCTTTCTATTTATTTTATAAGTCAGATTCAGTTAAATATTTTGAATATTTGTTTTGAATATTGTCTATTTTTAGCATTATTTATTTTAATCTAATTTGTGAAAGATACACGGCACATATTCTATGTAATTCAATAACAAGAAAAGGGAGGAGTTCCCATACCGGGAGTCGAACCCGGGCCGCCTGGGTGAAAACCAGGAATCCTAACCGCTAGACCATATGGGACGCTGTACAGCAAAGCAAAATCTATTCATTAAAAGTATACACTGTGCCTGCGTCTCTCTGTTGTATTACTAAATATATGGTCTAACATAATGTTTGTGTCTCTCAAACGTTGGCACTGTTTATTTAAATACATTTAAATGTAAACACCTCATCGCAGGAAATAAATATTTTGGGGCTTCACTGTAAGACAATTAGTTTTTCATTGTCATTTATTACAAAATTGTCATTTTATTTCTATTACAATTTTCCATT
Source organism: Lates calcarifer (assembly GCF_001640805.2). Lineage (NCBI taxonomy): Eukaryota > Metazoa > Chordata > Actinopteri > Centropomidae > Lates > Lates calcarifer. The sequence continues at coordinate 4,792,678 of NC_066854.1, forward strand.
CCAATCGATTCCATTTCTTTTCCCTATTTTCTTCATTTTATGTTTTCATAAAGAATTTCTATGAGATCTAATATCTAACATCTTACTTCAGCTTGAAGATTCGTTTACTCGGCGATGGGCGATGGCGTCATCATTAACGGACGGTGTTGTCATTCTTGAAATGTGGGAAGCGATTGTCTCTTTTTATTTGTTTCGTTATAATTTCTTCATCACACTTTAATCGACCAATGCCTAACTAAAATGTAAGTATAGCGTTACTCTGGGAAATCCTATCTGCACGATATGTAGCACAGTTGGGAGGTTATTTAACCCTGGGCAAGAATTCAGACAGTTAGCCACGTTAGCTGTCCATGCTAAAGGCAATCTTATTCAAATGTTTTTTAGCTAATCGTATTTTTTTCTGCATATTCAGGGCCGATTACTGGAAGTCACAACCGAGGAAATTCTGTCAGTACTGCAAATGTTGGATTGCGGACAATAAGCCTGTGAGTAGGTCCACATATGCTGAACGTTTTGCTGAAGACAGTATCCACACATGTGATGCTAATGTCTCTCCCTCTGTTTGTCTTGCTCTGCAGAGCATTGAGTTCCACGAAAGAGGGAAGAATCACAAAGAAAATGTGGCTGCTAAAATTTCAGAGGTACTAACATTTATTCAATTTACTTTCTTCTTTCTTTGTTCAAGCAGGGATTAAATACTCCACCTTTCAGAGGTGAAATGATGTTAACTTGTAATTGGTCAATGGTGGGAAAATATATGCACTTAATATTTGTTTAGTGCTGGTCAACCTGTCTATTCAATAACATATACCTGTATTTAACTGAACAAATGCAATTGTTTAAGTTTGTTCCCAATTGAGTTGCTATAAACAGCAAATATTTTGCATGTTTTCTTGTCAAATTGTTAAAAAATGAAATTATTATTTGATCTTTAAAATAGTTGCATCTGTAATTTACATCGCTGTAAAACACATATGGGTTGTCAGTGATACATACAGCCAAGAAAAAACTTGCCTGTCTTGGCACCACTCTCAGGACTGGCAGGGGAGATAAGGTCCAGGCATAAAACTCTGACTTGAAAGCTCTCTTCTGATTGGCTGCTAGCAGCTGCCTCTCATCCCATCATATCTTTCTTTCTGCAGATTAAGAAGAAGAGCATTGAAAAGGCGAAGCAGGAGGAACGTATGTCTAAAGAGTTTGCAGCGATGGAGGAGGCTGCGATGAAGGCGTATCAGGAAGATCTGAAGAGGATGGAGAAGGAGGCAGGAGGTAATTGTACATTTTACTGAAATAATTAATGTGTAACATGTGCTATGAAGAAGGAACTCTTGCTGTTTGGTTACATTTAAACTGTTTTTTGTCTTAGGATCAAGTTCACCAGTCCAAACAACAACACCAACTCCACGGCCACAACCTCAGGTGAAATCCCAGCCCAAGAAACAGCAAAAGAAAGCAGGGAAAGCAAGCAGGAATTTCACAGTGCAAACAGAAACACAGGTTTGGGTTGAAGGACAGACAGATGATGGACACACGTACTATTACAACACAATAACTGGAGGTGAGGAAACCTGAAAATACAACTCCTGTTTAACAATTGAAACTATCCTTTATATCAACATAGTCAAACTGACTTTTTACAACGTGGCTGTGGTGTTATCTATGTGTTTTAACCTCAGAATCTCAATGGGAAAAACCAGAGGGATCCCAAGGTGAAAGTTTGGCTTCTGCAGACTCTGGACAGACTGAGGTTAGCAATAAGATGTTTTTCTCTTATGCATTTTTAGTGTATTATTTTAAACTGTGTTGTACTGTTATGTTCTGTTGATAACATGCATTTATACATCAATATTGTGTTTCTCTTTAGACCTTGTCAAGCTGTCCTTGGATGGAAGCTGTCAGCCCTGATGGTTATACATATTACTATAACACAGAGACTGGAGGTAGAATATGTTTTTTATGCATTTACACATTCTTTTAATTACTATTTATTCCACTTATTTTCTGTGTGCTTTGCTCTTACTTCTAGATTTAAGTTCTTATTCTTCATGGTGATTCGATCTGTTAATAACATGCTATGTCTTTCTCACCTCAGAGTCCAGCTGGGAGAAACCAGCAGACTTTCCTTCGAATGATGCATCTGGATCTGGGTCTAACAGAGAGGAAGAGAGTCAGGAGGAGCCTTCAACCCCTCAGCCCGAGCCACTTTCAGGAGAGGATGAGAGCTCCAACGGGGCCCAGGCCACTCAGGAGGCTGAAGTCCCTGAACAAGCCAGCCAGCAGCCCAAAGTCCCAAAGATCAGCTTCAGGGTGAGAAGAGTCCTGGTAGCGCATGAGTGTTAGTACAGAAGAATTTTAACACCCAGACATCACAGTTTTCATCCTTGTTTTTGTTTTCAGAAAAGGAAAGCAGAGGCTGAGTCCTCAGAAAAGGAGGAAGAGGATAAAGCCAGTGATGATACTCCTAAAGAAGATGCTGAAGAGATGAAAAAAGAGGAAGAGGTCCAAAGCACAGCAGCTGAACCTGAGGAGAAGAAAGTGGAAGAGGCAACACAAGCCAAAAGGCCAAAAGCTGCCAACCCATATGGAGTCTGGGAGCAGATCCAGCTAGAGGAGGATCCATAGTAAGAGAACAGTTTGAATCTTTTTAAGTGCTGTTTCAGTGGTTGATTAGGATACTGGTACACCATAGACTGATCCACTGATTGAGTTCAGTATCCACTGAAAAGGCTCCAATTGTTTCATTTTTCTTTCCTTTCTAGTGCCAGTGTGGACTTACAGTTGCCCCAGGTGGAGGGAAGCTCAGCCAGTGCTCCAGCCGACCTGCCGCCAGAGCCCAAACCCAAGTTCAAGGAGCGCATCATCACCTCGCTTGGAGAGGAAGGCGGACCTGCTTCATTTAGGAAAAACAAGACACAGAACAGCAAATCCAGGAGTCTCCGACAGAGAGACGACGACGATTGACCCAAACAAAACTCCAGGCCAGAAAGCAGCAGAATGAAACTTTTACACAAATACAACTCTTTCTATGAACATTTTGACATTTAAATGCACCATTTTGATCTTTGAAGTGTGCACGAATATCATCTTTTTTTGTATTAATATTTTTAGGACAAACAATGACTCAACCCATGCTCTTTTCTCTGTACTGAGATCTGTCATAATGAAGGTGTACAACACTTCAATCTTCAGGTTGGTACTCTCTCATCTGCACAATATTGTAGGCATTCTGGAGTGATAATTGTATTTACGTTAAGTCCTTCTGTAGTCTGGTAAGTTCAGATGTATCCAAACAGAGCAATTCAATAACTTTTTGTATTTTCCATATTATATCTGTATTTTTTTACCAGTGTAAGTAATGAAAAGCTAGTCAGACATCCTTGTGGAAACCTCAGTGCAGTACTCATGAGTTAAAGTGAATGAATGTCTTTATATTTTACTTTATAAGATGGGAAAATGTGATCTCAATAAATGATGACTTGTCTGGATACTGAAAAAATAACTTTGTCAGCACAATTATTTTGAAAATTCAGTCACAGCTGAATAAAGAATCATCATAATTAATTCCACAAATACAGGCACCAGTTAGGGTTCGTCCAGCTACAGTGAAGAAAACACTTATTTATAAAGAGGTCAGATGACCAGAGAAAAAATATAGAGGCTGCTGGTCAGCTGGCACACATATGCAGGGTGTGACATGCTTTTGGTGAGTGTGTGTATAAAGCTGATAGGTGGTTTTACCGCACCCTGATTGGCAAAGAACCATGACGAATACTTACAGTCAGCTTTACTGTACTTCACTATGAAGTTTTTACCGGTGTAAAGTGGTAATCCTGGTGCTGAAACTCAAATGTTATGACTTGGATATATTTTGCTTTAACAAAATGTAATCCTAAAACCGTTGTCAGTAGAAATGTGCAGCTTTTTATCTCACAACAGCTGAGCAAGAGCACATAGTTCACCCCAACACAGACACATCTTACAGGTCGTCCTAAAGGTTCATTTAAATGTATCTCTTTTTTAGAAAATTAATAATTCATAAATAAATACTATTTGTTTATAGGGCTGTAACATTATTTACAGAATTACTATGACACAAAATCTATAATTTAATATTTTATTACAAAAATAAAGCCTCTTATTTAGGAGTGGTGGTTGTAGTTTGTCTTTCATTGTAATGTGACTGCTTCACACACATAAATTGTAATATTAATATTTTCAGCACTGGTACGCTGTGTTGGAGAAAACCATCCACTAAACAACATACTGTATGTTCAGTCCAGTTGACAGTAGGCTGTGCTGGGTGTCAGTCTGCAGATTGTCCAGACTCTGGTTGTTTCAGATTGCTGCTGCCGGTGCTGCTGCTCTCCACCATCTCCAGAAGAGCCTCCCTCTCAGCGCATTCGAGTACGTCAGAGATCAGGTCGTCGAGAGCCTCCCCTCCTCTCATGAACTCCTACACATGGACCAGAAGATGTGACACTGAGTTTAACAAGTGAGAAAGAGTTGGAGTATTTAAAAAAACAACGGGCTTAAAGAATGACAAACATAAAATGAACAGGTTTAACAGTTACTCATAATTGATGCAGAAATTGGAGACACACTGACACTCCCTTAATATCCAACCTTAATATCTCTAGTAACATATCCCGTCCTGTGGTCTGTGACACGATCCTGGCTGAAGTTGTAGGTGCGAATCCTCTCTGACTGAGAACGTGTGCCCACCTGTAGTTAAGAACACAAGATTGAAGATATCACTAAAATATGTGAATATTACAATAATGTTCCTGAGAAAAATGGACACTCACCTGCTGCTTTCGTGCCGTATGCCTCTGCTCAGTCTCTTTACCCATCATGCTCTGGTAGAGCCGGGCCTTCAGCATACGCATGGCAGTGTCTCTGTTTTGCAGCTGAGAGCGAGTCTGCTGACATTCTGCCATTATGCCTAAAAGGAACCAGGCCTGACGTTTATATGATATGAAAGCAGAGATGTCTCTAAATGTTTTAACTACTAAGAGTGTGAAGTGGCTTGAGAACTTTTCTTGCATGTTTTTTTACCAGTGGGGAGATGAACAATGCGCACTGCGCTGTCTGTCGTGTTGACGCTCTGGCCGCCAGCACCCCGAGATCTGAATGTGTCGATGCGAAGATCCTTTGGATCAATGTGGACATCAAACTATGGACAAAAAGGACACAAATAGAAAGACATACTCTTCATGCTAATAAACACAGACTGATGAAAAAGCAGGTGGTAGAGACACAAAAGTAGAGTGTACCTCCACCGGCTGAGGCAGGACAATGACAGTCATGGTTCCTGTGTGGATACGCTGCATCCTGGAGGAAAGGCCCACCTCAGGAATCCTTTGCACCCGGTGTGTTCCTCCTTCATGCTTCAGATATCTGTATACATTGTCCCCGGCTATTCTTACTGCTGCATGGTGCAAACCACCTGAGACACACAGTAACTTAATGTTAAATTTTTCTGACATGCCACAAACAAGTAATGAGCTAAAAACAACAGAGCCACCGAAGCTGATTTTGTGGAGGAAATTTCTGATGCTCACTAAACATTTTTTAATTTTCACAAGAGCTCAAGAAGATGAATGATGACTTACCATACTCAGCAGGTGTGTAGTTATAAACCTCAAAGTCCCAGTTCTTGTAAGAGGCAAAACCCTGGTACATGTCAAACATTTCTCTGTTGAATTGCTGACAGATGTCACCTGAAACCCCATTAACAGAAACTATGAGAAAACATACAGTATGTTCTTATTAACGCAGGTATGTGGCAAGAATTATTTACCAGCTGAGTGTAATAAATAGAAGAAGACATGTTACAGCCCGTGAGTCCAGCTGTCTTCCAAGTAGTGAAAAAAAATGGTTCATACCTCCTGTTGTTCGTCCTGATACAATCTCCAGCAGGACATTACTGGAGTCAAGAGGGTCAATGGGCACAAGAGCTTTAATCAACTGGAGACGAAGAAGGTACACTCATTAACACTGGATGTTTTATGGCACATTTCTATGTTTATTCGATCACGTGTTTGTGTTCTTACATCTTTTCTTAAGGCTGCAATCTTGCTGGAGATTTGTGCTTCCTCCTCTTTTAACAGCTGGGTTAGTTGTTCATCTTCATCTCTGGTACTGACTGAACCTGCAACCAGGGGGGCAAACAAAGCGTGGCATTTGTATTCAAACATGTTTTGATGCTGTCTTTGATTTAAGAAAAAAAATTTAAAGAAAAATCAGTACCAACCCTGTTTTCAATTAAAAGTATACCACCAATACCTTACCTAACTAACTTAATAACTTACTTATGTTTTTATATTCTGAAAATTGTTACTAACTGAGAAATTAAGAATACTCACCATGTAGTAGTGAATGGACTTCCTCATGGTCTTTCCGGGCTTGTTCAATACTACCAAATATATTTGCTAGAGGCAGCAGCTCTGTGTGTTTCTTTATAAGCGCTTTTCTGTCTGACTCGTTGAGGTATGCATGCTGTAATCTATTACTAATGTCTCTGTACTCCTCCATGAGCTGCTGAAGGTACCTCTGAACAGACTCATTCCTGTACAACTCCCCCACATCACTGTAACAGAGACGTTTTGATACTACTGTACCCCAGTGATGCACCTGTGTGATGTTAGCATATCTCAAACTTGTGTGTCCTGTCAGTGTCCTCCATCCTCCTCTTCTTCCACCGACGTTACTGCTGTAAACTACACGGCTACACAGTGAACACAGTCGAAACCAGCGACTGACGAGCATTTCACTACATTTACAAAAGACGAATAAAGAAAAACAACACTTATACCTGTCGTGTAAGTGTTTTCACTGGAGCTGTAGCTAGCAGTGGGAGAAACCGGATGTAGTTTGGGAAGCTAGGTCGAGGAGGCGGGAGAAATGAATTCTGGGAGCTGTAGTTTCACTGTATCGGACGTTTGGACCAGCTCTATCCATCTATCTATCTATCTATTGAATAATTAGCTAACAAAATTAACATTAACTTTGATTTTTTCCCCCCCCTATTTAATTAACATTGGCGCTGCGTTGACTACAACTACATCTATGTAGCTAACGGTCAAAATGTCAAACTTAAGAGCCAGTGAGGACGGTAAGATGATATTAACTAGTTAATGACAAAATTGGTAATTTAGGATTGAAGCAAGTGAGCCTGTAAAAAAGCAATTTAGCTAACTATGAAAAAATAAATTCATGTGAAATTTCTTCGCGGGTTATTAGCTGATATTAGCTTAATTTAGACCTGTATTGACACTAAACTCAACATTAACGTCTTGTGCTAACTGTAGCTATAACCTAGTTAACTATGGATTAGTGAATATATGTTTAAATCCTTAATATTTTGTTATGTCTGCTAAAATCAAAAGATATTTGGAAATAATGTGCCAATTTGGGAAAATGTGGTTGCTATCTAGTTCCATTAACAATCAGATTTACAGACACTTTATTTCAATTTTATTAACTTTCCCTCAGGAGCACAGGAGAATCCTGACTTCTCATTAACCAAGGCAGTGGAGGATGTCAGTCAACATGGCTACACCCAGACTGAGGCCTTTAAAAAGAAACAGAAGACACTCAGCTCCCTGCAGGTTCACCTTTAACCTCACCTCATCATGGGGCCAAGCTAATGCCACTCATGAACTAATTATTTTCTCCTTAAAACACTCTCTGGCATTTTTCTATAGAAAGAAGTATTTATGTTAGCTGTTAGTAGTAGTAACAGTGTAGAGGTTGCAGTAGACATGTAAGTTAGTTAGTACCACATTGGAAGATACCCTTAATAGATAATAAGTTTATTAGTTACCGCAGTGTATTGGTTCAGTTCAATGTAACATATAGCTAACAGTTTTGGCCATATATTTCAGAAATTGTATTGCTCATTAGGTGAGGTGAATGCAATTTACAAAAGGAAATAATGTGTGAATCAAAGCCATTAGTAACAAAAATCCTAAATCAATTTAAACACATGGAAAATGCAGGAGTATAAAAAAACAGAGAAAGTGGGATCACATGCTTTTTATGTACAGTACTCCAGTTGTAACTGATAGCAAATTCATTTAAATTCACTGCAGAGTTGTGAGAGTGTGCTATCTAACTAAAAGATTTTGAACGTGTTATGTCTCCTTCTCCAGGCAGCTCTTTCAGATGTTGAGAGGAAAGGTGAGATGGCAGAGCAGGAGCTGAGATCTAAAGTGAGGGACATCCTAATGCTGGAGGGCGACATGGAGCACCTGGAGCGTCAAAAAAAAGTCCTGCTCGATCGCTGTGTATCCATCAGCAAAGACAATACTGAACTCCAGAATCATATCTGCGAGGAGGAGGAGAGCGCCCGCATGGCACAGGCAGGGTTCAACACCTACCGAAACAAGATGGAGGGTCACAGAGCAGCTGTTCTGCATGCAGCGAGACAGACGGAGGCCCATAAAGAGCTGGAGGAGAAGAGAGCGTTGGTCAGGATGTTGATACAGAAGAAAGAGCAGCTGAAGGAAGATTTAGAGAATCCAAATGGAAACACAGTGCACATGGCAAAGGTGGAGAAGTTGACCCTGAATTATACTGAAATTTTAAACAAACCGTTTTTGTTTTCCACATTTACCTCTTTGCTCTTTTACTCCCAGAGATCTGCAGTATTCATGACCATTTTATTTTTCTGCATTTGCTTTTCTGCAGAGAGAGCTTGATGCTCTGAAGGAGGAGATCTCTGTGAGGAGGAAAGCCATAGCTGTGAGGAGAGAGCAACTGCAAAAAGAGTTCAAGACTCATACCCAGATAAAGAAAGACATAGAGGTATGGCAAAAAGAACCCTAACCCTTTATCCCCTTGATTAATCAATTACTTGTTTATGAAATATCCGCAAATAAATGTCCTGTTGTGTCCAACCAACAGTTCAAAATCCTAACAATGTTCAGTGCAACACTGAAATATAAAATCATGAGTAACAATATAAAGACTTAGGCCAAAGATCGTAATTATGAGTCCCTATTTTAGCCTCGGTGAAAACTCATCAGACTGAATTTTGTTTGTGTTTCCACTGCCTCAGATCCAGAACAGGCGCTATGAAGCCATCATCAAGCGCCTCCACTGCCAACTGAGCAGAGCCCAGGCTGTCCACAGGTAAAAATAAACTCAAATATAGCACCAGTGATGATACCATCTATATTTATACAGTAATGAAATGCATACTTACACTTATTTATGGATGGGAATTCCAATTAATGCTCTGCACAGCTGTTAATTCTACATTTATTTACCAAAAAATAAAGTAAAAAGTAAAGATAGCAGCTTCAAAAAGTCAGAAAATGAGCAACATATTTTGTTGTTTATGATATGAATTTTGTATTAAAGAGACAATAAAATCATTACTTTACTTTAGGCAAATGTCTGAAGATATCTACCACATGGAGAGACAGCTGGCTGAGCTCAAGAAGCAGCAGGAGTCATCACAGGACTCAGCGGTCAGTGGCCACTAAACTGTTGTGTCTGAATATGATCTGTGATGCAGTCTTTATCTGATATCAGATTAAATGTAAGCCTGCGTTAATATTATGGGTCTGTTTGTCACGGGAAGAATTGTTGCTATTACTACATTTGAACAGCTGGGGGCAGCAGTGTCAGTTAAATGTTTAACTTTATCCCTCACCTAGACTGGTACACAGTAGTTTGATGCCAGATATTAACATAACAGTTTTTGCTGAATGTGTTCCTTTAAGCACACAAGTTGTGTCAGTATTAGTATTAAAACATTTCCCTGTTATCACATTTTTTTATTTCCTCCGATAACAGGAGTGTTTCATTTTTCAGAGGCAGATTAGGGGAAACATCAGCAGGGCGTGGGAAGGGATTTTAGGTCAGGTGGTGACAGTGAATCGGCTTGTCCAGCAAGTGTCCACAACAGTGACCCATGCAGAAACAAAAGCCATGTGTCCACACTCTAACTGTCGATGCTGTGGGTGTTGTTTTGGTACACGCTGTTCCAGCTTCCGCTTCACTGGGTGGCTTGATGGTCTGCGAGGTGACAGTCCCACTGCCGGCTAACAAGGGCGTGACTGTGCTACTTCAGCCATAGCTCAAAAACTAATTGAACAATGAAAATGTCTTTTCAGAAAAGTACTTCACATCAGAATGTATTGCGTCAACCTCTGAGAAAAGCCATAACTTGTAATTTCAAGTCTATTTCATTGATTTTATCGTGTGAATCGTGTTGTTTGAGGCTATATGTCTCTTTACATTACTGGAACAGTTATGTAAAGCCAGGACGAGTCATGGAATTGCATATTCAAGGCCTGGACAAGCTGTGGAAATATACACAAATGTACAAATGTGGATTTTTATTAACTAAAGATGAAACTACAGCAAATTTAAAAGATGAAAAAATTCTGTGGCAGCAGTGTAGTAGCCCACAGTCCCCATGGCTTTAATTTACAATCAAGGAGTGTCGTGCGGTGTGTAGGAGGTAAAGGACAACGTGTGATGAATTACCCAAAAGTTAGAACTGTTTTCACTACCCACTCAACCACAAACCATAGTAAAGTGGGCCATTTCCTTAAAGGTGTGCTAGGGGAGAATATCCAGCCAGTCTGGATGTCTGTTACAGTGCAGCACTTCTCTGTCTGACTGACCTTATTAGCATGTTCTCAGCCTGACAGCCCTCTGCTCTGTTGACACTGCTGAGCCCCAGGGCTCCTCTGCTGTCAACAGCAGTCTGAGACAAAAAGTCACAGGCAAGTGTGCGTCAAACTGCCCAAAACGGACAATCCTGTATATATAGAAATACACTGCAGTGTCATGGGCAGGGTGAATTTATATTTCTCCCTTTGGCCGTTCACATTATACAGTACAAGCATGTGCCTGTACACTCAAACTCCTAACAGCGTGACCTTTTAAAATGCCCGAATATTTCTCCTCCATGTCTTTTTTAGCCTTCCTCCTCCTTCACTCCCTCTGGATAATTAATTTTTGTGTGGTACCATAGTGAGGTACCCAGTGTGCATTTTTTTGTTTCGACTACAATAATGTGAACTATGCGTTGTCAAGTGCACTGTGTTGCACTTATATAACAAGGGGTTTCCACTCTGAGGAGCAGTTCCTTGAAGTGAGTTCCTTTGTAAGAAGCTCTTTAAATAAGTGCTGTTCATATCCTGCCAGTCCAAGCCAATTAAGCTTAGCTAACTGGGAACAAATTTAACACCAGCCTTCTACCACATGCTGCTTTTATTTATGTGCTGTGACACATTTGTCTACTCCATTTTGGCATCAACCGTCATTTTAAAATATACTTGGCTGCTGAAATAGAGAAAATAGACAGGGGGATTAGGGATTTACCAGCCAGGGGGAAACTTGAAAACTGATAAACTAATGAGCATATGTCAATTTAAAGAGTTTTTGCCCCCTGTGAAATACATAAAAAAGACAACTAAGGCCATTTACAGTATTAAGTATCTGTCGTTGTAGTTTATTCATGTAAAACTGGCTTTCATTCCTCCAAGAAACATCTCTTTCTCCTTGTATGCTCCTTGTGTTGGCCTTTTGATAAATGACTATGCCAATAAAACATGCTTGGCAAGCTTTCACATCGACTGAGAAGCTCTGTGCAGAAAGGCTGAGCTCGTTTATTTCTCCGTGCAGTGTTGTCATCTTCAGTAGATGCAATTCACCATTTATTACCTTCGTCTCTCCAACAAAGTAAGGTCCATAGAGTAAGTAGTGGAGGATGAGGAAAGAATATACATAGAGTTAATGTTACAGAAACGTCGGTTTGCTCAGTTATTACCATTTCTGCTCCATCTTGTGCATGATGACATGTGTCTGATTTACAGCTGTTTTGCACCTCCTCTGGCTCGTTGCCCATGTAAGTTACGTGAGGGCAGAGACAGCTGACCTGGAGTGTGTGAGAAATCATTATGTGCATGCCTTCGAGTGTTGGGCTGTGTGGAATAAATTCCTGAACTCATACTACTGTAGGTTGATGTGTCTTTGCAGCAGAGTTTGGCAGCGTGACCCACTCTGCAGAAACATAGCTTTAGAGGTGTAGAGAATCTGCTGATGCACCCTGAGAGTTTGTTTTTTTGCTGGTTGAGTGGGTGCGTGAATTATCTAAACTGCATGAAAGTATCAAAAATGTGTGTTTGTTTTCATGTGTACCTGTGTGTGTGTTAGCATTGGCTGATTTCCAGTCACCAAATCCAGTTTTAGTGGTGTTTATCTCACCTGTAAGTGTGTGCAGGTGCATACTGGGGCGTTATCTCTGACTACTGTGCCAACCATTTTAAAAACAAGTCCATCTTAAGATAATCCTACACTTAGGAAAATATTACATCTTTAAGTGTTGTCACTCATCATGATTGGAGAGATGACATTCCTCTCAGATGTGTATCACCTACTGTTGCTGCGCCAACAGCCATTAAACCTCTGCAATAACAAAGCTGAGTGTCTGCTTTGCTCAGACTGTTTTTCACAGCAAATATATATCTGGGGACCGTTCCAAGAAGCCAGTTATTTACACCGAGCTGTCCGGAAAACCTTTCTTAGAAAAAAAAACACAGGTCAGAACCAGGTATTAGATGTGGGTTTTAATCAGCAAAGGTATTCAGTAATAAAGAGTGAGCCTGCTTCTTGGAACAGGATAGACACTTCTGTATTCAGTCCAATCATTTTTGCCTTGGCACTGAAATAATGGACAAGAAAGGACCTGCAGCAGTGATAGTTCACCAGTAAAGGCTGCACCAGAATCTAATTAAAAAATACAGACTCAAGGCAATTTTGGCTCCAAAGAGGGTATAAGTTGTAGGGTAATTTTGAAAGCTAGGGATGTCAGCACCTAGCAATGTATGCTAAACTGATCAACAGGAAAATAGTAAATCAACAACAAAATAGACAGAATTATCATTTGAGTCATTTATCCAATGGCAAAAATGACCAATATTGTCTGAAATCAGCTTCTCAAATATGAGAATTTGCTGCAAAACAATCAATCAGATGACATCTCCTTGAACTGTCCTTCATTTTCACCTTTTAAATAATACAACACCTAAACATATCCATTCAAAACTTAAAGAGATCCAGTTTGTTGAGGCTTTAACTAACAAATTTTAAATGGCACAACCCCCCCCGCACACGTCCCGTACTCAGTCCAAGGCCTGGCAGCTGGTGACTGCTGGGTGCTACTTCACCTCAGCTGGCTGTGTGTTTATACACAATCAGCTGAGCTGTTGCGTGCACACACACACACCCACTGTCCTCTGTGACGAAAAGATGGAACTAGCTTTCCCAGAAATGCACTCGAAATTCTCCCAAGTGAGCAAACTCCCTTTTTTCCATGTCGCAGCAGTCAGGAGAGGATACGGGATGTGTTTGCTCTTGATCTCAGAAAGAGTTTCAGAGGTTAAAGACATCAATTCACAGAGAAACCATACATTTTAATACTGTCAGTAATTGTTTCGCTGTGGCTTTAAGAGCTTTAGTGCTTTACAGACCCCCAAGGCAACAGGTTATAGTCAACTTGAGTGTGGATTTAACTCCAGAGGCCGAAGTTTGTTTACCGTCTTTTGTTTGTTCAAGTAATTACTGTGTCTGTGAAGTTATCCAGACATCTCTGTCTGACAAAGCAGTAATCCTGATTCATGAGAGGGGTCTCTGGTCTGTGTCTGTGCAGTAAAAATAAGTGTGTATTTTGTTTGTGGGCAACCAAATTAAAAAGAATTGAGGAGGGGACATCCCTCAGACGGTTGGGTTGGGGATGAACACACAAGGGAAACCCCTGTGATTCTCTTGGCCTTTAATTGCTCCCATTGGTCCTTGTTAGACTAAACATCATGTCACCAGCTCACCAGTTTACAGACAAAACCTGCTGACTTCTAAACCAACTTTATTAAACATCCTGCCTTATTTTCATGTTGCTTTTATTTGCTCAGACAAACAAACGTAACGGTCAGCATGTGATTCATTTATGATTCATTTCTTTGTCTTCGTACGAATTAGAACATGTCCACTGGGTGAGTCAGCAGGGCGTTTATTTAAGGTTTCCAGTTTTCAGAGCTTGAGAGCTGTGCCCTTTTCTTGGCATGAGCCGCACACAGAAACCAGGTACAGGTGCTCAGAGGTATTTGAGGGTGTGGCTGGGCATTAGTGTGAGGAATGTCTTGATTTGCACGGGCACGAAATGGTCTGTGGGATGAGAGGACTCAAGAGCGTGACACGGCTAAAATGTCTCACTTGACTCCAGGAAATAGCCCAGGCCAAAAATAGATGCCATAAACGAAACCTTTAGCCCACAAACACGCCCATGAAGGAACCTCACCCTGCTCTGTGCCTGAGCAACGTAAACAAACACACGCAGACACACACTTAAATGTCCTCGTATCCATGACAGATAACAGAACATTTTTTAAAATGCATGTGAAGACACATTCAATGACTCTTTGTAACAAACTTACATCATATAATACACATGGGCGTTGTGTGCTTATAGAAACAAAACCTCTTGCCTCCACAAAGCGACAGGAATTGTGATGTATAGTGACTTATTTATATTCAAATGAGTCATGAATCCAGTTGGACACACACACACATGTATGTATACAGTATACCGTATATGATATATCTGTTCCCACTGTCAAATGTACATCTGGAGGTGTGCAGACTCAGCTTTACACCCACCCACCCAGCAGTGAGTCATTACTGTAAAGGCTGCTCAGCATCTTAAATCCTCCAGCACTAATCATGATGATGGGGGGATTTTTCAGATCTGCTACTCAAGTACAAGAAGCAGTACCACGATTAGAAATGCTATCATAGAAACACCATCTTACACAAGTAAAAATCTGATATGATTAGCTGGTCATTCAATTAATCGATCAATTGAAGCTTACAATACATTTTATTCTATGGGCTCAGTGAAGGTCATTTGCAATGTACGTAGCTGCCGAATAAGCAGAGTGCACTACATCTCCCTGAAGTGTTGTGGAGAGAGAATATGATGTAACTTGCATTTGAAATGCTAAAAAGTAAACTACAATTACCTGAGTTTCCACCATTAATCAGATGTGTTGTGTAATGTTTGCCTAAGTCACAGCCGCCAGTGTCTGTGCATTAAATATGTATTACACCTGCACTGCACTGAGAAGCTGAAGCAGGCAGTTCAGATAAAGGAACGTGTGATGATTGTGTAAAATATAAAGCTGATGATTTATTCTCAAATCAACATACTATGCAGCTGGTTTATTATGTAGCTAATATTGTGTTTTAACCTGATGAGGATCTATGTAAAGAGGACGCAGTGATCCAGATTAAAAAGCAGCTTGATCCAAATGTCTGACATTATGTCTTTTCCAAAATGCGCTACATTTGAGAACATGAATTCATATCAGCCTGATGTGTGTGTATTTTGATCTAAGGTTGTAAATGTAATTCATACCAGCTCACCTTTGGCACGCTATTTATAAATAGTGTGGTAAATAAACAGTGTGCTCTAGGGCAGGAGATGCTTTACATGCTGTATGCATGTAGGCTGCCGTGTAAAAGCTCTTGAAGCTGCAGCACAAGACATGAGGAGGCTCATTTGGTTCCTCCGCAGCCAGAAAGTAGGGCAGCAAGGGGGAGCAGCAGGGAGTCCCGGGTCATCCATTACGTCATAAGAACAAGTGCTAGCAGGAAGAAAGGGTGGGGGGTGTATGCCTGAGCTCGTTTCCTTTCTGTATCCTAATTGCAGACGGGACAGTGGGGCAGTAAATTATGAATGAAATTGAGAAGGAAGCAACTCTGGGAAGGAACTAAAATTCAAGGATCTCTTCTCCCCAGTCTCTTTCTCCCTCACACATGTAGGAATGAAAAAACTCTGCACTGTCCTGTACACACTGTTCCCTATTCATTTCCCCTCACACAACAGGCACACACAAACCACAGCTGCAGTTTTATCACTCTGCTGTGATTTTTTTTCTTTCACAGGGCATTGAACATCGCCAATGAAAAACATGAACAACACCCTCCCCCATCACCCGCCCCGTTCTTTTCCTAAAATGTTCCTATATGTTCCTGTATCCTATATTTTGTGAATACAGGTTATACCATGTTCTAAGAGATAAAAGGAAAGGTGGTAGAAATGGTAGTCAAAAAAAGATTTGACTAATGGGCTTTTATTTCACTTCAAGTTTGCAGAATTGGCCATGTGGGGATAAAAGAAACCTGTATATTAGTTAAGTTTAGGTTAAATTACCTTGAACAACTTAGTGTAGCTGATGTTTTTTATGCACTTTTGTAATGTAATGGGATATGTATATGAGAGCTCTCAGAAAAAATCCGACTTCCCTCATCATAAAGTTGGTAGTTATGATATCTCTTATATGACATGAATGTGGCATTAGCTTCTATCCAAAGTCGTTGCAGAGGACATTTTAAAATTCAGGCCTCTCAGCAAGTCCCTAAGCTTTTTATTCTTCAGCTATCAGTTGCACATATTGATAAATCATCATCCATTCATCCCGTTCTCGTGATCACGACGTCTCAGTAATGTGGGAATTTCTTCAAATTTGGTACAAACATTCACTTGGGTTAGATTTCAGTGGTCAAATGTCAAAGGTCATGGTTGCTGTGGCTGCGGTTTTGTAACTGAAGCTGGACTGGCTGGCGGAGGCTTAAAGCTGCGAGGTGGAGTAGTTGATTGCCAGAAAGTTAACTATTTTGATAATCAGTGATTATTTTAGTTGATGTATATCAGTGGTCACTAACATCACTAATGAATAATATTGTAGTAGATTATTACTTATTACATCCAAGCTCCTCAGCTTTCTCCTTCAGAGTTAAGATGTGGAAACTATGATGTTCACTTGATCTCCTACAAACCTCATTTCATGTGCCAGAAATGTAGGTTAAATACAGGACGTTTACAATATCCCTCTGGCTGCAGGCTACATAAGGAAATGACAAAGATGAGGTCACTCACTGCAGATGTACTGTATGGCAGCACCTCTCTTATGGCAGTTTAAAAAGACGCTCCAGACTGAGATAAACACACCATGCAAACAAACCCAGCAGCCTGCTTGTGAAGTGGCTGCTTGTTTATCACTTAGTACTGTACACCAGGTGTGTGTGGGTGTTTAGACGCCAATATTTGCCTTTTTTCCCTCTGGTGTGTTTTTTCAAGGAGAGCACCAGCGGTCTGTTGCGGCTGCAGGCCCAACAAACCATTTGGTTCCATTCGTTTGCTGGAAGAAGACGAGCATTAAACCTCAGCCTGGCTTTGTGAGAATTTCAGTTTTGTTATTATGTCACTGTGCAGAGGCGTTTCTTCATGCCAGCGTGTTTATCACTTCATGTCAATCACTCGGCACCTACAGAGAGACTCCCTCTGGAAATAATCCTTCAGAAGATGTTGCATTACAAGCTTTACTGTCACATCGCTGTCGTATTATTTGGGGCCTCTTTGTAAGTCACAGCAGCAGCTATGTCATGTTAGCTTTGACACTTTGCATTGTTAAAATGACACATTGAATAACAGCTACACGGCCGACAACAGTGAGTGGGAAAACGCTGAAAAGGCAGTGGGTTTGTTGTTTGAAGCGCTCGAGATCTTCAGCATTTTACACATTCTGCCCACGCTCTGATGTATCGTGACTGCAGGTGAAACGCTGACCCTTCCTCTGCTTTTGTTTGCCTTCTCCCAAAGCTTACTCTACGGCTGGCGTGCAAGCATGTGTGTGTGTTTCTTTGTGTACATTTATAAGCCTAAGTTTGTGTGAGTTGCACTCAGCTTCATTTCCCACATTTCTAAAGTTACAAATACAGGATTTGTGTGAGTTCTGGATGAGGGAGAGAAATTAGATCTTTTCTGAGAACATTTTGGCCAGACAGGAGGAGATATGAATTCATGTGGAAGCTCAGGGTGTTGTACTGCGTTCTTAAATTGGTGGTGACAAATGATAAAGCACACCGGTGTGTGACAAGGACGAGTTAAGTATGCGCTAATGATGGGAAACTATTTAAGCACTGATGTATGAGAGACAGACATAACATGTCATCGTATTAAAGCTCTGAAGGTACCATTAATTGCTAATATGGTGATAATAAATAATTCAGCTTTTATTCGTCTTATTACTAATCATTAATGACCTGCACCAAAGACTGTGTCAAAAAACAGTAGCTACCGCATCTTTACAATAAAAATCAATCCGTTTATTTACAGTACAGCTCATGTTTCATGCCTCACGTTAGTGTTTTGTTATCATGTTCTGAGAAACTCACGACCTAAAAGCACAACAAGGTCAACGATGGAAGGTAAAGAGTCTTTCCTGGAACGTTCACACAAAGACAAACAAACCAGGCAGGCGATGGCTGCAGAATCATAGTTAAGAAGGCGGGTAAACAGTCAGGAACAGGAATGTAAACTAAGATCTGGTAGTGAGTATGCACACAATCTGACAGAAACTGGGAAGTGTACAGTAGATACAGAGGGGATGATCTGGTAAATGGGAACAGAGGTGTGCAGAGTGGAGCAGCCGGGCAGAGGGGAGTGTCTGAACTGATGAGAGGTGGTCATAATGAAATGACGGGAAACCATGACATTTTGTTGTTTTTGCTGTTGATCAAAGGTTTCGTCCAAACATCCACATCTCAAAAATTTCAGCTTTGGAATTAGAAAGCATTTAAACATAAAACCAACTCCTTAAGCACACTTTTCCATTTTCTATGGCACTCTATTTTACAGCTCCATAGTTTCTGAATAAATTCCCACAAAGAGCTACCCACAAATTTCCTCGAAAGAAAAGTCCCATTTATACTCAAGTTAGTGTTTGTTGAACACTGGCTCTATTTACTCTATAATTAGTAGCACATTACTTTTTTTTTTTTTGGAAATAATTAGGAAATTAGAGCCGTGTAATGTGTTAGTTTAGAAATACCAAGAGTTTTTTTCTGAATGCAGATGGAACACTTTCCATTTTATCTTTTCCTGCCAGAAACACTGCTTTATGAAGGAAAAGTAAAGATGGAATTGAGTATATAAAGAACATGAGCTCCTAAAAACTAAAAAAGCCAAACAATTTGTTGTGTTATACAATAAGAAAGGACTGCATTTTCCTTCCCAAAGCAGACACAGGATTCCTCTTAAAACTGAACATTTGTGAAAGAAAATAGAAGAGCTTCTTCTGTATTTTACTACTTAACACACACACACACCCCAAATGACAGCATTTTCATGTTGTACCCTGTGCACTTTAGGCTTTTTGTGTCCCACACCTGACGCTCATATTTAATGCAGATCTACACCTGTTCTGCCAGAGGAGGACAGATAGGGACACAGTGTACTGCATGACCACACTGATGGAAACGTTAAAAAAAACAATGCAAAGTATGGAAATGTTGGTCTGTCTGTGCATACGAGTTGGGCGGAAACATTTTCATGTGTGCATGTGTGTGCGAATACGTGCTAGTTGGCTGTATACTATATGTACAGACTGTGCTAGAACACACTGTACTTCTCAAAGCCTAAAGCCCCTCAGCTAAAGAGAGGAGGGGTGGGTCACTACACTGTGATGCCCACAGTGGGGTTGACCTAAATATCAGCCTATCTACTATATCTGTGTATCAATCTCTGTGTCGTAATGTTAAAAAGGAGTGACTATTTAACCATAAAGGCGATGGATGTCTCGTTCTGTCAGTTTCACTCTTTGCATTTTGTCTCTTGTTCTGCTTTTCTTCTTCTCTCTTGATGAAAACAGTTGGCGGCCACATGAATAAATAATACCCCGTGTGTATACTAAAATATAGACTGTACAGGTTGAGTAAATCTTGTTTGAATACATGAAGACACAAAGAAAAGGACGGAGGCACGTGGTACGAGGAACATATCCCCTTCTGATCAGCACTGTCATAGATTACATTTAAAATAAGCTTTTATTTTGTCAATTTGTATCTGTCATTTTGGCTTTAAACAGTGAGACACAGTGTTCAGGCTTCCTGGCAAGGGAACAGCCAGACAACCATGATGGTTATTCCACAGACAATGAAGCTGCTAAAATCCACTTCCAGTTTAACTTGATTTGTTGAAACTACACTGAACAGAGAGCTAAAGTGAAACTGGATCTTGGACTTATTCCAGAAATATACAGGGTACATAACAAAAAAAAAAACCTAATTCATTCCAGCCTGGAACATAGCCTTCTTTCTCACTCCATATGTCTGGATTTTTTGTAATTAGTGGTTGTAATTAGAGCAGAACAGAGAGACCAAATGGTGTAAACTTTTTAGGACAACACAGATTAACTTCTAACTGAGTAGATGAGTAGGTGACATGTTTCTACCTTTCTTTTCATGTAGAAAAAACTCCAAATTACATTACTAAAAGCCACGAAACTGAACATTCACCATCAAGAAGTCAACAAATTGTGGGATTTTAACTGTAGAACATTTGCTTCTAATGGAGTATTTTTACATTGTTGTATTGATACTTTCACTCAAGTAAAGGATCTGAGTACTTACCTACTTGTACCATTTATGGAAGGAACACCTGCCTTGTAGCAGGAGATCCAGGTCGGATCGTATCTCAAACGAACCACTTTGAAACCATGACCTTCCACTTCGTCTAAAGTGGTTGCATTAGTCTTCACCTGAGTGCTGTGATCAGAACTGTATCAAGGAGGAAAACAAAGCAGACTCTGATTTAACTGACAAGACGTGACACCATGACTTTAGCTCTCTCTGTATACATCATGTCAGTCTCTGTGATTTCTGTGCCTGTCTCACAAACTGTTTGCTGTTCATCAGCTGAGGATAGTAAATTAGTTTCAGCTGGTGGTACTTGTATCCAGCTGAAGGTCACATGTCTTTGATTGGCTCAGATGAATGCAAAGTTATATTCAACATGCCAAATGCAGGATTGATAAATATCCTAACACTGATTAAATTCAGTCACATGGTTGCAGCACATGTCTGATTGACAGCCAGTGTAGCTGCAGCATCTCCTGTGCTAAATACTGCACCAATACAGCAGATAGACAGCGTGTATCAACAGACGCATTTCATCTTTGATGTCATCCCTGGACTGCACTTATCTGTCAGTGCTTCACTGTGTTTGAGCTCCTCTCTCCTTCTTGCCTCAGCCTGCATTTTTCTTCCTGCTGATGTTGGCTCCACGTGTCGCTGTCTGCTGCCTGGAGCCGGACTGAAAACGTGAGGGGGACACACAGATTTAAGGAGGGAAGAATTTAAAGAAACACATCCATATTTTTTCAAGGACAACTGTCTAATCCAAACAGGCAAACACTTCATTTATTAAGGAGGAAATGGAAATATTACTTGACAAGATAAATGTCTTTTCTTACATTTTTTATCATAAAAAAGAGGTTCAGTGTAATCACGTGTAAATTATTATGTAATGGTGATAGTTCATTGCGTGTCTTTAAAAAGAAGATTATGGAAGTGGGAATGAGCGTGAGGTGAGAAGTGAAGGATGACGTGTGGAAGAAAGAGACGGCTGCCCATTTCTCTTCCTGTCTCAAAAATAGGAAGCTAACAGGAAAGACTGCAGTGATAGAAACTGACCTCAGACCGTGTGTGTGTTTATGTTTGCATGTGTGTGTGGTTGCACACTATGTACCAGCCATGGGCTGAGTGAGGGTTCGAGGACAGGGAGAATGTGCAGAAATAGAGATTCAAAAATGACAGAAGGCAGCTTAGAGAGTGAGTTTAAGTCCAATGTGTTTGCATATCTGTGCCTGCATGACTGACTGACCCAGATCAGCTCCATCTATCTCACTTTAACTGCTGTTTATGTTCAGCTGCAGGAGGGATAAAAGCTAAATTACTCCCCAAGCAGCACTGCGACAAGAAAACAAGATGCAAAGGAAGCTCTGTCGAGTCTGTGGAAGTGCCTGAGAGGCTCGCTAAATTGGAGGAAAGATGATCTCAGAGCAAATATGCTTTTAGGGAAAGTCAGGGTTTGTTTAACTTTGCTGTGTCAAATTATCTGCACCCTGAGCACACCCACTCTCCGTCTCTACAAACAAAAAGTAGGATTTGTGAGTTTCTGTGAAGGGCTTTGTACATTCTTGCAGACGTGTCAGTACAGACAGGCAGATGTCAGCCAGATGATGCCTTTAACTGCTTATTTACCTATGTAAACAAAGCCCTCAGAATCTAGGCTGATCTGAAGGCAGGTTTTTACCAGATCTGTGCTTCTTTGGAGAGGCCTCAGGCTCTGTTGGCCATTTGGTGCCCACCTGCTCAAACACACCCGCTGTGGTGAATTTGCATAAAGGAAAAAAAAAAGTCTGGATTTCTGCTACACAACACTGTATGACCTGAAAGATCATCAGCGCATCGTCTTCCTCAGTCGGGTCATGTTCACTTCGATTGTCATGGCTAACGACAGGCATCATCGACGCCTGCTGAGTGTTCAAGCTATTTTTGACATTGCTGTAGTTTTAGGTCACATTACTGTGTCACACAAGGTCGAGACTTCTCCTTCCTCCCGTCTGGACTGCGAGTGCTGAGTAGATGTGTCCATGTAGAGGCAGCGGAAGGATGTATTTAATGCTCATGCTGGTATTGTGACAGCCGTGCGTGCCCTCTGATTGTTGCTGATCAGCACATTGTCAGCCAGAAAACAGACTGTCTGCACTTCACTTCATCAAACAGTTGACGTCAGTCTATATGGGGATGGAAATCAATTACTATTGATGCTACAGTGTGAAGCTGTTATCTGTTTGCTTGGCTGGTCTACGTCTGTCAAGCTTTTCACTCTCACACAGCACGTATGCAGTTTACAGTGATAACAGTGGCAGATTTATCACTTGAAATGTTGAGTAATCTTTAAAAGTACGGCTTCTTGATGCAGAACAGAGGTAGACAAAAGCAGGTTTCTCATTTCTGGCTGACAGCAGCAACAACTGTCTCTAGCAGATTTTAGAGTCATTCCTCTGTTCACAGGGTCCCCAGATTTATATGGCAGATAATGGGAACATGACGAAGGGTCCTGTGTTCACTTAAAATGACGTGGACTGTTGTGGGAACTTCTGTATGGCTCTCAATATAACAGGCCTACACTTGAGGGAACTTATCAGCTTTGTAGCGTTAGAGGTAAGTTAAATTAACATAGATACACTCCTCAGGGTTACAACTGTAGGTAGCTAGACTGGCTAACAAACAGGTCTAATCTATTTACACCTTTGCTTGTGTATTTTTGCTTTTAGAAAGGTTAAAAAAATTATAGGCACATCCCTCCAAACTCTTTATATGTCCTGTCTCTCTTATATGTTGAGAAATTAGCCTGCTGAGCCTCGTTATACAGGAGGTTTAGCAAACAGTTAACAAGAAGCACTGGGATTGTCAAAATGTAATCAAGTGTTCCCTCAAATGTGTTAAAAATGGAGGACAACCTGCCAATGTGTTAGATTACTGCTCACCAGAGGGGCACAGATGAATATACACTCTGACCTTAGCTTAATTTTGCCCACAGGGAAATGAAGGGTTGGGTTTTGTGGAGTGTGTTTGGTGAACAAAGCACCATGTAGGTCAGACGCAGCGCTGACACAAATGTGATGTTGTGGTCAAAGTATTGTTAAAAGATGTGACATTGACGTATCACTGGAGTCTGTTTTAAACTTGTGTCTGCAGAATTGAACCATTTCAGACTGTGGATCATTTTATACACAAGCTGAAGAAATCCCTCACACCAGACACGTTATTCTCTTTACTGTACTATAGGCTATGGCTCATAAAGTCCTTCTAGCGTCCTTCTAATAAACTGGAACAGTCTGTGCCATAAACAACCTGATTAAGAGGAAAGCTCTTTAAGTGAATGTGGCGTTGTTGGGCCTGTTGTTGTCTCTCCTGCTGTGTCAGCTCCACAGTGGTGTAATGACTGTCTGGCTGCACGGAAAAGACACACAAACACACATTCACACGCAGACAGTGCTCACAGTGTGTCAGCCAAAACAAAGAAAGAATTAACATGAAGTGCCTCAGAGGAGAATCCAAGTGTCATTTACAGTTACTGCACATCAACGTCTGTCTGTCTGTCTAGTCTGACTTTCTGAATCAAGTTTCCCGAATAAGACGACAAAAATTGAAGAATTGACCCTAAAATCTATGTCTCCTCATGCACATGTTGTTAGCTCAGCGGTCCGCAGGCGTGGTTACTGTTTTGTTTTCATTACAAATCCTCTATCAGATGCTTAGTCACTGTGACGGGCAGTAGCATTCCTTGTCACAGTAAAAACATAGTGAAGCAGACATTTAGGAAACCAGATTTCACATTGAGGTTTCAGGATGAAAACTTTTCCTGTTTTGACAACTCAGGGAATGGGAGAAGGTGCTGAAGGGAGGAAAAGTGGAGGATAAGAGAGGGCCGTAATCCCCCATAATCCCCTCTTCTCCCCCCCGTGGAGGAACGAGCTACGTGCGTCCACCCGTCCATGGTGTTTTGAAATTTCAGAGGGATCTCTCGCTTAGCGGCGGGGGCACATGCCTCTCAGAAATGTGACTTTGAGCAGGAGGACAAGTGAGGACGGGGACATACCAGAGGACGGACCTGCTGGACGGCCTGTGGGCACAAACAGACATACATAAATAATAAATCCTCATGAAAGATCACAGACTGCGTGGGTGTGCGTTTGGGAAAGTGGAGAAAAATTTCAAGCACTCTGGTTCGTGATGTCAACATTTTCAGATTCACTCAAGTCCTATTTTTATGGACATTTTCCACCATTAATTTCCTAAATAATTCATGTTATTTGTGCAAACAGAGAGGCAGGGAAGAAGAGGAAAGTCAACATGAGTCAAATATTTTCTGTTGATAAATTGAAAATAAAGTGGAAAACATGCACCCAGCAGCCATGCTTGAAGGTCAGACGTTGTTAGACTAAAGCTCCTTTCAGCTCCTTTGTCTGAATGACTCAAGACTTGATAACAGCAGAAATGTCATATTCCCTCTCTGAAAGGGCCTTATCTGACAAGCTCTGTCTTTTAAAAATGTGCAACCGTTCAAGAAGACACCAGAGCTCATGTGTTCATGGTGACTCTTTCCTCTCATGTTCTATTTAAGTACGACTGTGCTCACACCTCCCTCCAGCTGCTTCCCAAACATACAGACATGACCCACATATAACTCCTCTATTCAGTCAGCCAGACATCCAATTAACTGTGGCCGGTGTAGTAGAGCTTGTAAAGTCCCTGGGAATGTCCACACACATGTTTTGAGGGTTTCTCCTATTGGCATCACATGACGCATTAAATGAGTCACGTCTCGTCTGTATTTTGTGTGTAAGTGGATGTTGAGATCGGTGCAGAGATGTCCTCGCTCGCAGGACCGTGGCAGGCAGCTGACTTGAGTTGAAAGTTAGTGCTGATAATGAAATTTAGACAAAACACTGTCCCCATGTTTGGCTCCAGGCCCAGTCAAAATGGAAAACATGATTAAGTTGGTCTAATGTTCTACGTTGGATTTTCAGGTTGTGTATTTGGGATTTTGTGGTGATGAGACTGCTGTTAACAGGTTTTCTTTCTGTGTGTGTACAAACATTTCTGATAACCCCGGACACTGGGCGAGTTAATCCCGTCATAGTATCTCAGGGGGGCCCAGGGGAGGAGGAGCCTTACTTGCTGACAGTCTGGACGTCCAGGGTTTAACCAGCAGGCCACCTGCTTTCTCAGCAATGAGGACTACATCACAGCACAGAGGGAGGTCCACTAAAGGGGGTGTAAAGAGGATTTTTTGGGGCAGAAAGGTCTTTGTGTGTCTGGGGACATCAAGCCAAAAGTAGTGGTAGTACGTGTAGGTACTGAATGTGTATGTAGGATGCTGTAGTTGTTAATAAAAACTTCATTATGAGCATGTACAGTGTGTGCAGGGACAGTATAGAACAACCTAAATAAGCCACCAGGCCCAAATATGTTGTTGATGGCACCCAGTGTAAATAATGGCCTCTATATATGTGCCTCCTAACGTCGCCAGCGGCACAAATAGACGAGGTTAATCCACGTGTGATCCCTCGGCCTCAGAGTACATCCTGTACCCGCGGCGGTGAGCTTGAAGAAAACACCTTTTGTCAATGAAATGGGATTTGCGAAAGTGCCATCTGGACACGAGAGCAGGAGCTGTGTCTCCACTGCACCGAGTGTCTGATCCACCCAGCTATCAGACTGACCTGACCCTAAAAAATCACATTAAAACTACTGAGATTTACAGTATAAACACATACGTTTGAGTGGCTGAGTTGAAGCGGCTGAGCTTCATACTCTGCACCTTAACAGGAGGAAAAAGTGTAGCCTAGAAAAAGTTTCTAAAAATAGCTGCTGTACCTTGAGGTTAAGATTTGGCCTTGAAATTAAACGTCAGTCACTGAACTATTATCTTGCTTGAGCCTGAAGGTCCATTATTGACTTGGATGTGATCCATTTTTAGCACAAGGTCCAGTTTTCTGGAGACTTCCTAGAACTTTCTGCTACATCTCATGGCCTTCATACAGTAAGTGGATGGAGTTCAGTTACAATGGAGAGGACAACAGCTGTTTTATTGTATTAATTCCAATACAATAAAAATCTGTGTGGATACAAAGGTAGAGGCAGCATCTGAGTCCAGAGGCATTGTTTCAACTTTCATTTTAGAGGCTTCCATTGACTTTTATTGATTTTTATTTTTATTCTCCCCTCATTGATATAAACATGGTTTTATTGCATGGCTGCACTGACTAAACTGGCAGCTGAGTGTGTTATTATAATGTTTTGTCCTATTGTGTTATACAGGACAGTCAGATTTATCATACATCTTCATATATATATATATATATATATATATATATATATATATATATATAGCATATACTGTGGAATTTGTGTGCGTCGGGAGATTTAAAAAAGATTTACAGATAGTAATCCTATCAAAAACTGCAGATTAAAATGCACACACTGTATTTATGTGGGTAAAGGTGTAAAGGTGTAAAGGTATTTTTTTTACTAATCTGATCTTGTATGTATTTTTATTTTTCTCTTTTACAGCAGGTGTTATATAACTGCTCTTTATTATTTTTGCTATCGTTATTATTGCATTTTAGGACAACATAATAGGAATGAATTTTTCCTTGAACTCAGGTACCGCTGCTATATTACTGTGTCTGCTTAAATAAACATAATTATTATTCAAAAGCGGTCTAAAGCCCATTTACTCACAAAGATCACCACGTCGTCCTAATTAAAACATTTTAAGACGCTAAATGTATTTCATTGTCTTGAGCTCCGACCGTCGCCCCACATGACGTCGTCTTGTATGTCTGCGCGCTCCCGCTAACAGCATGCATGTCCACGTGAGGGGGTGGTGGGCGGAGCCACCATTGGATGGCTTTAGGGGGGCTCGGTCGTATATATCCAATGGGCGGACCACATATAGATAAAATATTTACATGGCGGCCCCCTCCCTCCTGCCTCCGCGCATATATAATGATGTCTGGTGAAGAAGCGGCCATTCATGGTTTTAACTGGGAAGTCTGGGTCAACTGGGAGGCACTGAGGGCTGTTTATCAGCTTGTAGAGAGTAAAGTGGAGTGAAAACCAGCCATATTTATGTTTATATAATGGAATTGGTTGGCTTACTTGTGGCCAACTTACATTTTTGCCTCGATTTAATGACTTCAATCCACATTTTTGGTGTTTCTAGGAGGAGAAAAGGCATAAATTTGCCGTATTTTTGCAACTGAAACTCAACTTTTACCTGCTTATTTCTAAAGAACGCACCCATTGTCTCTGAAGTAACATGTTCAGATCAAGTGGATCAGATTCAACCAGTCCGACGTGTGAGTGCAAAGAAAACCGAGCAGTCCAGTTTCTGCTTTTTTTTCGTTTTCACTTTTATTTGAGGTGCAACTGTCTAGTGCAATTATAACGTCACATTTGTGATGGGCTGAGGAACATGCACAAAACATTGACATACTTCTGCTGGGCATTTTCCTTTTTCTTTTCTTTTTTTTTAACCAAGTGTCTCATTATTGTGTTCAGCGCTCCAATTGCACTTATAAGCAACTCAAAACACTTGGCTGTACAAAAGACAAAAAAAGAAGAAAAACAAACACTGTCATTCGTTACCAAAAAAAAACAAAAAAACAACTACACACGTCCCCAAATGGTAAAACAGTCCAGATCATTTGAGCGAGTGAGTTTTAAGCGACGGCAGAGGAGAGTTCACATACAGTACGAGGCCGTGTGTCACTGCAGGAGAGACTGCATCTTAGTGTCGAGGTAAATAATCCTCTTCTGGTCCCACCCTGAGTAATGACATCACAGGTAGTTCAAAACCTGGCAAAACCATAGATATATATATATATACAAATATATGAATAAAACAACTAAAAAAAGCTTCTATATATGTATCTATGGTTAGAAACCAGGCACTTGGCAGAGTTTAATTGGAAATTTTTCATATGTACAAAGGTCACTACCTAGAAACAGTCATGTCCTATTAATTCACCTTTCCATTATTTATTTTTACAGACCACTAGGACATTTATTACATCAATAAGAGCGAGAACATAAACAGACGAAAACAAATCCTAAACCTTTCCCTGCCCTCCCTAGAAAACATTGATTCCCTGCATAAATGTTTAATGCTCCATCCAAGAAGAGGGAGGGTAAGGGTGGGGGCGGCGACGGTGAGAACCTGGAGAAGAACACAGAGTTCTCAAAGTGAACAATGAGACACAGCTAATATATATTTAATATTTTCTTATAAACGCGCCCCTCAAGCCAGGAAATCAAGATCTGTTTTTGTCTTCAGATGCCGTGAGGGTCGAGACCCAGAACAAAGCGTCCGCTGGATTATTTGACTCCCATTCCAGATGGGTTCTACGAATCTGAAAAGTTCGTCCACTGTCAAACATCGTGTGAAAAAAGTGCAAACGGAAAAATAGAAATGTAAAACAAGCAGATGAGTAAAAATTGGTGTGCAGATGGACAGCGCTGGGTTGAGGTGGGGCAGGGGGGGCAAGACGATGGCACACTTTCCACAAGTCACACTGTGAGGGGATTCGACGGCACTGACAAGAGCGTGCAGCGCGCTCCCCTGATTGGCCGAGCCCTACGTTAACTCCTCCCTGAACAATGGTGGCGACGGCCGCAAAGGGTCGACTGTCAGTTTCTGTCAGCTCTGTCCTTCTCTCCTCCTCCTCATCATCATCACCACGACGACAACGACCAGCACGACAATGACGATTGTCTGAAGCAGGTAGTAAAAGTCGGAGACGAAGCGGACACACACACGCACACCGGTGCAACTCCAAAGTCTTTCAGTTAAATAAAATGTGCAACAAAGGAAAGTTGTTTTTCGTCCTCTGGTTGAGTTGAAGCGTCCTTGAGACGGTGGCATAGTCGGTCTTGATGCTAGAGTCAGTTCACAGTATGGCCAGACTCCTTCCTCCTCCTCCTCATCTTCTTCCTTCCATCCCCCCTATCTCTCATCATCAGGGGGCTCTCCAGTGTGCAGGGTCTGTGTTACGCAGACGAGCCGGAGTTCTGTGTGGAGGGGAGGACTTGCGTCGATCCGGCGGGGACCGGGACCGGAGGCTGGGCGGTGCTGGTCGGGGAGCCGCCGGTCTGGACCTGCGCCTGGAACTGGGCCATCTGCTCGGGGCTGGCCAGGGTCTTGAGCAGGTTGTTCTCCTGCTCCAGCTGAGTGTTGCGCTCAATCAGCTCTTTGATCTGCTCCTTCAGCACCTCCACTTCCTCACGCACAGCGTACATCAGGTGGCTCTTAACCAGGTCCTGAGGACGGAGGGAGGGATGGAGAAGAGATAAAGAGCGAGAGATGGTTAGCTAAATAATTCAGCAGATTCCTTTTTCCATGTTTCCTCTGTGAGCCAAGGAAACATCTTGTTCAAACCACAGACTCAGACCAGCCTCCTTTTTACACAACATCAACACCAAAGACTCAAACATGCTTCTTTAATTTGTTCTTTTAAGTTAAATCCTACAACAACTGAACACTATAAATCAGCAAAGCAATTACTCATGAGATTTATCTGGAAATATTGTGACAGTTGATAGTTGTTTTGTCATTTTTCAAGTACAAATATGAAATATTTTGTGGTTTCAGTTTCTCCAGTGTGAAGATTTGCTGCTTTTCTCTCATTTATTTCACAGAAAATTTAACATTTTGGGGTTTTGGACTGTTGCTTGGACAAAAAAACTATTAATTGTTTCTGTCATTTTTCAAGCACAGATGCCAAAACATCTGCAGGTTCCAGCTTCACGAGTGTCAGATATTTGTCATATATTTTCTGTCATTTTGTAAACTAAAAAGTTATTCAGATGATAACTTTTGATTCACGTGCGTCTCTCAACTCATCTCTGTTAACGTGCTTTCCATTTTTTGGCTAATCCATGTTTATATTTACTCTGTTGGCTCCACAAGAGACTGCAAGTACAAAAATAACTACTCTTACTGGGGGAAAAACTGACTCAGGAACATGTCAAGGAAAATGTGTGACAGCAGAGTGCAAAGGCTAAATTAGCATCGTAAATCACTGTCTTGCACAGCACATGCCAGCTGTCACAGTGTCTGAGAGGGGGAAAAGAAGGTATGCACACACAACACAAATTCCCCAGAAAAAGGTGGATTTTTTTAAAAGAGCAGCAGCTTTGTGCACTCAGTGTGTTGTGCCAGCCTGCTGCTGAAGGGGGATTTAGGTTTAATAATCTGAGCATCCCCCTCCTCTGTGGACCCGCCCCTCCTTCCTCACTCCTCCTCCTCCTCCTCCTCCTCCCTGCCTGCCCCGGGAACAAAATGTTCCTGCACCGGGGTGGGAGGAGCCAATCACCGTCCGAGTTATTTATACCGAGCCAAGGGGAGGCTGCTGCTTGCCTAGCAACACGAGACGGGGGGGGGGAGAGGGAGAGGGAGAGGGATAGCGTGTGAACCTTTGCCTGGCCCACATCAAGTTGCCAACAAGCCGGAGGTCATCGGTCCAAATCATGACAGAGCAGGAAGCTCCTGTTGCCTCTAATTCATACACCAGCAGGTGCATATGTGCGGGAAAATGTGCGGTGTGTTTTTTCTTACGCATCTGCTGCTCAACCTCCAATAAAAATCCCGTCTAGAAAGCAGAAAAGCGCCATCATGCTTTTCATTCATTCGTTCATTCATTGCTCAAGAGCAGCTTTATGTCCTCTGCACATTAATCTGAGATTCCCTTTTAATAAAACATGATATTATCTAGGAAATGCAACCTAACAGGCTATTATAACCTAACAAAATAAAAGCAGAGGGGTTGATTAACAGCTGTATTGCTCTACACGGGTGACTGGGTTACATAACACCGGAGGCTGCAACATACATGTAAAGCATGAGACTGGCCTATTTACAAACACAGTGCGGGTAATAATATGACTTTCAGATGATTAGAAGCAGCAGCTTACCATTGCTTGTTCAATCTTGTTGTCAATGGCCACCACACTTGCACCCGAAGAGCTGGAAGACAAGAAGGAAAATATGGTGTAACATCAGCTGAATGCTGCAGCGATGAGTGTGTGTGTTTGATGGAAATGAAAATGTGTCTCCATCAAGGGCAAACTGACTGGCGTCTGCAGTCTGATGCTGATAAATGGAAAATAAAGAAAACAAAGCTTCTTATGAAGCTGTCATGAGGGGGGGAAATACAGGCTGTAATTCACATTTAATCACGATTAGTGTTTTCAACAAAGGGAAGCAAATGGAGGTCGGAAAAGGCAGGTTTTGACTCAGATGGAGAATCAATGAGACATCATTTTAATCTACAGCCCATCGCTTGTAACCAGCGTATATAGACTTCTGACATTACCTATTGTCAACCCTGACTGATGCACTCTCCTTCCCAAGCACCGAAGACAGAAACGATATCGAGAAATTCCTCAGTTGACAAACGCCGAGGTCCATCGCCACTGTGTAACACTGGGAATTCATGCTACCCCGTCCATTAAAACCCCTGCAGGCGATTCAGCGGCTGAACAAACTGGGCATCCAGCGGTATAAAAGTAGAAAAATAGCGCATTATTGAGGGTATGGACGTCGGGTCTGCGCTCCGGGCGACCGCAGCGCTCCCAGCCGGGACAGAGCACACACAAAGACTGAGGCGGTAAAGCTGCAGCTCCGCACACCGCGGCTCCCTCTCTGGATAATGCATGCGGGAAAACAGCGCCAGCAGCCGCGCGATTGGCCGAGAGGGGGAGCTCATTAGCATAATGCGTGCTGGAAACCGGCGCGGATTGGACGAGAGGTCGCCTCACTGTAATAATCTATTCAGCATCTCCTCTACCTGCTGCACAGTCCTCTATAAAAGCCCGCAGCCAACCAAAACACATCACGAAGTGAAAGAAACGGACTGCAACGACTTGGAAACGAACAATTTAACAAAGCAAACTTATCTTTAAACATCAGTTTGGTCTCAAAAAGCAATAACAAGTGCAGCTTTGTCGGAGTTTCTGCTCTAAATGAGAACTGCAGGTGATGGGAAAACTTATCAGCAATCATAAGCTGCAATGTGAAGCAATGTCTCCACCTATCGGTTATAAGTCATGTATTAAAATAAGTCTCACACACTCCCAACACCGACTTCACACAGGCTTCATGTAATACGAGTAAACATAATCAATTGGCCACGGGCTGACCCTGTGGTAAAAGTGGCTCAAAGCTGACCTCAGCACCGTCCAGCTGTCACTTGTGAAAGAAAATAAACAGCAGAGGAAGTCCAAGGAGCGTCAGCAGAAGAAAAGGGTCAGATGGCTGATCTCCTTTGTCCTCTTTACATCAGTTGAACACACTGTTCTGTACAGTGAAGCAGGACCACCCCTCTATTCTCTACTGACAAGTCGTTATGACAAATTATAAAGGAACTGCCTCAGCTTTTCTATTTCTGTGATGTGTCAACAGGAGAACCGATACAGATAACCAATCATCAATAGTTCTGATCATTTACGACTGTACTACTACATTTAAATAATTTATGACATAAAAACTGGTGGTTTCAGCCACTCAAATGTGAGGATATGCTGCTTCTTGTTCTTTATATCACTATAATTTGATTTCTTTTTAGACTTAAGTTGGATGTGATCAGCATTTTGTACTATTATCTGACATTTTATGGCCTGATCAATCGATCCTCGAGTCAAAAAAATGAACTGATAATGAAGCAAAATCTACTTTGGCACCTTGTTCAAATTAGCAAAACAATTACTGTTATCTCAAAGTTACTAAAATATTAATTATGTTAGTACTTACTGAAATAACACAATTATTTGCTCTAATTCTGTCCAGATTGTGCAACATTTAATCAAAATGTTATAATCCAATGCCAATTACTGGTAGATTAATAGATAATAAAAACAGTAGTTAGTTATTAAGACCTGTCAACCATTTGATTAGCTATTCCAGATTAACTAAGCACATTCAACCCCACTTAAAATACACAAAGGCGCAAACAACTCGAGCAGCTGATCAGATCAATAGTCCCCTAAAAGTACTCATCAGTTCAGGTACACTGATGTGATCTGACTGTGTGACTGATGCGGTCACAGTTGAAACCTACAGTTTGGACGAACAGCACACAAAGAAAAGGAAGTACATTTAGTGTAAACACCTGTGGTCAGGATAGTGAAAGTAAAAAAACTGAGAGGGTTATTACAGTCAGGGTGTGGTTTTCTTTTCATACTCCTGACCACACATGCTCATTTTAATTAGCCTTTAACTGTTGCTCATTCACAGCTTCCACTGACTTTGGACAAGGAGACACATGTGAGAGCTTCAACAATAGACTAAAGCTTTAAAAACAGTAATAGGGTGATCTCTGACTGCACGTCAGGAGCTCCTCTCAGACACCTGTCCTGCTTTAACCACCTTAGAGGCGTTATATCTGTCTGTGACTGGAACATTTAGCAACTGGTACCAAGTTCAGGAAATGGACAAGTGGGAGTTTGGAGATCAGAAACTTGTCTGAAGAGAAAACCCTGCTCATATGTCTGTCATTGACTTTGGCTCTGTGGTCACGGGAACACTGGCGGGAATGAGTGATTTTAGAGAACTGGAAAATAATGTTTGTAGCGACTTCTTCATTTCTGTAATTTCCAATGGAGCAGCATCACATGTACGCACTGCTGTAGAGGCCATAATCATGTGGGTTTATGGGAAAATATTAAATACAGAGGAGAAAAGGTACAAGTTGGTAAAACAGAAGCACAGACTGTGTATGTAGGTGTGAATTGTTTTACTGGGGTTGGGAGACTGAAGTCTATCAGTGGCCTGATCACTGAGCAAAGGGAAACAAATATGTGTTGATTGGATCAATTGAGGAACTGGAACATGATGCTTATCTGGCAGTTGAAATTGGAGAGAAAAATTAAACAGAGAGCAGGCACAATATCTATTCTCTGTTATCTGTGTTGACCTGGCTAGGACCACGTTAGAGTGAACGAACATGAGCCAACCATGCTTTCATACTCGCACAGTCAAGCGTAACAACATTCATGTGCAGAAGCAGGAACACTGTGTCCTCGAACACATCGATAGCCCTTCAGGGCATGTGAACACGCTGAGGTGATGTGCCTTGATGCCTTGTTGTCTTGCTGCAGGTAGAGGCGGGTATCGCATGCGTGTTAATTCAGATTTTGAAACTGCAGGTGTTAAGTTTCATGAAAATGTTTCTCAGCTGCAGGCCCTACTTGCAGTTTTCACACTTGCTGAAACATCAACCAGGCAACATTTAACCGACTGAACGTCACCACAACAATGACAACAATCAAGACAGATACATGAAAACAAAACCCCTTGGCGTCTGCCCTCGTTTACCCCCCCAGACTGCTGCAGAAGCCCCTGATAACATGACAACACTACAGTCGTTACCTCTTCAGATGCTTCTCCAGCTCCCAGAAGAGCAGCTTTAGGGCCATGGCGTCCCTGCCCTGCGCTCCTCCGGCCCCGGCCAGCCCCTTCTCTCTCATTGATGCTGTCAGGCTAAAAACACACACTCCAAACCAAGTGCTGGGCCGGCCCCCCCCTCTTGCACCCACCCTACCAAAAACACCCCAAAACGAGACACCACCACCACCGCCACCACCACCACCGCACCTCCTCCGTCCTCCTGACCTGCGCCCTTTGGCCCCGACCCCCTGTGCCCCTCAGCTGTGGGAGCTTCACATACGTAGGGGAGCCTGACCAACAATGGAGACCAGGATGGAACTGTGTGTAGGACGGGGATGGGAGTGGGAGTGTGTGTGTGTACAGCGGGGGCGCGCGTCTGTGTGTTAAGCCCTCCTGATTGCTGCCTTCCTAAGCCTGAATCGCATATACACTCTCAGACGATTGGGCGTACAGTGGTGATGTCACTGCATAAGGCGTCATGTCACCTCCCCTTCTGTTGTTATGTAAACTGTCAGCAGAGATTAGGGTGATCTGTCCAATAGGATGAGCTACTTTTGACCACACACCCCGTTAGCACACTCACAGCCGCCTGTTAGCCACTCCCTTTGGTCTGCAACTTCTTGCACCTTCTCATCATTTCTGTTTGTTTCCTGCAACATCCTCTCTGATGGTGATGGACACAGGAGCGGTACCCTACTCTACAACTCTACTGCTCCGTGTATCAGTTTATATACATGAGGATCGGGTGCATTTTTGCTTAAATTCCCTGAAAGAAAAAGCAAAATCCACCTCCTGCATTCCTCACATTTCCAAGAAGTTATCTTAGGAGGAATGTGTAAGTTGCACCAGGCATGCCTTTAGTCGTCCTGTCACTCCACATCAGTGGATGCACACTGGACACACACTCTCTCACAGTATGGGTCTTCGCTGGAGCACGCCTCACGTGTACCTCCATGTTGCTGCACCCACGCAGGCGCGCACACAGTCTACATTACAGTCTGAACAAAGACGATCAAAACAAGGCGGCTAAATAGACAATCAAAGAGCTGATGATGGGGGAAAAAGACCCAAAACACCACCACTGTATCTCAATGGTGAAAAAAGCACTCAAGTTGCTGAGTAGAGGAGCTGTAGAGAACAAAGAGGAGAAGACATCCTGGTTGAAGATGGCGTGCACTTGTGGGGGGAACACAAAATGGTGGCAAGGGGCGCGCTTAAGAGTTTGTTGGTGGGATACAGCTCAACGCATGCAGTGAAATTATTAACCTCATTAGGTTAAGGTCACATCTCCTATTCTTCTCTCAACTGTATGTGTCACTAATCCACGAAACAATCAGAAACAAGAGCAGTGAAGCGCTGATGTTGGACAGAACGGGAAATCGAGAAAACCGTCATTTCTGAGACTAAAGGTTTTAATTTAGTCAGTTCATGATTTGAGGGAAGGAGCATTACTGGCAGTTCCAACAGTTTTTTTCTTAAGTTTATGTGACTAAATGCTTCTCATTTGAAAACACAACTCATATACAACAACTGTATATCTGTACATTGTGTACTTTGCAGGTCTGGGGTCAGTGTACGCATGCTCATTTAGAACAAAAGGCTCGACACTGGTCTGAGAAAAGTGTTCGCTGATGTGGAGACAGTTAACTTGCAGCCAATCGCTGATGGCGGAGCCGACTCGGCTCAGCCAATGGAGAGAGGCCTTGACGTCATGGCATCACAGATAGCCCAGATGGGATGCTCTCACTCATTATGTATTCTCGTCCATCCAAAGCTTGTGTGTGTGGCATGTACAAAGGGCTGACCCATATATTACCTAACCCCTGGGCTACAGCTTAATGTATACTTACTATACTTTGAACAACTCAGAGAAATATACTGACAAATATGCTTAAATTAAAAATATTGATGATGTTATAACTGTGACCAAGACAGCAAGAGTTTGTCACTTTAAAGCCAAATTAAAATCTTATTGGCCGGGCCAGCTTATTGACGTTCCATTAAGCTATTAAACTTTAATAGTTACGTAATGAGATTCTTGGATAAAACAATTAACAGGTGGAGCTCAATTTAACTCTCCCTTAAGCCTTTAACAACAGAGTCATCAACATGGCGTCCAGCAACTTCACCCATCACAAAACACCCTATTAATTCATTAATTCATTAATTCATTTATTCATACAACTTCATCCTCTATCTTCTTAAAAACGGTCACTGAACGTATCTGAGCAGGAAAGTGGCGGTGGTGAACATCTTTGCCACACCCTGTGGAGCTTACATAAGGGTGGATGTGTAGCCACAGTGTGGCAGCAGAAGATGTGGATGTGGAGGGTGGGGAAATGAACAGATGGAGCTTACACTGCCTGCGTGGTTAAAAATATAAAGTTTCAGTGCAAAACAAGGCGAGAACTATATTTGAGGAAAGTGACACCTATGTTTAAATCCAAATCCTGGTAGTTTTAAGCACTTAGCTTAGGAACTACATTAAAGAAATTTCTGTATACTATAGATGCTGCACAGTAAAACCTCAGGCAATACTGTGTTTAATCTTGTGAAAGTGGATCAGCAAAATCAAAGAGATGTAATTATATTTCACTGTTATGTATTGTATCTTAAGTATAAGACTGCATTTTCATACTATAGAAACTTTTTAAGCAGCCATCAAGAAAGGGTAAGAACTGAAATAAAACAATACCAAAACAAGCAGAGGAGAAGAGATTTTAAACCTCTGGTGGCTTGATGTTCCAGAAAAGTGAAAAATCAATAGTACTAACAGCAACCTAAATGCCTTCTAGTGTATTTGCTGTACAGTTATGGTCTCCATCCCTCCTCCTCCTGGCCTTTTCCCTCCCTTTATCCACGTTTTCTCTCACAAAAGCATCCAGCTGAGTGTAAGTAACGTTTCCGCCTCATTTTATTGTGCGGTTTGAGCGAAAGCAGAGCCAGGCTCGCTGAGGCTGCGAGTGTGTGGTCCTGAAAAAGATCCAACACTGCTACAACTGTAACTTGTACGAAAATATAAAAGGGCTTGATAAAACAGGACATTACCAAGCAATTAGGTGATGTGACTGGAAACAGCACTCATTAAAAGTCATCTCCACAGACACCACAACACAACTGGAAACTATCAGCTCTTTTCAAGACACAACAGCAGAAACTTTAATATTGTGCTCACTTCACATCTCTGTACAAAAAATGTTTCTCTGCTTCCGTTCATTTCTATCTCTCCTCGCATCCCTCCATTTTTTCCATTGGTTTGTATGCTGTCTGCAAGCAGCTGGGTGACGTGAGCTTGTGTGTGTCTGTGCGCATCCCAGTTGTGTGTCCTTGTATCCACCGGTGTGTGTGATTGTGCATGCAAGGCTATGTATGCAGACTGGCAGAATCCGGTTTGGGAGGCTTTTAGTGCTGGCATTTACACAGCAGAGAACCGAGGCCGACAGCAAGATCGTCCCTGCTGCACACACACAAACAGAGATTCACTTAGGCAAAGGAAGCGTCGGTTTTACAAATTTAGAGAGAGAGAAAAAAAGAGGAGCACCGGAAAGATTCTATGAACAAGATTTGTTGAATTACATAATTGAGTGTGGACCTGCAACATGCAATTATTCTTCCTTTTTCAAGATATAATTCCTCAGTGGGTGAAGTGTACCAAGGTAGCAATCGAAAAAAGCCTTCTGCTTGTTTGTAACTGGAGATAATCTCCCTTGATCTTTGCCCAAACACAGACAAAACAAAGAGCAGGAACGCCCCAAGACTCCCAACAGCTCTCATGGCATCGCTGCGCTTCAGGGCAGTGGTTCTTTGGAGCGTAAGTGAATCAGTCTCTGCCGTGCACGCAATGCCTTACATAACCATCCTCTCTACCACATGGGCCATGAAAAAGAGAGGGAAGGAGACTCCAACTGACATCTCTACCAGCTTAGTGTCAGTGCAGACGCACCTTGTTCCTCTGACTGATGAGGTATTAACTTTCAGCACCCTCACACATTCCCACCATACACTATGAGGGGTAGATACTTTTCTAACAGAGATAATGTTAACAGGGAGAGTTTCAGCTTCTGCATTTAGCAAGGAATGTGCCATACATTCAAACATCAAAAAGATGATATAAATAGAAACCAAAATAGTCCAGAAATTATCAGGGCTCCAACTAGGAACTGTCAGTATCGGTTAATGTGCTTATTTTGTTTGAGCAACACTCACAGTTTACTATCAGAGAAAGCGAAGAAAAGCAGCATATCTTTGCAACTGAGAATCTAGATTTGTGACTTAAGCAAAAAATCAATTACTGAAATAGCTGCCAATTAATTTTTGCTGATGATAATTTCCTTTTTGTTTCTGTTCTGGCATGTATTCACCCACAAACACACAAAATAAAGGACCATGAGAAGACAGCATGCTTCAGTTTTGAATGTGGCACAAATAGTAGAGATTTGAGGATTACACAGAATCTGGCTAAAATCAATACAGATATCTCATCTCCTCCTGCTTCCATGTCTGACTGGATCACCCACAAACTGGCACAAAGTATCTTGATATATATATATTTGTAGTTCACACAAAATCAGGCGGAACAGCCTTCTACTCTCACACTAATCTGTGCCGTAAAATAAACATTATACAATCAAATATTACACAACCTTGCGACACACTGACAACACAAAACGTCACAGGAAGTTCTGCTACCGACCCCGCAGTCACATGGATCTGCACAGTGTTTCTGTTTAAGGTTGGAGGGCTCACTCTCCATGTAAACACAGTCTGAGAAATGACTGTCAGTGCTTTTACAGCGAGGATCTTCTCAGCAGCGGTTGAGAAACTTTGCTCGAGGCTCTCTGCAGCATGCAGGCTCCGTGTGGTGATCTCAATGTGTTTTAACAGTTGGAAGGGTCAAGACTCTGACACTAAACAATCAGAGCTGGCTTTACACAGAATTCTTATCACTTCTCTTTACGAGAAGAACTATTGGGGAGAACAAATATTTTTCTATTACGGGTAGTAGAGTAGTCATGTTATTGTGTGTGAGTCTGAAGTTTTCCTTCAGAAGTTAAGCAGACCCAAGAAAGTTACCAGCAAAGATAACTGATAAATATTTTGGACAGCTGGTTTATGATTAAAACTTAAACAAGAGGTGGATACATCAAGAGAAAGAAATTTAATCTGCAACTTTCAGTCTTAAACTGAAATGATTTGTTGAGAAAATTATCAGTAAACTGTTTTTCTATGTTCAACAAGCTCTGCATCTGCTGTATCTTAAGTGTCCTTGAGGAAGACACAACCCCTGCCTGCTACAGTGTCCTACTGCTGAACCAGACCTGTGACCTCGCTTTGGAGAAAGGAAAATAAAAAGACATTCAACAAAGCATCATGTTACATTAATTTCCATCTAAGCTCTTGGGGCCAAGCCTTATACACATCTAGGGACCACTGACACAAAGACTACTTTGATATTTTCTTTCAACAGGCCACAAAACATATGTGCCAAGTTACACCAGTAACTATCTCTTACCCGTTCAATCTTTTATTATCATTTATCATCATTTATCATTTTGTGACAAAAACTACACAGACCATTGTTATACTTGAGAAACACTGAAAACCAATTGTTGTTTTTTAGTCTCTTATGACATTGCATTCATTGCAAGACTTTAAATAGGAGAAATTCTTGTATTAAATTAAATAAAAGTATAATTTAAGGCTTTTTAAGACCTTTTTAATATCACATACATTCACAGTTCTGCTGATCAAATAAGGTAATATTGTGATACTAGCTAGATTTATTATTACAACTGTTATGATATTTTTGTATATGTTATTCTAATTTTTCAGTACTCCCCAAGAGTATTTATAATAATTTAAAAGTATATAATTAATTACATCAATGTGACCTAGACCCAGATAAGTTGTAGAAAAGGGATGGATTTTTTTAACCAGCTAAAAATTCAATTAATTTAAGTTCATTAAAATGCCCCTCTAAGGAAACTAAATTTAGATTCCATTCAGGACTTGCAGATACCCTGAACATTTCAAAGCACAAAATGGTGCTGGCAAAAACAAAATATGCTACTTGGAGAGAGGCAGTGGAATCAGTGAGTACTTTCAGGCTTCCTACCCAAGCATTATGTCGACCATTTGAAATTATACTGAGAGTAAGTCATACATACAGTATAGTGATTTAATACAGTCAGAGAGTTCTTACACCTGCTTCTTAAAGCTGATCAGGTGTTATTCTCTTCTAGCTGTTAGCTCAGCTGAGGTTTTGGTGCTGAAGGTTCAATTATAGGATCTGAAATATCATCACATTTCTTTCCTGTTGTTAAGTGTAAGTGCAAGCAGAAAAGGGGACTGTGAGAAAAGCCAGTGTGTGAAATTATGTCAACGGGTAATGACAGAGACAAAGAAAATAACAGTTCATGTGTCAGAGGAATGATCGTGGCACAACCAGTTAAAACCAGAAACGCAGCCTCTCCTCTTCTTTGCTCATAATTTTTCCCTCAGTGTAAAAGCCTGAAGGGAAGAAGCAGTTTGTCATTAAATACCTCTCTCCTGTTAACACCTACCATTTCACACACATGCACACACCATAAACCACCCTGATGGAGAAACTCATAAACACGCTCCCAAGGATGGAAAGCATACAGCTGTGCATAGACATATATATATCCTCTCTGGGCTGTGACTTTCTTCAAGAATCTGCAGCTCTGCATGAAGGCACAAGGCGAGCAAACGTGACATCCGTCTACTTGGCTTTGAACCCACCCCTGTCCCCCAAAACCCCCACCCTTGCTGTCTAAAACTGGATCTGTCAGAGCCAGAGCCAAATGATGTTCTGATCTGGCTGCATTAAGATTCCCACCCACTTTAGGAGACGCAGCAAAGCCTGAAAACACTGCCCATCCAGTGTTAACTAAGATTCAAACATTATACTGTCTGAGCAGAAACATGCACATATGATGCATGCATAAATAATAAAGTCAGACCACTGAGATGTCAAATAAAGACAAACTGTTTGTGCTTGCAATGATGTAGGGCTCCAACTACTTTAATCATCTGTCAATCTCGGTTAGAATAATTTGGTCTAAAAATGTTGAGGGTTTTTTTTTTGCCTTATAAAAACTTTTAACAATCAATGAATCATCAAAATAGCAGCTGATTAATTTTCTGTCCACCCCCTAACTAATTAATCAAATATTTGTTTCAGCTATGCAATGATACTGTTGCTACAACCACACCAAAAAGTGATTTGGTAGAAACAGCTTCTCAATTTGAGGCTTTCCTCGGTTATAAATGACACTAAAGTGAATATCTTTGGGATTCTGACTGCTGGTTGTGTAAAACAAGGCATTTCCATACATCACCTTGGGCAGAATGATATTTAAAATCTACACTTAATAGCCAAAATTAATTGAGCAATAAAATAATCTGCAGAATAACTGGTAATTATGGGAATTAGAGAGCCATAGATCAAAACTTTCCACACAATGGCTGTATAATATTTTATATATTTGGAATGAGACAGTGATCATCTCTCTTGTATCAATGTCATGACTGCCTAAGATTTTTTTTTTCTTCTGATGTTTGACAGCACAGTTTCTGCAAACAAAATCTTTTGCAATAGGATAAATAAAGGGGCATCTGTTTAATAATCTG
This sequence comes from Lates calcarifer, assembly GCF_001640805.2. NCBI lineage: Eukaryota > Metazoa > Chordata > Actinopteri > Centropomidae > Lates > Lates calcarifer. The sequence goes on from NC_066854.1 coordinate 4,835,213, forward strand.
ATTCATTTATTAGTCATTCAGACAGGCTGATATAAAGTTGTCCATGGGAAGAGTGAATCAGTTCATCCCTAAAATAAGCACACCTACTGTGTTACAAACCCTGCCAAAGGGTATATCATATCCATCACTGTACCACTGGGGCCCTCTGCAGCCAGTAACCACACTGATCAGACATTACACTCCCTCCGCTGACACTAAGCACAAAGTGTTTTTACACAGACAAGATTTCAAACCATTCAAATGTTCGTGATTCATTCATTGCGTGCAGGAAGGACGTTTCCACTTAGCTGCAAGGCACAATTTAGGTCAGAGATTCTCAAAGCACGTTAAGATTATATAAACAACTGTTGACCGGGGATGGGGGAGGATTTCTGAACCAATACTGCCACCTGGTGGGGAAACAGCAGTCCAACAAGACAGAGTAGGATGACAGTGAAGTTAATGTCTCTAAAGCAGTAAAGCATGATTTCATGCCACATCTCATTGACAGACAAATGACTTAACAACCCTCAGGTGTGATTAACTGTCAGAGAGGAGGTGTGACCCGGGAAATTAAACAAATTAGTGAAACAGAAATAATGATGCCATAAAACAAAAACCTACTGTATGGGCTTACACCAGTTTACCATTTAAATACTGCAGTTTAAATGGCGTGCACAGGCAGGCAGAACCTCATATCCTGCACACATGACATGCTAAATGGAAACTGACTGTCTGCTCTGGCAGTGCACTGGAGGTGGAGAGTTCCCATATAAGCACATCTGCTGCTGGCCTAAGAGGTGAAGAGTATCACGCTGCTGTCAGATAAAACAAAACACCAGCAGACCTGCCTGCAGAGTATCTTTCTCCAAAAGTATCTTCGGGATCTCAATCAGAATTTTAAATTAAGTTTTGTACGTTTATTTGGTCAAATCAAAATGAGTTTTTAACAGACTGGAGCAGAGGTGTGTCCAAAACATTTTCAGGGTTTTTTAAACATTATTTTAAGAATTTTCCTTAGTGAAAAATGTGGGCTTCGTACAAGAAGATGCCGACAGAAAACTGAGTGTGTTTATGATCAGAAAGAATACATAAACGTGTACAGTAAGTATCAGAGTTAGCATGAAGGAAGGCATTAAACTTTTATATTTTAAGCCAATCAAATATGCTAATGAAGAAACTGACACAAAGAAATAAGACAGTTTAAATTTGTACTGGGTATTAACCCATAATCTGTACTTGAACGTGCCTGGATTACAAGGTCAAACAAGAGTTTGATTCAAAACCTTTCAGATCTCATGTGAAACAATGTGAAGTGAATTCTTTACAGCTTAATGTCTTAGGAGCAAAAGGAAACACAGCTCATGGAGGATTAAGTTTTAAATTTAAGCTGATGTGTAAATTGATTCTGGTCTTTGATATGTTTAATAATTTCACTGTGTATAAACCATGTAGTGGTTTTAAATGTGTATACGTATGTTGTATCATAATGAAGTCAAAAAATAAACAGCTAATCAGTGGTTGGGGACCATATTTAGCTGTTCCTGGGAACCCTGGTGATCCTCAGACCCCGGCACTTAAAGAATCAAGGATTTATGTCCTAACAGCAACTTTCCCTTTAACGTTAACTCCCAGCATTGGTCCATATTTGGTCTTAGCCATCGGGGACTCCCTCTACCTCGTAAAAGCTCTTTGTGGTGAGTCTATAAAAAACAGGATTGTCAGCATCAACAAACATAAATCATGAGTCAAAGCCGGTATATTTAACAGTGCTTGACACGCAGCTTATATATAAAATCAACAGAGACTTAAGCGCTACATAAAAGCAGACCTGCTTTCAGTCTCATACTGACATTAAACAACACTACAAAGTGTTCAACAAGGTCAAGTCATTGATCTTACTCGCTAAAATTCATGACAAAGATTTAGAAAGATGACAGATATTATTCAAAGCACCTAAAGATAATAGGTAAAGTAAGGAACCAAACAGTTTGTACGTGCTGCAATGACCAACTCTTATCTCGTTACCTCAGCTGCTGCTGGAACATGTTTACTTTAAAACTGCAGCTGAATGTGAAACAGAAATGGTATGTGCAAGTTTTATGGTCAAATAATCACTAGATTGCACCTCTAACTTTTACAGCTTCAAAGGATGAGGTCATACAGATTTATTGCCCTATAAAATGCACTAAATGTACTATGACACTTCATATGTGTTTGACATTTGCTTGGCTATGAAATGGATATTACCACTGCATGGTGTTTTTCAACAAATGAGCATGATTCACATGCTTTTAATAAACCAAACACCAGAGAAAAAGAGGTGTTTTTAGATTAATTATTCCAAAATAATGTTCTGAGCCAGAGTTTTCAATGTACTCATGCACACATACTGTACGTATTTGTAAGGTGTAATTTTGGTTTAGGCTCATTGCCAACATCACGCGGTACTGGAAGAAAGACACTGACTGTACTCAAATCAGCATAAGCGCTGTAGTCTCTCCGGTGCTGCTTTGAGACAATATTACACTTTATTTCTGAGGCAAACCAACTCGCAGAGGCAGGCTTTTTGCTTATATGGTGGAATGGTTTTATAGCTAATAAAAATAAATTTAAAGGGGGGCGTTTTATGCAGTGCATGCCTTGCTTTATCTTGTTTCTAGGGCTACAAACAGCAGCAAGCAATGGCACCTGAATCCTTTGCAACCTGTGCGCAGTCATATTTCTCTGCAAGTTGTTGGTGCTTGAAACAGAGAAGTGTGTGCGTTTGAATGTCACAAGTGTTTTCCTTCTACTGTGAACCGACGCGATCCAAACGTCAAATTATACCAGCAGCAGCCTGCAGGCTGAAATTCCACCCAAGGAGGCACGAGGACCTGATGAAAGCACTGATTAATACCACCGTCCTAAAAGCACTCTCACTGACACATACAGAAACTGACAGCGAGCAGGTGAAAAGAAACAAGCAGAATCCTGCGAAGCACAGACACACCCTCACATCAGCCTTTACAACCTGGTAGCAGTCATGCACACAACTGTGCTCGACTGAGCGTTTTCATAGTCGTGGCAGCTGCAACATGAAGCATTTAAAGAGCCGAACAGGACTCTAGCAACAGGTGGTCACTACTGAATATGACTGTGTGTGTGTTTAATCATCCTGGACGACTTGTTATTGTTCCAGTAGCCACCAGATGAATAAAAAGAACAATATATCATAGTCATTCTGAGCCTAGTCATTGTCTTCCAGTCAGAGTTGCACCCACTAAGTCGGTCTTTTAAGACTGACCCACATTAAAGCTGCAACTTTAAGTCGATTAAACGGACAGAGAATGAGTCAGCAACTACTCTGATAATTGATTAATCATTCAAATAAAATATTTTTATAACAAACACCCCTCAGTTTCTCTTGTGTTTCTGTTCTGTTTTAACTGTAAACTGAATATTTTTGGTTGTGTAAGGTTGGTCAGGCAAAATAACATTTTCAAGATGATTTAACAAATACATAAATAAAAAATGATCATTAGATGCAGCCCCAACCAAAATACTGTGCTGTAAACAAAACAGTTGGCTTCAATGCAAAACAATTCCAAGTGTGTGTTGATGAATCATTCTTGTCTCAACAGTAGAAGGAAAAAAACACCAATCCTTCTGCAGTGGTCATCTTTACTGTGGGCAAACTGTAACTATTAATACAGATGTTGTTACTGGACAGCTTAACTAAGAGTACTGACTCTGTTTATCTGTTTATACACACTGTGCTCATTCCACTCAGCTCTTGCTCACTCTCATTAGTAAATACGGGTGCAAATGCCTGACGGTTAGGAGAGAAAACTGTAGACTTCACCCTTTCATGTGACTGGGCACTATTAGCTTAAAGGAAACACTGCATGTATGCAGGGAAAGGAGAGGGATATTTTAAGAGTGGAAAGAGAAGACCAGAATAGTGTCTAACAGAAAAGGGTAGAGGAGAAGAGTTCGGACAACTGACATGATGCACTGAGGCCTGCAGGGGAGAGAGGGAGAGAGAGAGAGGGTGACAAAAGGAGATAAACAGAGAATATGAAACAGAAAGAAAGCAGTGACAGTAACAGGAACACAAAGCCAGATCGCAGCTTGACATGACCATGACTGTAAACAAAGCAGACACGCACACACACACACATCAGACTGTCTGCGGCTGCAGGACAGTGGCCGATTCACGGCAAGAAGACAGGCCGACAAACGAACACATAGACCGAAACATGCAGATGCTGTGTAAAACACGAACACACATTCATAATGGGGTGCCACCAATTGCTGACAAAAGCCTCCACACAGAATATAGCCCAGCTCTGTCTGCAGCTGAGTATGACTAAGACTACGTCAACACTGACCCAGCAGTTATTGCACCCTCTGTTTCTCCGTTCCTAGAGCTCAGACACAATCTGAACAGCTGCAAATACATAAATGTTTCGCTTTAGCTCACCGACGACCTGCTGTGCTGATAATTGAATTAGAAGTATGTTTACTTTTTTGCTCTACAACTACTCAACTACTCTTTTTCTCCATTTCATTCTGATGTACAGCATATATTTGTATATTATTAGTGAGAAAACTTGTTAGACAGTTTGCACTTCTTGCCGACAGCTAAATAAAGCCACAATAAACAAGAATATGTTTTGTATTTTAGTTATGGGTTCTTGGGTGAGGCTAACCATACTCAGTGGAACTATTGTTGTACTCACAACATGAATCTCCTGCTTAACCAGAACACAGGACAGCACTGTGGTAATACTAGATTGCTGCCACAACAGTGCTCCATTTCTCTGCAGCCAGAGTTTATCAGATTTATGCAACACAACTCCTGATCAGGCCCTGTCTCTACAACACAGACTTCATCTTCAAATGGAGCATGGGGAGTTTTTTTCCGGGGCATCGACTCTATTTAGACCAGGCTTCGGTTTTTAGAAACCACCTGCAACTGCAACAACCACTTTTAAGCAGCAAAACTAACAGGGACATAGGATTGAGTTATTGCACGCATAAAAAAACTATTCTGCAGTCCCCTCAGGGTGGTACAAATCAACAGATCTTGTGTCTAATAAAAGACTGAACCTAAGGGGAGAAGGGGAAAGGGAGGAGCAAAGATTGAACGCAAAAGGAGGGATCGCGTGAGGCAGTACAACAGGGAAAAATACAGCCTTACTGACACAAAGAGTCCTGAGCTAATGGAGGTGGATGTGTGATGGTAGGGGGTCGACCAGGGCAGTGCATCTGCTGAGTCACCAGCTCCCTCAGTGACTCAGCAGCTCCACTGCTTCTATTCTAGCCTCTGATATTTTTGCAACAGTAGTGTCCAGTGAGCTGTTTTAATCCCGCTGTCATCTGAAGGCTGACAGAGTGATCTCAGGTGACGTAAGATAGAGCAAATGTGACATTGGACTTACAGATCGGAATGAGAGAAAACCAGGTGCAGGATGCTCTTACATACAGAGCTATGGTCACAGAGGTTAAAAAGCCAACCTTTGTAAATCGTGCTTGACTGTTTCAGTGATGTGATGGGGGCAAACATAAATCTATTTCACTGCCTTTTCTCCCTTCAAAAACAACATCTGTTTCAATATTACTGCAAAAGTCAAAAGAAATTAACTGTGTTGCAGCCTGAACCACAGTGAAGCAACAACAATAACTTCCACTTCTCGTTTGCTTAAGAACCTGTATCTGAAAAACAGAGTTTATATTAGAATACACAGCACTGGTTGTCTGTCCTCACCTGTCCTCCTCTCCTTCTGCATGCTGAGTCCTGAGGCCTGCAGCAGCAGCAGCCATGAAAGCACTGGCTTCAGCTGACATTCCCATGTGGGCCAGTGTTCCAACAGCACTGCTGGCCTCCACAGCCCCCTCTACACCTGCTGCCACCGCAAACCTGGGCAGACCCAGCAAGCCTTGGTGCTGGAGCAGAAGCTTCTGGGCGTCCTCTAGCTGGGAAGTTTTTATGGAGCTCCCTCCTCCGGGGACCTGGGTGAGGGTCGCGCCTGGGGTGAGGAGGGGCTGGAGGTCAGCTTGCAATGCAGTCAGAGGCATGTAGGGGGTCCCATGGGTGGGCACCGCTGGGACTGTGGCAGTAGAAGGAGGCTGGATTTGTGTCTGCGGGTGAGGCTGGGGTTGAGATGGGAGGGTCTGTGGCTGTCCTGCAACAAAAGTCGCTGACGCAGGCGGGGCTACCTGACCTTGATGGGGCAGCTGCTGAGTAATGCTGACTGACGGCTGTGCCGTGACCCCTGGCACTGGTGTTATGGAGATTCCTGTTGTGACATGCGGCAGCGGAGGCTGGACCTGGTTCTGGAAGGGAGCAGTGGGCTGGATGAAGTCTGGCTGACGGACACTTCCCTGGGTCATGACCCCTGCATGCAACGGAGGTGCAGGGTAACCTGCCTGGGCTTGAACCTGGTGGGGATCCACAGCATAGGGCAACTGCTGGGGTACTACAGGTGGAGGTTGACTTACACCAGCCTGTGGTGTAACCTGTGGCGTTGCTGTAGGTAGAGCGACAGGGGCCACTGGTTTTGGTATGTGACCCCCACCAACAACCTCCTGGGGTGAAACGTACGTTAGAGGAGTGGCCTGGGCCAGTGCCTGTGGTGGGCTCTGCATGGCTTGTGGACTAGTGAAGTCCTGGCTCGGCGGCTGGTAGGGCTGCAGTGTGTGAGGTGGCTGTACAGCAGGTACACCTGGACTAATCCCAACATTACCTGCTTCAGTCTCTGCAGCCAACTCTGCACCTTTTGGTGCCTCAGACGTAGCTGGCTGGGGAATCTCCTTTTCATAATACTCTGTACATGTCCATCTTCCTTTGCGGAAGGGCTCAGAGTTAGTGTCTAGCTTGACCACCCTAAAACGAGAGCCAGTAGCTGTCTGGGTTTGGGTGTGCTGGGTCTGAGTGCTGGGGGCGGCAGCAGACGGGCCTGTTCCTCCTCCAACAGAAGCTACTTGCCCACTCACACTAGTGTTATCAAAACCTGCAGGCCCAGAAGGAGGAACTGCAGCAACAGCAATGGCAGACACATTTGAAATGTTCACACTGCCCTGTAGATGTGGATCAGTAGCTGTCCCTCCAACAACAGGGGCTAATGGTTGGATGGCTCCACCTGCAGATTTAGTTTTATCCAGCACAGGTGGCCTCTGGGACTGGCTGGGCCCGGCCTTGGAAGCCATAGCCGGGCTGGAGCTCGCCAAGGGAGCAATGGGAAGAGCTGATAATGGGGGTTCACCTCCTCCCAGGCTATCAGAGTGATGATGGTGGGACTGGCTGTGTTGCTGAGGATAATAATGATGATGCATGGTCCCGTTTACCATAGAGGTTTGCTGCTGAGACCCCTGTGGGATGGAATGAGGGTGAAGAGGCTCGTTGGGTGACACAAGCCCTGGTGTGTCGACCCCATGGAGACTGTTCAATGTCTCATCGGAGGAGCTCCTCTCCGGCACACCTGTATCTGTGGCCCTGGACACGGACACATCCAGCATATCAGAGGAGGAGAGGTCTTCAGTGTGTGACTCATCCATATCATCATAGCTCTCAGTGTCATCTGCTAAACTGTTGTTGCCGCTCACGTTGATCTGAGCTGAAGTGACACTTGTAATTTGGAAGCCACTCTTCTTCTTCACCTGAGCACCAGCCACTTGGGACTGGGGCTGGTGGTGGAGTCCGGGAGAGGAGGATCCAGCCTGGATCGTTGAATTGTCGTCAACCGTGTTGACTCCACTGCCACCGACTGCGGAGGAGGCAGACGCACCGCTGCTGCCCCTCCTGTAGTGGAAAGTCGTTTTCCTGCTCCCGGTCCCAGGCGGATCTCCGGAAAAGTCCTGGTGGTGCATCTTCACCGTCAAGGAGTTACTGAAGGCCAAGAAGTGGCTGACGGCTGGTTTGCGCTACCTACTAGCTAACACAGATGCTAGCTAGCTGGGTCAGCTGCAGTACCGCGATACTAACGAGCCATAAGTGTCAGATGATTTATGTCCTTTAAAAATTAAGCTATGTGACCAAATGTGTAGTTAGGCAAAATGCTAGCTTATAAGCAGTGTCCCCTTCTTAACTCAAATATTAGTCCAACTTCAGACAGAAAAAACACTGTATTCAGTGAAACAAATAAAATAAACAAAGAATGCGAAATTCGGCTAGCCGTTGGTTAGCTTAAAGCTCTGTTGGGTCGCCTGTAGCGATTAGCCACGGTCCTCTAGAACTGGATGTACATTTTCATTACTGGTTATGATTATTTTGCGGATATTAGTGTTCACAATTAAGCACACAGAAATAAGTGAAGCTTTGACTAGTTTAGATGTACTCAGGTGGTCTTCAAAGTGAATGTAGAAGCTTCCTAGCTGGCCGGTGAATGTCGCAGAAAAGCAGTCGTCGCATCCATTCCTCTCCCGGACGTCGAGTCTCCTTTTTCCCGTAACAAAAATGGGCCTGGCGATGAATAAACTTCCTCTGTTGTCAATAGGCAATGATGTCTGAATAATATCCGTCTTTGTAGTGGTAAAAAGTGCTGGCTAAGTCCATCTCGGGGTGTCTTACAGAGTCCGTGTTTGCTGTATCATTGCCGGTGAGCAGCAGCAGCTAACGGGCTGTCAGTCTCAGAGGAGGGAGGAGGAATGCAAACACAGTGACTGCGCATGCGCATCTCTACCTATTTTTTTTCACTTGACGTAACGTTCAGGGTCAAATATTAAATCGGATTTTTTATAATCAAAATATTAATAAGTGGCAGGTTTCTCACGTGGATCAATTTGTTTAGATCTTAATCACTCTTTCTCAAGAGAACATTTTATTCTGACAAATATAATACAAAATTAAGCTTTTTCCAAAAATGCTTATCACTTGAACCAAATGACCATGATCAGACTGTCCGTTTAACAATATTTACTAAGCAATTGAAGGCAGCATGAGGTTCTGAGTTGTGTTTATTTTTTTCTCCTTGGACCCCACTGTTTGCAAAGTGCTACTGTATGTAAGCTGCCTGAATTGAACAGTATTGATTCGTGTCTATAAATCTGCCGTAAGCATAGGTATTTTCCTCATTAATTTGCTAATTATTTGTTGATATGTGTGAAATCAGTTTGTTTTTGTGCCTGCCTTCTGGTGACTGATGATTAATTTCAGAGTTTAGACACGCCTGTCAGAGCACTTCCAACATGTCAGCATCATGGCTATTCATAAACACATCACATGCACCTGTAGGGGAGGGTGAGCTATGGGAAAGTTCCACTCCAAGGTCTGATTCCAAAGGTTGCGTAATGTTGAAACCACAGAAAGTAAACAGACAAATGGAAGCCACGCTTTCTGTAAACGTTCAACCTGAGCGTCAAGACTGTTCTTGGAAAGCCTTGTCGTCTGCTGATAAGGAGATCAGACTGTTTACCTCGGATCAATGCAGGGGAGTTATATTATTGTTACATATATATTGCTATATATAATATACTGTTACCATATACAAGCCTCTTCTTAAATCTAGAAAAAAATAAAACGTCAAAAAGTTTATAATCACAGGACATTTTCCTGTTGATCAAGTGATTTAATGCTGCATCAAATTAAGTAAATAACCAACGTAATGATATTACAGCAATTACAGTGTAACAACTGGCCACTAACAATAAGAAAACATTTTGTTTATATGAAGAAATGTCACCATAAACCATCCAGGCTGCCACAAACGTCAAATTATTTTACTTCTGTTCATACGGAGTGGATAAATTGTGAACACAATACTGACATACTATCACCTTTTCAATTAATAGAGCTAATTTGTTATCAAACAGCTGCTTATTTATACTAACTGGAACCAACATTCATAATAATGTTTGTTAATACTATAATTTGCCCTTGCACAATGTCATTTGATTCCTTTCTATTTCAGGCAAGGTTTCATTATTTTCCCGGCATCACTTGGGCGTTCTGTCCATTGTGGCCACTGAAAATCCCTCTGCCTCTACTTGAAAAGGGCAGAGTCGAGGTGGGGGTTGGGTGTGTTTCCATATCCTTGAGCCACCCAGTTGTGCATCTGCCCAGGAGGGCCTCTCGTCTTCAGGACACAGTGGTAGAGACTTAAGGAAAGCCTGATTCTCTGGCACCAGTTTATAGGCTTTGTGGACGTGGATGGCTGTAACACAGGAGAAAATTCTTCAAGTGTTTGCCCTTCACAGAAAATATCACAGACATTTTCCCTAGAATGAAATTTATTACTGCAGACACATCTGATCATCTGGATCATGTCTCAGTTGTGACATTATTTACACTTTCTCTTAGCAACATCTACCAAATGAACATCAGCAGAAGCCTTATTATGGAAACAGAGATATGACATTTAAGACCCACATTAATGACGTGATTTGTCAAAGTGCAGAAACACTGACAGACGTTCCCATTCTTAAAGTGATACTCCACCCAAAATCTACTTTGAGAATTGAAGTCTCACCACCTGTAGGCTTAAAATGCGACTCTGTGCTTCTGCAACTTATTTTACCATTTGGAAATGAAGTTAATCCAGCATACAGAAGATTGTCTCCTTTCATGCCTCTTCACAGCTGACCTGTGACAACGAGAAGTGTGTGTGAGTGTCTGATGGTAAAGAGGTACAGAAATGATTAGACATTTCCGCCTTAACCTGACATCAGGGAGAGAAGAAAAAAATTGCAGATAACCACAAGAAAATTTAAAAAAAGACCCCTTTTGTTGCCCTCGTCATCAAATCAGTGAAAAAACACATCATGTGAGCATTGGTGGTTCAGTGGTAGAATTCTCGCCTGCCACGCGGGAGGCCCGGGTTCGATTCCCGGCCAATGCAACATGCTTTTTATTTTACAGTTTTCGGAGTAACGTGTTGCCAGTGTGACTTGCCATGTAAGAATTACACAATCTATTATGTGGTGCTTAGCTGCCGTAGCCCTGCCATGTAGTTAAATTTCTGAGGAGGTGATACACACATCAATGGTTGGTAATTATAGTGGAGTTATGCTAAAGCAGAACTTGTCTGTTCATTGTAGTGGCCAACTGCATTGGAAACCAAAAGTGTTCATACTTAACAGCCATACAGACGGTCCAACTAACTCTTAATTTTCTAGGATTATTGCACAGCAAAACCTGTCCTGTATGTATGGTTTATTACATAAGAACTGCACAATTTTAATATCCTTGCAAGACAATAACAACTACATCTGTTTTTGAATGGACTCACACTGTCTCATCTATACCAGCACCTCTGTGAGCCTCGTTGGCGCAGTAGGCAGCGCGTCAGTCTCATAATCTGAAGGTCGTGAGTTCGAGCCTCACACGGGGCAAATATTTAGTTACATGTACAGGTTCATTTGTGGTCAAAGACACTACGCATCATATAGACACCAGTGAGACACCTGCACGGTTCATGTGGCTTATTTATGTGCGTGTGTTTTGTTACTCTACAGATTTGGCTGAAATTACTGTGCAGTAGACCTCTTCACTGGTCCACCTGTTCCCTTAGACTGGGGGCTCATGCAGGCTCTGACCCATGTTTTCTACTGTCAAACAGGTCCAGGTCTCTTTATCATTAGGACATCCAAGAACATATGGCCATGGTCAAACAGACAGACTGATAATGATGGAACTGTGTGCCCCTTACTGAGGGCCCCCATTCAAGAGGTGAGCCATCAGAGATCAAACTCATCCCCTGCCTTGGTAAAGCAGCTCGGGTAGGCAGAGTATCCTGCCCTTTAGTGGGCGTCGTCAGAGCAGTGGTTAAAAAACCTTGATGTGAGCATTGGTGCCTCATGTGGTATAGTGACACAGATCAGATATGCCCATATGTGTATCTCGACGTCCATAAAGAGTGTTGCATTGGCCGGGAATCGAACCCGGGCCTCCCGCGTGGCAGGCGAGAATTCTACCACTGAACCACCAATGCGCACATAGCAACCTTTTTCCATGTCTGCACCACCACGGACCACTGCAGGGGCCAGTATACGGAATGAAAAAGTGTGAACACATTTTAAGATGAATTTGTTTTGAATAGGTGTTTACCATAGATATCACATCATGGTACATCCCTTTTTTCACTTCATGTTGTTGCATCTGTAGCAGCATCACTGTGAGCCTCGTTGGCGCAGTAGGCAGCGCGTCAGTCTCATAATCTGAAGGTCGTGAGTTCGAGCCTCACACGGGGCAAATATTTAGTTACAGGTGCTGTAGACAGAGAAATGGTCGGATGCCCAGTGTTTCTGTTCTGATTGTTGCAAGCCCTGTCGTGCAGTAGTAACGTCACAGCAGGTTGCCCCACCAAGGCAGAGGTTAAGTTTGATCCCTGCTCTTTTCATTCTTTACCTCCTGAACAGGGGAACTTGATTAGGGCAACACAGTTCCATCCATCATGATCAGTCTGTCTGTCTGTGTGATCATGGCCACGTCTCATCAGATTCACTCAGGTATTACACATAATGTGTCAGAGACCAGGACACATGTGACAGAGCCTATATGGGTCCTGTGTCCTAGGATTCGGCTAGACCAGTGAAGATATCTAATTCACACTGTGTCCAAACAGTTAAACAACTTTTCAACTAACCTACCATCTAACATATCCCAGATCCTGACATGCATCGTCGAACTGTTAAGACAACGAGGATGCTCGCTTGTTGAATACTTGTTGAACGACTGAATAGATTTGGCAACCCCCTATTCTCACACCTTTTTAACACTGGACTGGGGGAACTATTTGTGCCACTTTTCACAAGCAAACGACCTTCATTGACACCTACACAATGCTGTGATAGGCCTGCTATGATAATTACATGGCTGGTTTTGGGCTTCACTTCTGTCACTGTCTAAGCTGCATCTCATTTAAGATCATTTTACCATGCTCCTGCAAAAGGTAGTTTACAACACTGCATAGATAGAGGAAACAGCCTTGAATAAAATGGAAATATATGTCACTGTTTTGCATAGAGACAACATTAAAAAAGTCAAGATAATGTCATTGTGTACCTGAAATAGATTTATTTCAATTATTGGATCAGTTTTAATTTGGAATGAATAAGAAAACAGGCTTTATTAACACTGCAAAGGTTGCTGTAGAAGTCAAAGATTGCTCAGGGTAAGTGTGTCAGAAGGTAAAGCCTCAGTGAATATTTTGTTTTTAAGTGAACACAGCATCATTCAAAGTTGTCTCAAAGTCTTTGTATAAAAATAAGACAACTCTGTTTAAAACATTTTTTCCTCCACAGCGCTTCATCTACACAGTGTACAGTGTATTTGTCTTCACTTGTGAATTTCCCGTGCAGATTAATAAGGTATCTATCTATCTAAATTCCAGATTAATGTGTAACAAAAAAACATGCCCCGTGTGAGGCTTGAACTCACGACCTTCAGATTATGAGACTGACGCGCTGCCTACTGCGCCAACGAGGCCTGAAAGTGTTGTTCATTTGATGAATAAAATTCCATCTTTCTGTGTAAAATAAACACAAAGTACTAGTTCGCACAAAAAAGGGTTCCAACACCTGAAAAAAATGCAGATATGTGTGTCCAAATGGTTTGCAACTGTACTGACTATGAGCACTAAGCTGCAGACAACATATGATTTGCTGCCAAACTGCACAATAATCCAGAAAAATTAAAAGCTACAGTGAATTTTTCAACAATCCTAAAATGTAAAAGGCAGGATGCATTGGCCGGGAATCGAACCCGGGCCTCCCGCGTGGCAGGCGAGAATTCTACCACTGAACCACCAATGCTCACATATGGATGCTTTTTTTTCCACTGCACCAACGAGGCCAGCTAAAAGGACCAGTATCCTTGTGGTATGTCTGAAAATCCTCTTTGCAAATATGGCATAAAAAGTTTCTGAATGCTAGTAGAGATTGTTAAGACTGAAGACAACACGAAGCAAGTAAAAAACGCTGTAGCTCTAACACTGACTCAGGGGGAACTGTTTTCACAAATCAACAATCCAACATTTACACCCACTTAATGCTGTGATAGGCCTGCATAGGAGTCTGATTATTCATGCAACTTCCTACAATAAGAAATTCACACCCATTCCTCCTCGTTAATGTCCAGGTGTGCAGAGCTCAGAAACAAAGCAGCATTTGAACTTCCCTTTCAAGCCTCACACATCTAATTCTGTCATGTTTCAACAATCCAACATTTACACCCACTTAATGCTGTGATAGGCCATCTTGTGGTAATTAGATGCCTTTAAATAAAATGCAAATTGTTTTTTGGTCACAGCTCTCAAAGGGGTGCTGATAAGGTGTTTTACAGGAGGAGGAGTGTGTATTATAATCAGGCAAGAGAAAGGAACTAGAGTACTCTGTCAGGACTGCATTTCAGCTGGTCAAAGAGCCTAAAATACAAGTGTATACACATGTTACATTGAGTCACGTTGTTTGTTTCTCTGGTGTGAGGGGGAAAGGAAAAAAAAAACCAAAAAAACATGTGTACTCCCCGTCGGGGAATCGAACCCCGGTCTCCCGCGTGACAGGCGGGGATACTTACCACTATACTAACGAGGAGATGTTATGCCCAACCAGATTACTCACATTAGGTCTCTCTTTTTTGGAAAGCAGTACATCAGTACATCACCAGTACAACATGTACAATACCTCAAAAACAACACCATCATTCACACCCACTTCTCACGTTGACTGGCTAGCTGTGCAAGGGAAAAGCCATGGTTAATGCCTCTCTCTCAAGCTCTCTCTTTCATTGTTAACACAACTATGTCTGTCAGTTCAGGAGACTGTCTGAAAACACTACACCACACTTTGGATTTCTGAACCTAAGTTCCTAATAATAATAGCATATAATTTTTTAATTTCTTCAACCTATGTTTCATGCAATCAATAGGCATTTTGTTACAGAACAGTACAACAATATAAAACAGAAAAGGTTGTTGCATTGGCCGGGAATCGAACCCGGGCCTCCCGCGTGGCAGGCGAGAATTCTACCACTGAACCACCAATGCTCACATGCTAAACCTGCCTTGCAATGCAGCTACGAAGCCCACTGTGGGGACTACAAAGAAGAGCTGAAATATATATGAATATGCATACGTATATCTATGTGTACACCTGAAAGTATGTGCAGCAATATACACATAGCAACATTACGATCTGAGATTTGTGTACATATGTGAGAACTTGTGTGTTTCGTTGTTTAGAGACTGTGCAGAAGCTTTCACATTGTCAGATGCACTTTGTGTTCACATTATGTGCAAAAAAATCATTTACCAAGAAAAAAAGGGGCAAGAAAAAGCAGTGTTTTTACTGTTATGTTAGGTGGTGTGAGAGAGAGGAAAAAAACATGTGTACTCCCCGTCGGGGAATCGAACCCCGGTCTCCCGCGTGACAGGCGGGGATACTTACCACTATACTAACGAGGAGATGTGAAGAAATGCGACCTGATACTTTTTCAATGTTTAAGTACACGGCGATTGCCTTTGGTGTATTCAAGCACACGGCAAGACAGCACAAGATATTACAGTATTATTACAGCAATGCTGTACTGAATTAACTATAAGAACTAAATAATCTGAAGATGTTACAAATGGACAGAAAAGGGTAAATTTACAAAACATACAACAATCCAGAAAAATGAAAAGGAAGTTGCATTGGCCGGGAATCGAACCCGGGCCTCCCGCGTGGCAGGCGAGAATTCTACCACTGAACCACCAATGCTCACATGACTCTACTTCATGCCTGGATGATTAAGTGCATGCAGCTCAACAAACACAAGATGGCAGAGCATGTTTGTGACAAAGAACAAGATGGTAGCTTTGTCACAATCACATCAAATCTGTCACAAAACAAAGATATCTTTGCTTGAGCAGAGCCTGATGTTAACTTAATGCATACAGATCAACTTGGAGCTACATTACACTAAAACATTAATCATACACTGCTCACAAATGAATCTACGCATGCCTAAACTACTGCTATCTATCCTCACAAATATAAACCATGCAAATCAGTGACTGCACAAAATCAGCAGTGTACAAAACAGGAAGGAGAAAGAGGAGGGATAAATAAATTAAAAAAAAAAAAAAAAAAAAAAGCTATGCGCCCAACGTGGGGCTCGAACCCACGACCCTGAGATTAAGAGTCTCATGCTCTACCGACTGAGCTAGCCGGGCTTGTTGCATCATGAAAAACCTTGCTTTTTTAAGTCACATATCTGAAACAGAACTATTATCTGCACTCACTTTAGCATATTTCTGCTACATTACAAACAGTCTTATGTTATGTGTTATCATTGGAGTTGGCAATCACTACAAAAACAATCTACCATTGGGATTTGTGAGAGCTTCATCTACATTACCTACACTAGATTTGTGAAAAATTATGCAAACTATAACAAGGAAAGTGTTGGTTGAGGGTGCACTGAATTATATGTATACATTTGTGCACTTTTTAACTAAAACATGCATTTGCAATGTGGCACGCTAATAAACAGACAATTGAGCAAACAGACCACATTAAAATAATAGGCAAACGTGTATACGCCATACTCACCCAAAACATACTGCGGAAAATCAAAACACATGCCCCGTGTGAGGCTCGAACTCACGACCTTCAGATTATGAGACTGACGCGCTGCCTACTGCGCCAACGAGGCCTGAAAACCACGTTCACAGGTTGTCCTTATAGAGGCACTACAGGAATAACAACACAAAAACATTAATCAGCAAAGATACAGATCATAAACTTCATATACATAATAATTTCTAAAAACTGTATTTGTTTTTATCTTTGTCTTATTTAAGTGTGAGGTATCTCTATGAGCCATTTTCCAACCTCCTGCCAAATTATCTAACAATCTTTAGCGTCTTTATACCCATATGTACAAACAAGTTATCAAAATATAAAGAAGAAAATCTTAACTCCTCAAACAAACATGGACGTGAACACAACATAAACCAATGACCTCATACAGCACAAAACAACAACGCAAACAAAAACCCTAAGAGAAACATATGGGTTGTAATTCCTCTCATTGTCCACCAGAGGGGGGCGCTGCACAGCACAAATGCCCGGCCTGTTCTGACCTAAAGTTACCTCTCATTCCTCCTACTGGTTTTAATTTCTATTAAGATAGATTTTTTTTTAAATTATATATATGGGAGAAGTTGCATAAAATAGGTTATAACTGTTTCATTACATTCCTCAACGGTACAACAACACCACCTCCCATCTCTACAGTGCCCACTGAAAAAACCGCTGCCAAGTGAATTTACCATAGACAGCAACTAACACCAAATCGACTTGATTTTCTGAATCTCTTATTAATGTATTGCTCCGAAACTCATGGGAACCACTGTAAAGTTTAACTTTGCGTCCATTTGGCCGTGAAAAAAGTCGCGTCTCCGTCGTATAAAACAAAAACCCACCATTTCAGTAGCAAGCTAGCTCCAAAGCCAATGACGTCGGTTAGCTTAAATTAGCTTTTCACGGAGAACAGAAGAAAAACCACAAAAGCAACACGTTTAATTCACATTGTGGTGTTATTTTTGATTATAACTCACCGACTGGTCGCTGATTTGAAGACATATTTGCTTATTTTTTTCTCCAACGGTCCACTGCTAGGTAAGTCGCAACACGCCCGGAGCAGGTAAATTTCTTCCCTGGGTCGCGTTTCTTCACCAAAAGATCCTGATAAACAGGAGACTTTCTATTTCTTGACACAAACTTAAACACACACAAACTGTTTTAGCATTAAAAACAAGAAAACGGGGTGTTCTGCATTGTAACTGTTAACTCCTCCACAATCTGCCTGTAAACTGACCTCTAGACACAGAAGCGCCTTCAATTAAGGAGCAGCCAATGGAAGAAGCTCAAACATGAACGAGATCACGTGACGTTTACAAGCGACAGGTGCCCGTATCATGCCATACTTAAATTTACAGTATTTACTGATTTTTCATAAAATATATTATACATTATTGCACCTCCCCAAAACAATGATGTGATTTGCTAATCTTCCTACTTTTCTGTGACAGTAAACTGAACATTTTGGGGGTTTTGATGGGTAGTCAGACATGAATATGTTAATTTGGGCGTCAGGGAGTCATGATGTGCATTTTCACTGTTCAGGGTGGTTTTTGCCTTTTTAGGCCTCTGAAAAGGATTCAAATGAAACAGTCTGCCAAGGGGAAGTCACTCTGTGGTTGAACTGCTGACATATACAACATGTGATGAGTGGTCACAAGTTAATGTTGCTTAATTTTAAGGGGTTGAAAGGCATAAAAGTAGAGTACCTCTAATGCATCAATAAAAGGAGTAAATTAAGTGAAGAGTTGAAATATTTCAAGAATGAATTGAGTCAGACATTTGCAAACTGAGAGCCATATTTAATAATTTAATTTCACCATGCATAAACCATATAGAAAATACTTTACAGCAATGACAGTAATAAAAAATGACATTTCATGATGCCAAAAAAACAAAACAAGTGTCACAGATCACTGAAGGCTCACAAGTTGTAATCGGATTAGTCTGATGACAGCAAGTACATGGTTAAATCAGCAGGGTTACATCTCACCCTGGGAGGAATGAACAGAAAGTCAACAAAACAGTAAAAATAAAGAACACACGGGGGGGAAAAAAAGCAAGATTTGTTAGAAAAATGCTGATGTTACACAATATTACACCCAACCCAGCATGGGTGCGCTTGATTGTTTCAACTGTGTAACTGTCTTTACTTTGCGAAATGGGTCTTGAAACCTGGTGGGTTGTCACTGCTTTCAAATGAGAACGCATTAGGAATAGTTTAATCAGTGACCCCCGACAGAAATGGGGGTAGAAATGAATGAGGAGGGTGTGTTAATCAAGGTGGAGGTCCATGCAGAAGAAATCCATTCTACACCTCCATCCTCTCAAATGGCACTAGTTTTAATAAAAGAAAAAAAACATGGAAAATACGCTCCTTCATATTACAGATGACTTCCAGCATTGTCCCACAGTTTATCCTGTTTTCATCACATCAGTGTTTAGCCAGTACCTGAACCTCACACATCTATAGAAACTCATGTGTATGGCATTTGATGGCAATGACTTATATTTAGGTAAAATCTGCTGTCTGTAGAAGGCAGAGAGTAAAACTAAAACAACTCCAACTGGCCTTTACTTATGTGTAAGCATTATTATGTCTCACAAGTTCACAGTTATATTGAATGGTTGCACCTGGATATGGGCAGCACATCGCAGAACGGAAGCACCAATACCACTTTAATTGCAAACACTAATGCTGAGTAATTAACATTATGAGTTTTTGTTTTATTTAACTTCTTTGCTTCAATTTTCAGTATGGGACATGACATTAACTTTTCAAATAATCAGATTGCACTGGTGCATCCTCACTTTGAGTCTTTGAATTATCTCCGTTCGAGCCAATAAAGAAGACAAGCCTTGAATTTATTATGAGTGTGTTTCAATCTGTTGAAACTGCATCGGGGCAAGTGATCAAGAACGTCAATTAGTAATTTTGAGCGCAAAATCTGCTTAATAACACTGCTTAACTACAATACTGCTTTATAAAAAAGACAAACCAAAGCAAAAACAACACTGTTTCACATATTCACATATCAAGTCACTTATGATGCGTCCCTCTCTTCACCATCTGCCACTGAGAAGAAATGAAAACAAGCTGCCAGACAAATACTAGTAAATACTGTGTGTGTGTGTTATGTCTAGGCATGTTGTCTATGTTGGATTTATCTTGTTGATTAGAAACATTTGGAAAAAATCTGGTGCAATTTTGTACTGTATTTTTATGTGTTCAGGCTGTAGGCAATGAGTGTTGTACAATGTAGTAGCAATATTTTAGTGTGTAGATACTTTGCAAATTTGGAGAAAACATGAGAATTTAAAACCCCCACATTGTACTGGAACAGGCTACATTTTCAGAAAATGTACATGTGCTCACTGCTGAAATTCTCCCAACTCTTCCTTTTAAATTGACTGCATGACACTGAATTTTAATTTTACAAGAGGTTTTCACTCTCAGAGGCAAAGCAGGCAGAGAAGTGAGAGAACACAGGATTGAAAAAAAGAAGCAAAAAACGTTATCATCAGTTAATTTACAGCTCCATCACTGGGTGTAATTACACAGCAACAAGACTGGAAAACATTTCTTAAACAAAAGCTCAAAGTACAACATGAAAAAGGGTAAGTGGGCATTGATTTTTTATGTTAGCAACTAAAAAAACTACAATGTTGTTAGTGTAGGATTACTGTATAATTACACATCAGTTAATGGAGCAAAAGTAAAGAAAAATGTAAAGAAAGGAATGAAAACACAATAGGTCCAAGTCACTTAAGTTCCACTGCAGGGAGTGAGTGTGCATTATGGGTGAGTGATTCACTTTTTCCATTCATTCTTTCATTCATTCATCCAGCTGTCTACTGTTATGACGTCAGTGCTTCTTCTTCTTCTTCTCTTGAGGAGGATTAAATGGACACCTTGACACCATGGACGATGAAGTAAACACAATTTCTTCCCACCAGAATTTGAGGAAAACATTGCTCACTCTTGCACTTTTCACTGAAACCACTGGTGACCACTAGGTGACACCTTCTCATTAGCTTTTGGCTACGAGTTTCATCTGGTTTCTATGGTAAATGCTAACAATGCTATCCCAAGGTTTTCAATGTAGTGGACTTTCTTTCTCCAACACAGTGTGGTGAAGAAACTAAAAATAAAAGATGTCAAGGCATCCATTTAAGAAAGAGAAGATAGAAATATAAAGATGGATCACACAGTGTTTCCCCTACATAAATCAAGTAGTGTTGGTGTAATGCCACTTGTCTCTTTTCTCCCAGCTCATAAGGACAGATAATTGTTTATTTCTACAGAGTAAGGCTGGAAAAGTATTCTTGTATTCTTGTTTCTGTACAGTTATAACATCACAAATCTGGCTTCAAGTTTGTTGAGGGAGTTTGACAAAAGTTTTTCTGATGTTTTACATTAAAAATGTAGGGAAACACTGCATCCTTCCATCCACCTCTTTTTTCAAAGCCACTGTGTGTTTTAAGAGTCTCCACTCAGCTTTTTTAAATTCCTTCTTTGCAAACAGCCACTTCCTTCATTGTTCCACACAGAAACAGGCAGTGCCCTTTATGTCTACCAAGACACAAGTCTCATGTATCTTGCTTGTTTCTCCTTCATTTTCATGTCAAAAGTCCATCAACAGAATGATACATACTGTATGAGCATCGTCCCAATCGCTCTGTCCTTCCTCTCCTCTTCAGAAGGATCGTTTCCCTCCCTTCCTCTCAGAACAACACGTCTTCGTTGGTAATGAGTGTTTCCACCACCAGTCTCTGGTATCGGATGTCATTGAGCGCCGTCATGGCGTCCAGCTCGGGGGCCCTCATCAGTGTCGGGCCGAAGACGATGCCCAGGTTCTCGCTGGACATGAGGTTCTCCTTCTCGTACTGGGTCACCCTGGATGGAAAGTACGTGTAATGGAAAGCATGACTACAACAGCAAAAAAGCATTAAGATCAAGGACTCAAACCCTTGTAATTACGCCAAAGAACACATCTACACAACTGAATGTATGCCTGACAGTGTATTCAGACCTCTTGAGGTGAGCCATGAGGTATCGCAGCGTCTCGCAGTGAGCTGGCGGCAGCAGCTTCAAGGCCTCATGGAGAGACTCCAGACGTTTTTCTGGGTCTGTAATCTCTGTAACACACAAACACACGCACACACAAAATAAAACACTGAAAATGTGATTAGTTTCAGTAGCTCTAAACATAGGCTAGTCTATGCCTAAGAAACACTTAGATCTTGCACCAATTATCTTATAATAAAATGTAAATATAAACACCTGAGAAAATACATTTCACCCACATCTTTTACAGTTTTATAACATATGCAGGATACACAGTGTCGTTATTGCCAAGTGCCTTCAAAGCTTAGCTTGGCTCTTCTATTCATCCTTCCATCTTATATAACAAGGTACAGAAAGCGTGAAGACCTACTTGCAGTTTCTATGAAGCGTGGGTAGGCATCATATGTGATGAGGGGGATAGGCAGCTCTCTGAAGTAGAGTTTGAGGGCTCCAGTGATGATGTTGATGTCCTCGTAAGCATTTGAGGAAATGTCAGCCTTTTCTCCATCTGCAGAGGAAAACAAAAAAAACAGTTACTTTCCATGAAAAGGAAAACCCAGGATTATGGTGAAAGATGAAATATCTGTCTTCAAAGAATCTCTCTGGAGGATTGTACTGATATTTTATTGATACCAAACAATAACTTCTCCTTTTTCTTGTAGGGATTCATGTCAAGGATTCAGAAGATGAAGGCTCATCAAAATGGTAACCAGCTGTTTAGGTAACTACCACTGCTGCTGTGTTCCACATATCAAAAGAGGATCACAAAAAGCAACAGGAAGCGATACTCACCTCTGTCAAAGGCCAGCTTGACATCTTCAATCAGCTCACTGAAGCCTGATATTCTGTACAAGCCCTCTGACTGAAGACCTGGAGGTGGACAAGGAGAGTTGACGGGACACCATTAATACAATGTATTAACTGAACTTGAATTTACTTTGAATTTATTTATTTTTAAATATACTGTGATTAAACATGAAAGTGTTTTATTTGTTGGCCACAATTCTGGGTAACTGATTAATCATTAAGACAGTTAAAGAATTTAACTAAATAAAGAAAGACATTTTAAGACATTACTTTGCATTTTTTTACTATTTTATTGCATGTTTACATCAAACAATTATTAATAGATTAACCTGCGATGAAAATAAAGAGTTAGCTGCAGCTCTGGAGACGTGTGTAGGTAGATCTATTGACCAGTGTGTTTCTTCTCTGTTGTGCCAATGAAACGGCTTAAGTAAATTAAACTGAAGATACAGGTGAAGACAGTGAAGATTGATTGGAAGAAAAAACAATAACAGAGACAGAGTGAGGGGAGATTAGGAGAATATCCAGCTGCCTCTCCAGTTCCAGTCAAGTGCAATCACTTCAAGTCAGGTGTCTTTATTGATTTCACATATTAGTTTCACTCAAGTCCTGAATCGTAGTCAATAAAATCCTGTCTGCAGGCAGCTCCCCTGTGACCACTCAGGTCCCACAGAGGAGTAAAGTAACTCTCTCAGTCTTTATATATATATCTACACACACACACACACACACACACACACACACTTGCATTTATTCTGCTTGTGTACATCACACCATTGGGAGGGTGGGCTGTCACACACACATCCTCCTGTGGGTGTTCTCTTAAGGCTGCAGCGAAACAATACTTAAAGCTTTTTTTGTCAACATTATATAATCACTGACTCACTCACGCACACAATCACTGTCTCTCTCTCTCTCTCACCTCTGGCCTCGATTTCCTGTATGCACATATCAACCACCATGGGTCTCTTGGTGTTGTGGGCTTTGACCAGCGTGGTCAGGTCACAGCTGTACACCTTCTTGACGTGCCGCAGGTCTGGCTGGCAGTCGTTTGGCACGACTTTGGAGCACTGCTTATGGACATTCAACCCACAGTCTGACAGAGAGAAAAACAGAGGTCATCACTTCATGTCCACTCATAACCTAAAAATGACTCCTTTAGGCATTTCCTGTGGTTGTATTCACATAAACGTATGCCCGTTGTCCTTCGTGCTGCTTTGAACAGATCAGCACAACACAACTTTGTCCATAAAAGTCTGATACTTGAAGCATAGTAACTAGATTGGATGGTAAAAGTTGCATTTCAAACGTAGGCGTTGCAGAGGCACAGTTCATCACCCACACACACACTGACTGTCTGTTCTTTGGCACCAAATTGAATCTTTTAACATTTAAAATTCGTGATACACTGCGGATGAGTCAACAGCAAAAGTGACTAACTTTAGCCTGCTGTCCCACTTTTGAGTCACAGTTTAAGAGAGAGAGAGGAGGTAGGAACACAGCGGAGGAGGCAAAAAAGGAGCAGAAATTGAATCTTTAGCAGCGTATTTGTATGTGACAAGTCAGAGATTATAGACAGAGCTTGTGTGAAAAAGAGGATGTTACCTGCACACTTAACTCCCTGAGCGATGAGACCCCACATGAAGTTGGCACAGTACTCACACCAGTGGGGGCCCCTGAATGTATGAACCTGGTACATGAGACAGAGACAAAGACAAAGAGCAATTTGATGTTAAAAATGCATTCACAACAAATGTTAAAATAAGCACATATGGCCAGACAAAGTTAAAGAGAAACACATTTGTGCCAAAATAGCACATTTGACCAGGTATGCACTAAGAACAAGGTGATAAAAATATTCATATAACTCAGACTGTGTCAAGTAAGACGTGAATACCAGCAATGACAGGCACTGACAAAAGAATGATGGAGACACAATGGGAGTGCTGAAAGAGCAATTATAAAAAATACAGAGAGAGCAGAGTTTAATCTGCCCATTTATTCCATAAATTGGTTCTATATAATGAAATGCTAATGACCTCCATCACATCAGTGTCTCTTTGTGAGTGTGTGTGTCTATCAGTGTGTGTTCATCCACGTCCCTTGAGCGCAGTTCGCTGTGGCACTGACCTTTGCGCTCTTTACTAAGAGCTGCGTGTAATATGGAAATTTGAGGTGCTAAACAAAGGCTGAACACTTCAAATATAAATGCAGAAATGTGTGTTTTTTGTGTGTGTGTGTGTGTTTGCGAAGACTCTGTGTACTCTGAGGTAAATTTGAATAAGAGCCCATGAGCTGAATCAGCAACTCTGGCATCTTTCAACACACACACAGGAGAAGATTGTGGAAGTGAAGGAGCGCCTCACCTTGAAGTTGTGGACCTTCTCGTACTTGGGCGCCAAGTCGCTCTCCCTCAGGGTGGCCCGCCGCACCAGTGATGTGAGCTGCGAAAGGGCAAAAGATCTGATTGGTTGCCAGAAGGTGGAAGCAGGGGAGGTGGGTTTAGAGGGTGCTGGCGCCCGGTTGAGGTGGGTTCCCGAGCCCGCGCTGGGGTCTGACACGCTGCCGGAGGCTGGCAGGGAGGGAATCGAACCAGCGCTGACATTTAAACCGAGAGCGGCGGTAAACAAAGACCCCGTCTGACTGCTCTCCTTCTCGGCTCGCCTGCGTGATTGCTTTTTACCTCTTTTAATGATGTACGACTCTCTGCTCGGCATTGTGGAACCTGTAGTTTTGGTGTGGACGTTTAAATAAAATGCTGGCTCTGAGACCAAAATCTGAATCCCATTAATAAATACAGTAAACCAATCAGCATGCCAAGAAATGTGAAACTGAAAAAACAAGAAATATTCTTATATTATGACAAAAAATCCCAGAATAATTAATAAAAACAGGTACAAGTAAATACAGCACAACGACTGGACTCTCAAATCATGTCAAAGCTCCATCTGACAACAACATCCCAAACCGAGGAGCTGACACAGGACCAATCCTGCCGTCTTAGTACCACAAAGATCAGCCAATCAGATTAGCTCTGCATACTGATGGGGCTGCATGGTGCAATTCCAGTTCATAACAAAAAAACAAAAGCCAGCCAGCCTGATAATAAATCTGTCTGGAGATTTTAAAAAACCCTCCACAAAAAGTTCAATGAATATAATTCAATAAATCTTCACTTCTTGGAAGGTGTTTGCAAAATCCCTCAAACCAGACTGCTGCGGCAGAATGAGCATTCCCGTCTCTCTGTCTTGTGTAGGTGAGCGCTTCAGCCCACATGGCTCAGTGTGTGCGTTAATCCGCTTTCCCTCCACACACTCACCAGGCAGAACCAGCGGAGAGAGGGAGGGAGGGAGGCGGGGAGAGAGAAAGAAGGGGGGGGGGGGGCTGAGCTACGGAGCAGTAATGGATGATTTTAACAGGTCACATTGAGAGGAGAGGGAGCCAATCAGAGCGCAGAGATTCTTGTTGTTCGCCACCAATTCTGCCACCTCAATTGTCCCAGGAGAGAAAGAGAGAGAGAGGGAGAGAAAGAATGAGCTGGGAAACAAGCTGTTATTTTATTCATTCGTTCACACTTTTTGTTCCTCTTTGTTTCCCTCTATTCTTTTGTCATCCTACCTGCAACATCTATTTGTTTTTCCTCCAATGTTTCCCAGTTCCTCCAATACTCATCTACTGTAAACAAGCATCTGCTGTAGTCTGCTTTGTGTGTGTGTTTCTTGCTTGAAATAGACTTCACCGCCACAGAATAAACACAATCCCACATCCTTTCTAGGCTCTTAAATCAAAAGCCCTGCACATCCATTATTTTAGATAATACAAGTAACATTATATAAGAACAGTTTAAGGCTAAATTTTCACTTAAGAAGTGCACTTTAGAGGTCTGTGGTTAAGTGCTGCCTCTGGTGGGAGGATGTCTGGACTTGCCTTTTTTGACGTTTTTGGGTTGTCAACAAACAAGCAGTGGGAACACATTAAATCCTGTTACTGTGAGAGAGATTTCCAAGCTTTAATCTATGCGTTCTGGTCTTTTACACTAAGATACTATAATGCAAATATTCTCTTGTGACATATTAGGAAGATATCATGAAAAAAGGTGAATGTTCACTATTCCTCATATACACAGCACAGTGAATATGTATGACTGGTCATGGTTTTTTAATGACTGTTTTCATTGCATGGGAGGGTGCTAACAAAAGAGCCCCTTGATTACAGACAGTCCAAGAAATAAAGACAAAAAACAACAGATCAAACGTGAATTAAAACCCAATTCCTCCAATCTCCTGTAATTTCCGTCTTTCCTGTCACAGTCCAGTGAATTCAATCTCATAACAAGGCCTTAAAATTTCATTTTTAAAAAGTCATCACCAGAACAGTGTCTTCATCACCCCCTCGGGGGCCATAAAACTGCATTTAACCCATAATAAACTGCAGTTAGCTGTATGAACGTATGAAATATGTATTTTCTTGGATGTTTGACTTCCCTGCAGAGAGCCACCTCTGGTCTCAATGTCACAGCCGTACTGCTTTGTCTGCAAATCCACCCAATTATGAAAGCACACACGTACACAGGACCACCCCCATTACACACATATACACACACACACACACACACACACACACACACACACACACACACACACACACACATACATGGACAGTGATGTATGAGGTGCAGTGTAGGTGGCCATGCACTGCAGGTCATACAAGGCCTCAGGAGGCTCAGCACTGGTGTAGTAGATAGACGCATTGCACACACTACTTTGTTATGAGCCTAGTATGTTGGTGTGTGTTTTGTGTGGAAACTGTCCATTGCAACTGGACTGTATTACACTTGTGTGTGTGTGTGTGTGTGTTTGTGTTTGTATACACAAGTCTGAGGGTTCTGCAGCAGTTGCCTGAATGGGTCTGTATCTCCTGCCTCATTTTCATGCACCAAACCGCACACACACCCAGCTGCAGGACGGAAATTTACGTTAAATGTTGCCCAGTGATTAGCATCTGAGTTAGCGTCTGCGTCACACAGAAACCTCACATCTCCAAATATTGTCACTTTCGTTTCCATCCCCTGAAAAGCTCCATGTATAGAAAAAGTCAGGGCATAAAAACTTAACACACAGAACAGACTCTAATTACCTCACAGCTGAATGGAAACTAATGAGCCGACAACAAACTCTGCTCTTGAATACTTAGTAGACGGCTTTTGGGAGATAGCAGGTTTCTGCAGGCAAACTGCTGTTATGTAATTTTACTGCAGAGCCCTTGGCTGGAGGCCATCTCTCCACTGCATCCATCTTCCTTCTCCTCCTTCTCTCACCCGGTATCTCAACTCTCATCCTTCCATCCTAGTACTGTACATTCAGAAACTTTCCTTACCTTTGCCCTTATTTTAAGTCTCTGCAGGGTTTCTTAACATTTCAGCTTCAAGATCAGTGCTTTGTAAGCCCTATTTTTTATATGTGCTACTTTTATATATTATTGTTTTATACTTTCTGCCACATTCTAGAAATATTATTATGGTATATATGCTAACATTTGCTGCATTATGATTTATGTAACCTTAATTTATGCAGGTAAGGTCCAGTGATTTTAATAGATTGATTATTCAGAGTTTGCACACTGCCCACAGCACAAATCCACTGAGTCTTTTTCCTGCTGAAGTGAAACAAAAATTCACATCCTTATGTCTTCTAGATTCATATGCATCTCCAGCTCAGTCCTCCTCCTCACTCCTCAGTCATCAATTCATCCTGAAAATGATCTCAGTGTTCCTACACATTTCCAGCTGTCAGTTTCTCTACTTATACTGCTCTCAATTTGGATAAATGAACGATTACTCACTGATTTACAATCTTACACTAAAGGCAAATAAATTAGTAGTAAACCCAGTGTAATGAGAGACTTGATGAATGATTTAATTTGTCCCAGAATGGTGCAGGTTTCCTAACAGGAATATTCTTTGGTCTTTAGCCAATTCTCTGTGTCAACACTGCTCCATTTTTTATTCAAACCAACCTCCTCAGAACCCCTAAGCATTCAGCTCAGTTTGCCAAAAACGTATGTTAATTGGTGGATGCTTCTGGACAGAGTTCCTGTGCAGATTCATTTTTAAAAAATCCCTATTTCTTGCATAGAATGATGAGTTTTGAAGATACTGATTGATTGAAATTCTGTACAATTTCAGCCCAATGTTAATCAAGCTGTCTTTAAAAGTTACATCATATTACTCTATGGCTGAAGATTCTTCTTAAGGTTGCTGTATAATGAAATATATGAAATGTCTGGGAATCAATGAGAAAGAAATGTGTCAGCTTTTGCATACTGGGCCTGAAAAAACTTTTCCAATGTGTTTTGTTAAATTTCAAAACTTTGACTGTAAACTACTTGGAAGGTGAGGAGACTCCATAAAGTCTACTGTCATTTCCCTCATCGTGTTAACATTCAGTAAAGACATAAGCAAATGTCCTTACCCTCTCCTCTGCATTGCAGTCATCTTTGGCTGGAGCGGGTCCATCAGGGGCCTCGGGGCTGTGTGGCAGGTGTTTCTTCAGGGTTGGCTCCTGGTTCAGGGTGGTGTAGCCCACATGTTCATAGATGGGGTTTATGGTCATCTTAGCAATGTACTCTGCCGCCTGAAAGAAGAAAGGGCAACTTTTAAATAATAATATTAGTTTTTATAGTTGTTTTATAGTAGTTGACAACTGCAACATTTGTGTGTCCCCTGACAGTATACATAGTTTTTTCTTTTTCTGTCTCTGAACTTGCAATAATATTCTTTATTTTCCAGCACTGTTCCATCCTTCTTGGTGCTGTCCTATTGTCTCAGTAAACAAACACTTAATGAGGAGCATGCAATGTGAAGTTTCCATCTTTCTTCAGGGGTTTTTAAGGAATCTGGGGACTCTTATGATTAAGTAAACAAGTGGTGATCAAGAGATATTATGTGAGTCAAGCTGTCTGATTTTTTACCTGGCAAACATGAGCTGAAAGCTGAAAGCTTTAAATGCTGCCATCATGACAAGCAATCATCCATAATGAGACCTCAGACATTCAGAGATTACAACTATTCAGCCCTGATCAGTGGATCCATCGCTGCTATACTGTTCTTAGACCCTACCTACTGCCTTTATGAGGAGAATGATAAAAAAGTACTGCTTTAAATGTGGAACATGAGGCATGTTTGTCACTAAGGAAAGGGAGGAAGGGACACGTCGATGCAAACACAAACACACACCTTTGTCTCAATGTAGAGCGTGATGAGGCCGTCTGTGACCAGGTCATGGATGGACTCAAACCTCTTCTCTCCAACAAAATGCTTCCCATCATGGTAGAGACGGAAGTTTCTCGTCTGGTTCCCAAACCTGGGATGGAGATGGAGAAAGAAGGGTGAAAAAGGGCAAAATGCACACAAGTACACACTCATCCAAAAGTGGCTGCCACATTTTCTAGGAGAGTCAATAAATCTATCTGTTGTGAACAAAATTGTACCAGTTTTAATGCTTAAAATCTTAACTAAATATGTTTTCTACATATAAAACATGATCAACACGACCAGACTGAGTGGTTTGAGGCCCTATTTTATTGTTTCTTGCACAATATATAGGGTGTAGAAAAGGGAAATGGAGCTAGAGCCATTACCGTAAACAAACTTGACTTTTATTTTTTGCATTATAGCTCCTGTTTTACTACAGCCTTTTTACTACGATAATACAGAATCAAACAAATGGCACAGACTCTGTGATAGACGGACCCTGAACTGGGCCAACACATTATCTGCTCCTCAGTGGATCACAACGAAACCACCATGAGATAGAAAAGCATTGTTCAGATCATTAACCCAAAATCCAACCTTTCCTTTTCTGCCAACCCAGTCTGGGACCCTAGTTTATGAGGGAGTATTTATGGAATGTAATTATAACCACAGGGACGGAGGAGACAATGAAAGAGAGAGAAACGTGTGCAGGTGGAAGAATTGCAGGACTATGAATAGAACAAACTGACCCAAAACTAATTTCAAATTAAGCCATGCACCCATTTAAAAGTGTGACACCTACTCCTGACAAAACGATCACTCATATTGAAGTAAAACTAAATAATTTGCCTACAAGGTAACTAGGCCAAGGGAGCAGAGTGGCATTAAGAATACAGAAACAACAACCCACAACACAACTGAGGTGCCTCTGAGCAAGACACAGACTCACAACCTGTGAGAATGAAGACAGATGGCTAAGGAAACCTCACGCTCACAAACTATCTTTCACACTTTCCTGTCTCCTCATGAGGACAGGCACTCTGGAGGGTGGCATGTAGAGCCATGTGAGTTCAGAGACAAGCGCCTCTGAGCAGCTTAAAACCTGACTTCTGCCTTTCCTGGAGGGATAAACCCTCACACCTCACAACACCTGGGACCTGCACACACGATCAGACATGCTCAACATTCATGCAGCACAGCAGCTTCTCTATTTCTTGCCTTGACCCACGAATACCTGCAGGTATAGAGAAGGTTCCTGCAAGGTCTTGGGGGGATTTAGATGAAGTGGAGAAGCAGATTTACTGGACTTGATAATCCAGATTCTACATGGCGGTACCTGTTGTTGTGACTTGTAATGGTTCATTCTCTAATCAATGCAATGAAATCCCTGGTCCACAACTTAAGCCCATACATATCCAGTGGCACCACTGAGCTCACGTTTGTTCTTGATTGTCTGAGTCTCTCTAAATTAGCCCAACACACAAACATAAACACACCTTAGAGCCAGTGTGTACGTGCCGGGCTGTCTCTGACTCTCTCTGATGAGGTAGCTGCCTTCGGCCTGACTCAGTAACTGGTCGGCCTCTTCTCTGGAGATCATCCCATGGTACCTGGACATAAAGAGGGTTTTTGAGTATGTGAGGAAGCACAATGCTGAACTAAAGGAAGAACTGAATGTACTGGCAACTGGCAACACGCCCAATGCAAATGACTCACACAGAAAAAGCCAACTTACTCTCTCCCGTAGTATTTAGGTCTGTTGTCCACCTGCAGGGGAAAGAAAAATATATAGTGTGAAAAACTTTGTAAGACTCAAGAGCTCAGTAGAAGCAGATCATTCACAACACACGCACGCACAAAAAAACAATAATGTAGTGTGTGAAATGCCACTGGCTCTTGCTGAATATTTTCCCAGACTTTGGCTCATTTGACTTGAATGTAAACCTTGCCTGGCACCCAGCGTGCATCTGAGCTCGTGAGTGTGTGGGCGCAGTGAATATTGCACGAGTCAGATAAAAAAGCTGAACATTGTGTTGTTCTCAACAAAACTGCTGTCAAGCCAATAAATCAACAAAGAGCCAACAAACAGCAGTGAATATTAATTTGGGACGATGTGTGTGTGTGTGTCAGGAGCAGTATGTTTTTCACAGATGTGACATAATATACACATTATTCAGCAGGTAATAAACATCATTAAAAAAAACAGTCAAGATGGTAAAAGTTGGAGAGAAAGTTGAGCTGGTAGAGGAGGTATACTACCCCTGTGTTATCAGCCATGCATGTGCACCTCTGGACACCTACCAAAACTGCTCTGAGACCTACTACCCATTACTAATGCTCAACAGACATCCTTGACTGCACATTACAGAGTGCTGAGCTGGAGGGAAAGAGCTGTTTGAAAGAAGAAAACATTTTCAGTCTCCCGCTGCATATACAGTGAGTTTTAAAAGGAATGATGAAATAAATTGGTACACAGTGAAATGGTGTGCATGGCAGAGCCTGGAAGCAAACACGTGAACTTTTGTTTAAGGAGTTCATCTTCAATTTCAGTATATCGATTTAGGCAAATACAATGTCTGTTTAATTCTTGAACATCCCATGTTACACACCTGTAGCAGACGACTAATGCGAGTACACTGGTGCACGGTCAAAACAAAAAGATCAGAGAATCTTTCCTATGTGCTTATTATGTCTCTGATGGATCACTCAAAGACACTAAACAGTTGTTATGGAAGGAAAATGTCAGCTCACAACACAGAACAAGCAAACTATGATTACTCAGGATGAAGTACCAATTGACAAATAACCTAAAGTATCTGTTATATGATCAACAGTTGTCTAAAAACTGGAGGGAATATATTCCAAATCCTGAATGTTTTTATGCCTTCAATTTAACACTAAGTGCACTGTTTTAATTTTAAGCACTGTGATTCAAGGTCTTCCAGCTAAGGGACAGCTGGTGCGCTCATTTGTGCCACCATGCCACCCTGACATATCACAAATTAAAAAGTACCAGCCACAGATAAGTGCTTATTAGTGCATCGTTAAAATCACATATGGCTGAACTCCCAGCAGACAACATGGGGCTGGTGCTAGAGGGCGAGGAGGGGGGCCCTGCTCCACCCGTCTGTCTGCCAGTCTGCTGCTTTAAACTGGGTCAGCACCGGCTACCTGACCAGACCAGGGCATCAAAACCAACAGATGTTCATTTCGTATCCACACACACACCATCCGCCTGAACCCATCAGGCACTTCAGATTAGCACACAAACACCAGACGGACAATTCCCCCACATTTAATCCCCGTTGGTTTGCCCCAAAACTTGCAACCCTTCCCCCCCACACACACATCTGGTGGTTGCCTCTCCTATGGGCAGACATGCTGGTGCGTGGCATTTAGTGGACACCAGCAACATCCCATACCACCTGGGTGCCCCAGGCTAGGATGCAGCCTCTGCTCAGATTCATTCCATCGTTTACAAAGACATAAAGATGTTTAGATTTTTATACACATGTTGCTTTAACTGACAGTAAATTGCCTTTAATAATACTAAACCCACTTTTACCAACCAAACATCATGTGCTGTTTTGAACATTTTTAGATCACGGCCATAGACGGCGTAATAGATGCTTTCCCTGAAGACAATGGATTGGTGAACTACAGCAAAAACAATCAACCCTGCTGCAAGCTGAGTCAGCGAATACAGCCTCTGAGGAGGCACATTAACACACACAAACCACACACACACAAACCACACACTATGAAATTTTGAGCTTCCTTCAGCATTGATCCATCTCAATATTGTTTCAGTTGGTTTTTATCATGTTTACCTGCCATGATCAGCAAATGCATGTGTTGTTGTGAAATATACAATGTGTTTAGGTGAAGGTTTGGGCTTTGGGTTTAATTTAAACCCAAACAACAACTGTTATGACGTACCAAATCTTTGCTCAAATCAAAGTGACAGCGCATCCAAGAAGGACATTTTTTTAGTCTTCACACAAAATCATGCTGCAAATATCTAAGAAAAGTGAGTGAGGTTTGGGTAAATTTAGTTTTTAACATAATATAGCGAGCTCCCACTTCAACAGTTGAATACTTGACTGAAAAAGGATAATTGTTCCAGAGCTTGGGCAATGTCTCATGTCTATACAGTTGATTTATTTATGCTACACTTCAACATCATTTGGATCAAAGCTGGATTTCTCATAAATAACACCAGACGTGACAGACTGATTAAACGTTGGCTGGCTGACAACGAGGAAATGTGTTCTCACCTCACAGGTGCAGGTGAGTCTGCGTGGGTGAGGTGCCTCCTGCTGGAGCTGGTACACTGAGGCAAGAAAACACACAGCAATTCATCAGCAAAAACGCATCATAGAGAAATACCAAGGGAAAGGAATGAGAGTATAAAAAGCTTAAAAACATAATGTTCCATTTATGCTTACAGTAAGACTTCCACACTGGTGGCCTGTATTCATCATGATCTGAGAAGAGAAAACGCACAACAATGGATTAAACAGCTGCAACCCTACTCAAACTTAATTTTCTTTGCTGCAGTGCCCCCAAGTGGAGAAAGCTCAATAGTGATCAGTGCTGATTTTATCAAACTCTTTCTCAATTTTGATGAAACATCAGCCAGATAAGACAGGTTCAGGATTCACTCATTTCATCTTCCTTTTGATTCATTTAATAATGCATGGTATTGATTTGAGAGTTCAGGGGGAGCTTAATACACAAACAAAAAACAGACATTTTACATTCAATCAAACATGCTCAAATGCTGCATTAATGGATGAACAGTTGGTGAGGAAAAACAAGAATTTGGAGCAATCACATGGTTTTCAAGGCCAAACACAGAAACCGCTGAAGGCAATTTTGCAGTCACTGCCAAATAATCGAACTAAATAAAAATCTGAATGTGTAAAAACTGGGTGTTTATACTGACAGCAAGAGATAAAATATTAAGGCTTTCAGCTATTTTATTTCCTTTAGTTTGTGTGCATTTACCTTGGGATATCACACTGATGGATGATGTGTTTGAGCATAAATGGTCATTAAGTGGCTTAATAAATAAATCTACTCTGTGAAGCATAAAAAGCTGTGAAAGATTCATTTATATTGTGTTGCACAGAGAGGCTTATAAATGATCTCTCTGTGCAATGTTTATGTTTCGCTGTTGCACCCTCAGGCCTACTCCTTTTAAATTAATTGTAGATGGATATCAGCACTAGTGCAGTTTTTCCCTGTTACTTGTTCGGCTGTAGCAGACCATAAACAACACTGACATTAATATTAGACAAAATTTCTCTCAAACTGAACCATTTTAGCCCCAGGCACTCATTTGGAGTTTGGCTGAACTCTGCAGTAGCAACTGAACATTTCCAAATTTCCACTCAAAATCCTCCACAGTAATTACTGTGAAATTCTTTCAGGTTGACATTAACATTCTGTGCTGTATGCATTTATTAAGTGACTCATAGTGGCTAACCAATGTGATGCTTATTTATATTACTGCTGCATTTACAACATTAAGTACTGATTTTAAAAGAACAGATAAGATTTAATACTGCATATTAACATTATGGCACATAAAAATGTCCTGCTGTGTAAGCATGACGTAGACAGTATTTTTCTACATAAAAGTACAATAACAATAACTAAAGTTTATTTATAAAGGTCTGCAAAATAATAAAAATTATTTACTGCTACCTCTTAAAATAATAAGAAATAGAGTTTCTTACACTGAACAAGACTCTTGCTTCCTTGGGCCTGCATCTGTAAATTCGGGAATATGTTTTCCACCTTCTCTGCATGCATAAATCTAACAGCCCGTTTCCTGTCTTGGTGTTCTCTGTGTTCACTGTACACGCCTTATCTATTCAACACTCGTCGTCCCGGTATCCTGTCTTCAAAATAACTCCCCGGGTTGGTGTCTCACCCTCCTTCTTGAGGCCACACAGCCTCACAGATAGACACACTAATAAGACGCCAGACACAACATATCTACTGCTGACCTGTGCTTTTTACTGAAGCAGTGAATGCACAGTTGCAATGCACTGGAGCATTACTTGAGCATTTCTATTTTCATGAGGTGTAATACTTTTACCTCATAACATTTTTGAGAGAAATTTTTACTCCTCCACATCTTACATGAATGAACATGTGTTACACCTGGTGTCAACAAGGCTACAAACAACATTAAAATACTGTGTGCCTGGTAAGGCATCAATCATTTAACTGTGTGAAAGGAGCCATTCTTCTCATGTAAAGTTGTCCTTCTGTACATATTTACATTTTACTGCTAATACTTAAGTAAATATTTAAAGCCAGGACTGATATATTGTTCTATTGATGGGTTTTGTCAAAGTATTTAAATTCACTTCTGAGGTACATTAACCAACCACTAAGTATCAAGGATGGAAGAAGTATTCAGATCCTTTACTTAAGTGAAAGCAGTAATACCACAATAGACTAATTCTCTATTACAAGTAGAAGTACTGTATTTAAAATGTCACTAAGTAAAAGTACAGAACTGTTGCAAAATGTACTTAAAGCATTAAAAGCACTCATTATAAAGCAGAGGGAGGCCTGTTAGAGTTCATATTGTTATATATCATGTAATCAAAAATCATTGATGAAGCATTACTGTGTAAGCAGCACTTTAATGCTTATAAGTCGTAACTACTTTATATACAGTTGGACAGTTTAATCTAAAGAAATGCATCATATTTTATGAACCGATAGTATGATTTTTATGTGAATTATCAATCTGGAAAGTTTCCAGTAACTACAATTGTTTAAAAAATGTAATGGAGTAGGGAGTACAGCATTTGCCTCTGACATAAAGGTGAAGCAGCTGTACTTGTTCAACTGTAACTGATCAACAGGATTTCTGGTAGCCTCTCCCAGTTTATATGACATCTATAAGACACACATGATTATAATAATTTATGGTTGTTTCCCACAATATTGGTCAGTGGTCAAACGAACCCAACACACACAAACACATAATTAATACAATCGTATTAGGGCACAATGGCCATTATCTGAGGTGTGATGCTGCTTACCAAAGACATTTAGGGCCATCTTGATTCTCTGATATGATGATGAACAATTAACCAGCAGATCCAAATTTCCACCAAGACGGACCCGCTTAGTTTAAGTCCTTAAAGAGAGCACACAAAAAACGGAATAAGGATAAACTACTCAACCACTGGTAATGGTGAGGTAACCCAGCAGAAGTGAAAACAGCTGAGTAACGATAAACAATAAATGCTTCTGCTCTGATAATAGGAGAGCTAACGTTAGCGGACTCACTCTGCGTTACTTTAGTTGCCAGGCTAAACCGAGGATAAAACCGAGCCAATTTGATATTTTAAAATACAAAATTTGTGCTGTAATACAATAAAAGTGTGCCGACGACGGCTTTAGGTAACAACGTGAAATTGCGCACTGGTTTATTAATCTAACGGTAAGCTAATAATACGTAGTACTCACATTCACATCCATTCTGCATTGTGGTCGCCATCTTGCTGGGTCACGTGAGCAGTCTCGCCCTCTCTCCTGGGTAGCTATGGCAACGGACCTTGCTGGTGCCACTTAAAACGAAAAACATCGTCGGCTAATCCCGATTTAAAGTTTGTTTTTGTGTAATATAGGCTAGTTATCTTAGGTTGTGTTATCACAGGGTGTTCTGGCTGAGGTATTTGACTTTAACCGACTGAAACACTTAAGTAAGGTAACTGGACAAAGTTGAAGTATCTAGCCTCTGGAAAAAGCAGCTAATAATAGCAGAAATACCGAAAGTGCGTTTGTGTATAAAATTGGATATATTTAGCGGGAGTAACATGGCCGGTTAGCTCAGTTGGTTAGAGCGTGGTGCTAATAACGCCAAGGTCGCGGGTTCGATCCCCGTACGGGCCATCGTTCCTTTTCCGTTTTTGTCCAACAGCTCCGAGGCCCTGTTCGGCCTACCGGGGCCAAGGCAAAAGGCAACACAGTGTAAATACCCTTTCTCTACTGTTATAATTTAACTACATACACTAGCACTATGTTTAAGTACATTATCATTTCAAGCCGGTTGATTGTCCAGTTATCCGTTTGGTAAAGTGGGGCTAATTTCAGCTACTTTATACACCGCTGGCTAGCTTAACTTAAAATATAATTTATGAGTAGGCTTATATTTTGTTTTAACTCAGAATCCGAAAAGTAAACTAACTGTCACATAAATGTAGTTGATTAAAAAGTCCAAGTTTTGCCTGAAATACTTGATTTGTTTTACTCCCGCTAAACCACCGTGGAGTGGCGCTGTCGGACCACCCTGTTGCACTTTCTCTCTCTCTCTCTCTCTCCCTCCGCCTGATAGTGTAGTGCCGGGGTGCCCGTGCTGGAGGCGGTGTGTCGCTCTTCATTGTCTGAGTAGAAAGCTCAGCGCACGGGTTTCCCCCACATTGGTCTCAATGGCTACCACACACAAACCACGTCCCACCTGAGAGGGAGCGGTTTTAGCTGCGAAGAGAAGAGAGGAGGAATACCAGTTCAAAACTCAGCCACAGGACCAGGACCAGGACCAGGACTAGGACTGTGTGGGATTTACCGCCTGCGCTGGAAATAAAAGCTCCCACTGACGGACAATCTGTGGATCCTGAAGAAAGAGAGGGGGGTAAGGAAATCATGCTATCCGGATTATGAAGCGAGGTTACACGTAGCCTTTCTGCTGTTCCCTCCATAGTGCACACTTCTGCTTAGATATACCCAACATTTAGTGCAACATACGACTAAACGCCATGGCTTTTTCAGGCAACAGTGCGTGATGTTTGATGAGCCCAATGTCTTAAGTATAAGCTCGCTTCCATTGCAGCCAGCCTGTTCATTTTCCCTAATCGGCTGAGCTCTAGGAGGTCCAGCAGAGCTTCTGT
The DNA here is from genome assembly GCF_001640805.2 of Lates calcarifer. NCBI lineage: Eukaryota > Metazoa > Chordata > Actinopteri > Centropomidae > Lates > Lates calcarifer. The sequence goes on from NC_066854.1 coordinate 4,873,785, forward strand.
TACTGTAAGCCTAATGATAGACGAGAATAGCCCTCTCCAGTAACTGCTTTAAATATTTTACACGCACTGCAACACACAACTTAGACTTTTGTAGATTTAACAGCCAAAGACTTAAGTTCATCTTAAATATAATTAATGGATTTTCCAGCTCAGTTATTCCCTTGTGTGTTAATGCTTTTCCATTCACCAAACCCTACAATGGCCTCAGCTTGTCATTGTCAAAACGTCGCCCCATGCACATTAATTATGAGCAGTGCACACACACACACACACACACACACACACACACACACACACACACACACACACACACACACACACACATATATATACATTGTACACACACACTAGCCTGCTCTCTTGAGTGTGAACACTTTGCCTTAGCCTACTGACACCTTTGCTCTGGCCCCTAAAGGATTACTCTGCTAACCTACATTCAGGGGCTTGCACTTTGCCAACTGTCCTCTGTATGTGTGTGTCTTTAACTGCGCCTGCTTTATTTCACTTGACAAAGCTGCCAAGTGTGTGCATGCATGTCATACAGTATACCCACCACCCACTCAGTGCTTGGTATTGGCACCACCAATCCCCCAGAGATTGTATGTATGGCACCTATTAGGTGTCAGCATCAGCTGTGACAGACAAATCCCTTTCTTTATTGATCTCTGGGGGACACACACACTTTTTTTTCACCCCCATCCTTTGCCATGAGGTCAGAGCATAGGGTCAGTAGGGAAGCAGCACCCATGATCTGCTATTGTTTTGCTCATAGGCACTTCATTTTACTAATGGCCTGTTGGAGCATGGGTGTGCAGGTGTAAGCACACCCTGCTGCCCTGTTGCCCTGTTGCCCATTCACTTTTGCAATCAATATCACACCCACATCACCAGCAGAATTGGTTTTACTCTCTCCTTTCTTGCACACACACACGCAGCCTCACAATAGAAACTCCCCTGAGGCCAGCAGAGAGGCTTAATGGTCCTGCGAGTGGAGAGTGTCACCTTGATAAAACCTGGTATCAAGCGCAGCCATTGATCAGCCAAGGACTAAGCATGTAAGTGTAGTGTGTTGTAGCCATGATCTCACCCTGTCCTTGTCAGGTTGTTGACATTCTTGGAAGTCATTTGTCAGGTGAATCATATAGTATACAGTCAGTCAGTGAGTGGCTGTTTCTTATAGGCCCACGTGGTAACACAATCTGGTAATGCATGTTCTTTTGTTCCTTGCTGTGCATATTACTCAATGACACTGGTGTCATTGTACAACAAGGCATCGGGCATCAAACTCATACCTGCAATTTCAGCCTCATGTTATTTGTATTGTATGTCTTTGAGCAGTGAGATTTATTCTTGACCTTGGGGTTTAATATATTGGTAAATGCTCTAAATGCAATCTCCATTTGCTATGCTATTCCCAGAGCTTTTGATTGTATCTCACAGCAGCATTCCTCAGCGAATGCAACATGCAGGTGTTGAGCTGCAACAATTAGTCTACTGAAAGGAAATGAATCATTATTTATCTCATGTAGGTTTGAAAATTCACTTATCAAAGGGTTGGTTGTCAGACCTGTTTTATGCAAATGTTGCCTGTTATGCAACCTCCATGGTGAATATTTTTACCCTTTTTATGTAGTGTCAGATTTATGTGGCTTATGTCTTGGAACTTCCTGATTCTTACTATCAGTGTATAAAAAACCAGTAACCCTTTAAGGCTTGTATAACATAAAGCTTCCTCTGTAGATGCACTTGTGTAGGCATGTGCTCACATCCGATTCCCAGGGCTTGGCTTCCCACTCACAAACTCTTGGGAAATTTCAACTAACACCAGTTCAAAGGCTGGTTGAGAGGCCTTAGTCCCGCTGCTGGAAGCTCCCACAGTAGCGTCCTTTGTGCCTGTGTGACCAGCTCGCTCTGTATTCCTCTCTTGCTCAACTAACTCCTCGTATAATCCCTCCAGCCCTGATGGAGGCGATGATGAAACTTCTGCTTCCAAACTTCCACTCTTTTGATTTATGCATTGGTGAAATTGATCCAAAACAGGGGAGAACACAGCCAGCATGTTATTCTCAAGGTCTTAAATCAGTCTAGTCAGTATTTATGATTTTGTTTATGGGAGAAACCTCATTAAAAAACTGTGGAAGTGGCTGTGTCACGTCTCTGGACCTTGTATGCTTGTTGTTGATGAGTTTGTGTTGAAAAAATGAGGATGTGCAGACAACAAAACATCCCTGCTGTCTGCAGTATATGATCTACTGATGTTTGTCAGGGTAATTGGCACCTGCATGTTAGTGGAGGAATAGGTAAAGCTATAAACCTGGCTCTGAGCTGACACTTGTTTTGCTTTGAAGGGTGACACAGGGAGAAACAAGGAGGTGACCCTTAGTGAGTGAGTACAGGGTTTCAAAAACAGATGATTCAAGCACTAAAATGGCTAAACTTATTGGAGCTCTTTGTCTCTGTCCTTGTTATTCAAATACTCTCCTCATACTGATCAACAATTTAACAGAGTTTTCTTTTCAGTGCAGTAGGGAAGTAGCTCACTAGAGCAAATGAATGTTCCCACAGGTGTAATGAGTAACCTGAATGTCAGGTCCCTTTATTGTCAGGTCACTTCCTTGGCCGGGCTCCAGTTTCCAGCTGCAGCTTTTGTCACCGAGGTGAAGAGAGGTGCTTGTTTGTGTGTGTGTGCAGGTGGAGGGATTAGTAAAAGATAATGTCTTCTCTATTTCTCTGTCTTTAATATAACCTTGCTCTTAAGTTCCCCTGGTGAATTCTGGAGACAAAGGATTTGTTTAGTTCTCACCTCATTATCAGGAGGTGTGATTAGGAGTGAGAGAACAAAGGGACACCAATATAAAGTTGTCTTCTGTGCAAATACAGAACATTGCATTTTCTTTGTGTCAGTTTTGTTGATTGATTTACAAAGATGAAGTGTGTCCATGTTCACTCTCACCCTGAGGTCAGAGGTCAGCTGACGGGCCTCATGTAGGTGTTCACTGGCTGTGTGCCATGGTTATGAGTGAAAACTGCCCTATCAATTTAATGATATAAAACAGAGAAAAGTAGGAAACCATTACATTGGCAAAGCTGGAACCAGTTGGTGATTTTGCTTTAAAGGATAAATCACAATAGTTGCAGATCAGTTTTCTTTCTTTGATTAACTGTTTCAGCTCTACTCTGCAGACTGCACCTTCTTCCTAGAGTAGTTGGTGCACAGAGACTTCACCATAACCTCCTGTATTTGCCTTGCAAAGAAAAGTGACCAGCATAGTAGGACTGCAAATTATACACCAGGTTTACCCTCCAGATTTGGGCAAAATAAAGCTGTGTTTCTCAGGCCGTTTTGGAGGAGACTTTGGAATCAAACAGGCCAATCAACCTGATAACATAATACTACTAGGTCTTGAAATATTAGGCCTACTTTGGACATAATGAATGCTTTGTTGCAAACACTTATACAAGACGGATGTTTGCAGTCCTGTAGGTTATCCCAATTCACTGCACCACCCATCAACTTGCACAGCATTTCTGTACTGACAGACACTGTGTTACTAGTTAACATATACACTGAAACTGAAGCATCTGCAATAAGTTAATATCAGCTCTGGCTTTGTTCTTCACTATCAAGAATGCACAGTGTGTGAGGACAAAGAATTATAACCTGAAGTACAAAGAAAGACCCAGTCACCTGTTAATCAGTATGAAGTCCAGTAGGTCCCTAATGACAAATTGATTTAATGATTTATTGACGAGATGATGTAATGGCTGCACATGACCACATGTGGCTAAGCAGAGGACAAAACAGCAACAGCATTTTCCATTGTCTCGTACACTACCAGTGCACTGTGTTTGTGTGTCAGGGCAGTTCGGCAGTGTGTAACCCTCGTCCTGGCTTACCCCCCGACTGTCTTCTAAAACATTCCTCAGCCCTGATGTCACCAACAAGCGTCTGAGAGGATATTTATTGTCTGAGGTTGAGGTTTATCAAGTGTGGGATGGAGGTGGAAAGGGGGGGCTGGCGCTGAAAACTTTGTGTGTTTGAGTCTGAAAGAAGTGGAGGGGGGAAGGGGGGAGTGTCTTTGTGTGCTCTCAGACCATATCTCATCTGCCCTACTTGTGAGGCTTTGATTCAAGTCTGAACTGGTCTTAAACAGAGCTCTGTGTTTGGTTTGTAGGAAACGCTGTAAATCCCACCTGCGCTGTAGCTGGAATAAGTGCGTGCATGCTAGTGTCTCGCAAGGTGTGACACATGTCCGTCTGTTTCTTTGTGCTCGCAGACAACCACAAGCCTTGTGGTTTCCACATTGTGCAAGGCCAATTTAACCCAGACTGAATAAATGTGGCAAGATTTCTCGCACATCTCTTGAACTAATTCACCACAAAGTTCCCCTCATTGCCACAAAAGAGACTCTTACTTTCTTTTAAATTTGAGGCAAATGTTGTATTTGTTGTAATTAATTCCACACATTTTTATCTCAGAAAAGCCCACAAAAGGTATTTGACATTTCCTATAAAAGTAATACAGGAATACTTTACAGGGAAACACAGTTACAATCACACAGGATGTGATGCAACTGAGCTATTTGGGATGAGCTTGGATGTGAGAGGAAATGCCTGACTCTTCTAGCTTTAAACTGTCTACTATGTATTTAAGAAGCCAAAAATCAAAAATACCCCAAATCACAGACTGAAGAGAGTGTTGGCTTCGCCGCCCTGAACGCTCATAAAAAGACACAGACTGCAACCCTAAATTTTGAGAGTAACTATCGCTTTTTTCATTTCTTTCTCCACACGTGAACAGAGGTCCCTGCAGCTTGAGAGCGCCTCACTGTAGCGTCTGTCACCATGGTAGAGCCAGCCGACAGGCCGTCTACAGCCGGACAGAGGCTGGGCGCCCCTGAAAGTTTCGGGGTGTCCACCCTGGAGCCGGGCCTGCGTCCTCCTGTTCAGCCTCCGGGGAGGCAGGTCTCCATACGGGTGCAGATGCTCGATGACACACAGGAAGTCTTCCAGATATCGGTGAGTGATACGCGTGTGTGTGAGTGTCTGGTTCTGCTTACATGTGTCGTTGGACAATTACAGGCACAATTTAGGGATTTTGTTGATGAGTGTGTCTTGGTGCCTTTAATTTGGAGCTGTTGATCTTCAGGAAACCTTCCCAGTGTATATGTGAATGTCACGGATGAACAAATTGGTCTATCTTGCTGTCAATCAAAATACTAATCGCTATGATCCTTATGAGCAAAATGAGCCATCACACTTGTCTGTAACTTCTTCTTGCATGTTGTTATTGCTCTACATATGTACATTTAGGGTTGATGGTTTACCACTCTTTTTAATGGCAGAAGAGGCTGAAAGGAAAATCAGCTATGTTTTTAATTGATTATGATGCTTTTGTAAATAAGTCACGCTGTGTTGACTCTTGACGGGCAGACAGATATAATCTGCTGAAACCAGTTTGATAAGTCCATATCATTAACGCAGCACTAAAATTTGGCAGCATAAAAAAGACGCAGCTGTAGGGTGACAGCGATGCCTGGAGGGTTTGGCTAAGTTACCTCAAGCTACCTCCTGCTGCGCCCCCACATTACACAACTTAAAAAAGTGTAATAAAACCCAAGAGTTGCGGCTTCTCAGTGGGGGATATTCAAATACATTTTCCTCTCTCCTTATGCAATCCATCAGCTTTTTGTTGTTGCAAGAAGACAGCTCAATATGTTCCATTCACCTTTAGTCTTATCTCATATCTCCACTTCCTGGAGATACACAGGAAGTGGGATAGAAGCCAGCTTCCTGTCTAAGCACACTGCACCTACAGGCTCCTGATCCTGCCTCACAGACAGAAACATACACTGCAGCCTTAACTCCCTTTCTGTCTTTATCTCTCCCCATGTCTTGTCACTATCTGTCTTTTTCTTGCTTCCTCAATCCTCCGCTACAATTCTCTCATTTACTCATACATACATACCTATCTGTATATTGTTTGTAGATTCCAGTCAGTACTCAGCCTGCTCAGGCATTTAAAGTGTTTGCATGTGTTTTCAAATCTCAGAGAATTGTCTGTGGGCTCGAGCATGTCAGGAGCGTGTGCTTGCATATTAAGTGTGTCTGAGGCATGTGTTTGTCCACAGCAGCTCTCTAACTTCCTAATGCTGTTAGAGAAAGGGGTCCTCTGAGGGGCTGCACTGCCAGCAGCTTTAATGACATCGGTGCTGTGGTGCTTCGGTATGTCATCTCTGGCTGGGTGTAGTCTTGAGTTTCTGAATGAAAGTCTATTGCGAGCCCGACGGAGAGTTTGGTTTCATGCCCTCCTCAGTGATTTGCATGCCTTCAGAAAACCCCAGCCGCTGTATTATCAGCTTAAAATTTGGGGAGTTTTTTGTGATGATAATTAAGAAGGAATCCAAAAAGAGTCACTGTCTCAGCTGGCGTGTTGAACATCCAGAGCTGCCAGTTCAGGGAGCCGTAATTGGCTCTTGCGAAAATGCCAAGAATGTATGTGGTCGTTAGTGTGTCAGTGCCTGAGGATGTGTCTGTGGCTGAGTGGACAGTTTGACAGAGGGCTGAGCTCCGGTGTCTTTGTGAGGGATGTCGTCTCTTTTTTAGTATTTTTCAAAATCCTAAATTGATGTCTTCTCAAACTGACGTGAGAACACAGAGCTTGTGGTTCTCCACAATGCAGCAGCGATCCGCCTCATGACAGGGATCTCTCTCTTCCCCTTTCTTTTTCTACCCTCACTCTTTCACACACATGAGGAAAATGGTCTATCTCTGTGGAACATCTTTAGACGTCACTGCTCAGGCCGCAGCAGGGCAGAACGCATCAGCTGACAACGGCAGCGTGACCACAAAATACTAATACTGCACTCACACACACTCTCACACACACATGCACACCAGGTTGGGATTGTTTGTTTGCTGCCACAAGAGCCAAATGTGAACCAAGGAGAGGACTGGACTGGGAATAATAATGAAGGCAGAAGTGGAGATGGGAGTGAGGACCAGGGGATTGAGGGAGTAGACAGGAGAGTGGGAGGATGTAGAAAAAGAAAGGAGTAATGCTGCTCAAAAGAAAAGTGAGTAGAAAGCATGAAAAGTGAACCAACCAAATTAATAACAGTTGGCTTCACTGCTTATCACAGATTCAGTGGAATAAGGGAAGCATTGTCTTTTCAGCTTGACTCACCTAATCTGTCTTTTTCCTGTTACAATGCCTCCCAGTCTATTTGTGCAGGAGGTGTAGTCTAACGTGTGAATCGAAAGATAAGCCTGCAGCTTACACTAATGTTGGCACTTTTGGGTATTTTCTCACCGCAGGGAGGCAAAGCGTCTTAAAATCTGCCAGGGATCTGCAGAATAGGAGCAATAAATTTTAAAAATGCAAAACACAGGTCACAAGATTTTACGAGTAACAGTGTTGAGATATTGTTGTACTGTTGTAATGTTGACTTGAGGTTCCCATGCCTGATTGTTGAGCATGTGCAGCATATGAGCAGGGCAGAGCAGAAAATATTAGGAGTATTTAAAGGGTATCAGGCACATTAGGCTGATACCAGATCCACTTAAGGTCAGAGAGAACAGAAAATAAAACTTTGCCTTCAGACCTTCAAACTGTATACTCAGAATAGGTCAATAAATTCCATAATGCATTAATGAAAAACATTCAAAACGTACATGCATCTTCAATTAAGTTACATTTCTTGGATCCAGGTGGTTGGCACTGGGAGCTCAAGTTTTCATCCTCAAAGTCCTTATGATATATCTGGTGTTTATAAAATCAGCTGTATCCTCAGGCTTTCAGCTGGGAATGTGCCCTCCCGACCCCACCCCCACCCCCCTCAGCAACATGAACAGACTCTATTATCCAGATTTCCATGTGGAGTAACATGGAATACATTAGATCAAATATAGATCCCTACAGAGTTTTAGCTGGAATCTTCTGTTTTTAGAGGCACAAGCCTAAATACCATTTAAATCTAATGCAGCTTTTCCCTCTCATGGATTTACAGAAGAAATACACTGCTCAGCTTCTGTTTATAGCACACAGTAAATGTTCATTTTGTTAATATTTTTTATTATTTATTCTCATTTTTCTTCTCTCTCTGACCTCATCTTGAGAAAATGCACATTGTTTGAGTGTACATTTCATTAATAAAACATCATGACAAGACACTGGCACACACTGCATTAGTGACCATGATGGCTACACACCCACACACACACACAAACACATTGTGAAGCTTCATTATTAATTTGGAGTGGAAGCAGCATGGTAGAGGAGTGTGTGAGTGCAGAATGGCGTCACTCACTCCCACCTGGTAAATAATTGAAGGTAGAGCGGATGTGCTGTGCACGTGGCTTTATCTGTATGTGTGTATTTGCATGCCTGCTGTATAATGGAGGATGTATGTTACCCATTTGCTTTGAGTTGGTTTCACCTATTCAAACATAATTCAGGTATCAGTGAAAACATTCCCTGAGCCTATTTGTGCATTTTTCTGCAAAAAGTCCGATAACTGAAAACAAATACCTACATTTATTTTCACTGTGCACAGGGTAAAAACAAGCAGGATAGGCCAGAACATGATATTCCTCTTCTTTCTTCCAACACAGACATTCAAGCATCCACAAATGTGCTTATCATACACCACTTTTCACTAATTCTTTGATATTTAGTCTCTTTAGTATGTTGTTTAGTATGTTTGTATAAGACAGTGGAATTTTGGAGCAGGATTTGCCCCCACAAGTAAAGCCCCAGATTCTCTAGGTTTATATTGAGGTCACACCGTCAGTGATTGAGGGGAATTTTCCGAAGGAAACCATTTTGGTTTGTGTGGTGGAGATTAATAAAGTTCAGAGAAAAGGAACAAGTGACTGCACTTTGCTGTAACTCACACCTGTTTCTAAATTGAAGCAGCATTCAGACACTTGTTTTAATTGCAGGTCTTTTTTGACCTGTTTGGAAAGATTTACTTCCTCAATAGAAATGAATGGATGGTACATTTTAGAAAGCACTGAGAGATAGATTTACCCTTTAACTGGATCTGAACTTAAACCAGAGGCCAGAAAGGTGTACCAAAACAATGAGACAGTGAATTTAAAATTACATGTTTTGTTCTACAACAAGCGAAAAACAAGGCTTGTTTTGACCCTTCCGGCACTGGAAACATTGGAAGCAACATCCAGCCCTGTGTTTTCCACATTTAGCCACGATTTGCACATATTGTATTCTCCAGTGAGCCTCCATGATGGCACCTGCAGCTGTAGTTCACCGCAGATTTGTTAGACATCTGCATTATCTTCATTTTCCAGCTTCGACTTGGACTACATTATGATGACAAAGATGAAGTCCCACTGATTCTCTGGAGAGCAGCTGAGCTCAGTTACATCTGTCCCCCATGGACCTGCCCTCACTTGAAATATCAGTTCAGATGATGCATATGTAATACTTGTACTTTGTCTCTTTCTTCTGTCTCAAAGACTATATAATACAGAGGGAGTACACTGTCTTTTTTTCTCTCCTATCTTTCAATCAGTGGAGTCTGATTGGTCAATATTTTCCCTGTACTGTCTTGTCTGGCATGCTGACCTTAATCCCTGCAAGACCATCCAGCATATCCACATCAAGATTGACTTTCTCAGTGGACGTCAGAGGCTTTAAAAACCATCCGTCTGATCACAGGGGAGAGTGGACGGGGGTAGTGTGTGTTTGCATGTGTGTGGGAGGCATGTGCTTGTTCGGTGTGCAGTAAGATCACTGTGAGGGTTTTTGCTGCATGATTTGACTGTGGCTTTATGATCTGCATGGCTCCTGACCTTTGTGTATGTGTTTTTGTCTAAAATAGAGCCGAGGAAAGATGCAGAACTACAAGGGGGAGGGTTATGAGGATTAAGATGATAGGACCGCTTTATAGACAACAGCATTTGATGGACTAGCAGTCCCCTTAGGCCTGTGATAGATGAGCTACAAGTCCCCTGCCACATTATGCACGAACACACACACACACACACACACACACACGCTCACTCCTTAGTTCTGACATTTTGAATGGATGGCCCTTTGTGCTGTCGGCAGCCTCAGGAGCAAACGATACATGTGGAAAGAGCAGATATGAAAGGATTGAGAGAGGAAGATTGTGAATCTGTCACACCTCTGAGAAGTATCTTAAAATATAAAAGGAGCATCAACCAAAAAAAATTTAATTTTCTTTTTATCTCTTTGAAATTACCATTTAATTTTGCTTTCTGTTGGTCCGAATGCACATAGCTAGCATTTTAATGGCAGAGTCCTCTCATCATGTGGTCTGAATGCTCACAGCCAGACCCCTCTACTCTAAAAACACATACTTTGGTTAACTGTGCCTCATCCCTCCTCCACAGCAGAGGTATAACTGCCTCTTTGTTGTGCTTCCACCACTGAGACCTCGACTATTTGGCCCTAACAAGAGCAGAAGAAATTAGTTTTAATGCAGCCTCCCATTAGTGGACTAGCATGCACAAGACCAGACAGCTACAGTTTTGTGCAGACCAGCTCACAAAGTTGTTTTTAAACTCCTTTTCTTTTCTTTTTACAAGAGTTGGCTATCCTCAAATTAAAGTTGGAGATGTTTGTGTGTGCTCTGCTGAAGTATTTTACCCCAAAGCATGTTAAAATTCAGCTGAGATTCAATTATCTCCCCTCTCCTTTGTAGAGTTGCTCTTTTTCTGACATTTACTCAAGAGAGAGAGACAATTTAAGAGTGATAAGAGATAAGAAAATGTATGTTTTGAAGCTTGGAGCCAAACTATGATCATGTTTCTGTGTCTTCTCATGTTGGCAGCAGTGCTTACACTTAATTTGCAGTGGTTTGGGTGTGTGGGCAGAGCCAAGGTGATGTTTAAAGACAGTTTAATGTACTGTGGTTATTTCAGGGTGAGGCTGAAATCCTGGCTTTGTGATCACCACAAGTTTATGACCTGTCGTCTCTTTTTTCTGTTCTCTCCTCTCCTCTTTATCCCTCCATCCCATCTCCCAGCCCTCTACTCTGATCTTCCAATTAATCTTTTTCTTTCTCTCTGCCTTTTTGGAGTGCTGACAGAACTAACAGTAGCTTTGGCAGGCCTCATTCCTCATCATCCACAGAGACCTGCTCTGTGTGTGTGTTAAAACCCCCCAGTCTCTGCTCAATCCAGTGCTGTACACTAAACCTATATTGATGCTGTTTATATGGGCTCACATGGGCCACATTAAACCATGTTACATGGATATGTGGGTTTATAGCTCCATGTGCATGCACAAATATACAGTGAGTGCATGTGTGCATGCTAAGACCTGACCAGCAGTTCTCCAGACTAGTTAATTACACTCCTATTAAAATAAATATTTGATCAGATTTGCAGATGTAATATCTTCCCCCCTTTATGACTCTCTCATAGATGGCAACATGACTAAATAATATATTGTTTTTTTAATCATTTAAATATTTGGATGATGCATCATCATCCGGTTAGCACTGAGTCATCCCACAGACCACGGTACAGCCCTACATCAGGGTTCTTTGCCTTTTCTGGCCCGGCGTTTTCAACTTTCCCATACCGTTAGCATTGGTTAGCCAGCTAGCCACAGGTGATAAAGTCTGCCAGTGGCTGTCATTTCTTTTTGTTTACCTCTGTATGAAGTTGAAGACCCATTGTTGCTAATGTTAAATCAGCCAGTACAGTATGAGTGTAAACTACATCTGTGCAGTGCAAGAATGGAAAGTTTGACAGGTGTAGCCATAGTAACTGAGGGTAATGGTGCTTAGCAAAGAGTCAGTTGCAACCCCAGCAATTAGACTGTCCCAGCCCCAAGTTTCAGAAACATGTGGATGCAGCGTGGTTGCACACAGAGGAGCTGTTCTGTATTATGTAATGGTTGGCATTCACTGTCTCATTCCTGTGGTCCAAGACCTCAAAGAGGGACTTCTGACTGTGGACTGACTTTCCTCTCAGCTACTTCTTCTCCTTATTTTTTCCCTCTGTTGCTGACCCTGAAGTTTGACCTGTCTGTGGAGCAAAGGAAGAGAGGATTTTCCCATGGGGATCAATGAAGTATCATAGAGTCACAGTAAAAGAAAGGGAGAAAGAAGTCAGTTCACCACTCTATGTAACACACTGGTGTAGGACAAGAACATGTGCAGTACTATTGTGGCACTGTTTCAACAGAAATGTGCATTTTGTTACTTTGCTCTCAGGGTGGGTGTGTGCACATGGAGCCACGTGGAAGCATTTAGATCGTGCTGGGTTCAAAGACAGGGCCACAGACAGAGCTGCCTCCGAGCTAGGAAGAAGGGAATGAGGGAACAAGACAGAGAGATTATTACTCAGTGAGTGAGAGACTATTGCTGATGGAGACACAATTACTGAGAGATTGTTGCTGAAAGGGAGCAGGGTGGGGGTAGGAAAGAAATGAGGAGGGCCCCACTGAGGGACGAAAAAGAGACGCTGCGTTACATTGAGTGTGATAGAGGAAAAGGGAGATCACAGCACTGGGAGGGAAAGAAAGACGCATACAGACACACATCCGCCTCCCACAGAAGCCTTTTGCATTACGCCGGCAGCCAGTGAATGAGCAAACACTGTCCTCTCTCCTTGGCTGCAGATGGGATCCTTTTTTTCTTTTTTTTCCCGTAATTGCAGTGAATGAGGTCCCCAGTGAGGAGGCTAGTCAAGCCAACATTGGAAGAGCTGGGCCCCATTTAGGGTAATCACTGTACCTCCGCTTCACTGTGCTACACAAAACCACCATACCAATTTAGTAGTTTTTGCGGATTACAAGTATTGGTTTGGAACAGCCTGCAGTTGCTGTGGAGGTGGGCCTGTGGTGAAATTTTCACCCTTGTTTTTACAAGTTTGTCTTGTCATTCCATTCTTACAAGTGGGATATTAATTATTTCCTGTATTTGATAGGAGTTGTGGTGCTTTGATGCTTAACATGCTATAATAATATCTCAGCCTCCTTTTCATCACAACCACTATTCCAGTTTGGCATGGCAATACCTCAGTATTGTTGTTTTAAACACAATGGAAAATTAACATCATCTGCTAGCTGGTAGCTTTATCATCACCACCAGACACACTGGCCAGTTGCCAAAACTAATTTGGAGCTCCTGTTTTATTTGACAAATGAATCAGGCTGAGGTTAAAAAATAGAAGCTGCATGGTGTATTTTGTGGTACATGTTGCTGTTGGACTCAGTAGTTGGCCTCAGGCTGCGGTCCTGTTTTTCCTAATGAGATCAATTTTGCTACATAATGAGGCTTGACTTTCTCTTCTACCTGGAAACTAAAACCTAATTTGTTCAGAGCGAAGCGTTAAGGCGGAGCCAAGTGTGTAAAATATCACTCAAAAAGTAACTAAAATGAACCTTATACTCTTCCTCCTCTGGTGTGAGCTGGACAGATCTGTGTGTGTAAAGTTATTAGGTTGTGTGGCTCCTTTTTGCAGCGGTCTCTGCTGCCGTAAATCTTCACTCGATGATGGAGGAGAATAGTTAGCTTGTGTCAGGGTTTCCCCCCCGGCATAGATGATAAAGTCACAGCTAAGGTAGATTGTGTTAGGTGAGAAGGTGCTTGACTTCTCCCCAGGAACAGACCACCTATACAGAATCAAATACGAGTAATGCAGGTAAATCTGGTGGCCGCTTTTCATATCAGAACCTCTTTAACAGCTCTTTACTTACCAAGAGCTTCCACCATTGTTGCATTTACAAGACAAGAGGTTAGAATACAGCTACAAACAAACAGCCAATGCTAAACCACAGCAAAAGCAAAAGCGTACATATAGAGCTTTTCAGGTTGCATGTTAAATTGGAGGACTAAAGTCGATGGAAATGTGGACTGGAATTAAGCATCTCCTCAAAGTGAGAGTCCAGTGTCTGTAGTATGGGAACCAGTGCTTTAAATTAGACAAGAAATGCACAAGTGGGTTTGCTAAGAGTTTAGCAACCAGCTTAAACTCCAAGTGTCAGCTCCAATATCCTAAATGAGATTTCTCCCCCTGGCTAAGTGTTAACCATGGCTCCTTGTTAAACCTTTCTAAGGCCACAGAGCTGCCTCACTCAATCTCTGTCGCAGCTCTGGACCAGGCTCTGTAACTTCACCCCTGAGTCTTTGGATGTTGTTGAGTGTGTGTGTGTGGGAGCATGCAGCGCTAAGTTTTCTTTCAAAAGGTGAAGTGTTTCTTAATCTCCTTCCTCGCCCCCCTCCTCATCTCCATTTGGATGTTTTCCAGAAGTCTCAGAGGAATTCAGTGGCGTCTCCCCTGCTGTGTCACCGAGTCTTCAGCCGTTGGTTTCTCCGTGAAACTAGCAGAGGAATGTCGGCTGAAATGTGATGTTTGGGAGAAAAAGTAGTTTTAGTTTTCACCTCTCTTCACCTTCCTGTTCTATTTCTCTGACTCTTATTATCATTCTTTTTCCTCCTTTCTCTCAGACTTTAAGCCATTTCATGGTTAAGTCTCATCATTCTTGCAGCATTTAAAGACAACCATATCGTAATTCACTTTTTGAGGGGACTGTTGCTTCAAATCCCTCATTGGGAAATTCCAGTATTGCATCCCATGATGAATCATCGTCACCACTGTGCTAGCTTTGGCTGTGATTGATTTATTTGATTGAAGTGATTGATTTATTTGGTACTTTCCAGCTTATCATTTCCATTTGGGAGCATTTCATTTGAAGTCAGATGGCTGCAGAGATTGTAAGAGATTCATTTTCAGCTGTAAATTGATGTTTATGGTAAAATGTGTGTTGATTGACATGCTTAAATGTCACTGTGATATCAAATTTTAATTACACTGAAGATTTTTTGGGTGCTGGCATAATGAAAGTGCTGTTCCTTACTTGTAAATCATCCATGTGTCCTCATAACCACACACTCAAATGTGTTTACTGCAGGCATAGCTTAATTATTCATTTGTGTTTCCACGCCCTTTTTCTCCACCGTAAATCATCTTGTTCCAGCAACACATGCATAGACACATACACAAACACAAATAAGTGCCAAGCTCAGGCATCTGTGACTTGGTTTTAATGGCTGCTTCTTTACTGTGAGGTTAAATAGGTTGAGAAGAGAAATTCTTCAGACTTCAGACTCTACATTTAGAAAAGTTAAGTTAGTCCCTGGACTTCTATTGGTGATGGTCATTGGAGATAATGATATCACAAAGTGTTAGTCACACTGAATCTAAAAATTCATCTTTCATGTCTGTGTGTTCAGTTTTGACTGAGTAATGATGCAGAGAGGCAGCGCTATTTACTGTAATATGCTGTAAGACACTTCAGATAAAAGCTCGTAACATTCGGTCAATCATTTTCGTTTTATCATCCTGTTTCTTAATGGAGCTCCGGAGGCCTTTAGGAAACAAAGTGGAACTGCTGCCAGATTTACAGACCTCATTATTGCACGAGGCGGAGTACAAACGTACCCACCGCCATCCAGCACAAGACACTAATTGCTTTTTTTTAATGGTACAACATTGTGCATGTATTTCCCTCTGCTGTTCAATTTAATTGTCTGCCTCAAGTGTGCTCTGAGCCGTAACACACACACATATATATATACACTGCACATTGCACACTGAGACACACCGTTGTCTTCATAGCAGCCTGTAGGCATTTTCATCATCCCCCATCAGGGGTGTTGCCAGCTTGATTTCCCACTGTGCCTTGCCGTCACTGCTGACAGCACTAGCAAGTATTTCGCCAACATGCTGTTTATTCAACAGTCCAGTTAGACATATGTGTGTCTGTCTGTCCATTTGTGTGTAAACCCTGAGTCCTTTCCCTTCTGGCAGCATGGAGGAACCGGCCGTGACGTCTTGCCTGTAGGTTAAGCCGTTTAACCTAATCTTAAAGAAAGACTGTGATTGGTGGACAGTGGAGGAGGGAGGGAGTCTAACCCAGCTGTCCTGCTGTTCAGTGGTATTTTTTATTTCTCCCTTTTTCCTTGAGGGGAAACACTGTCCAGGCCAGTGGCATTCTTCAGCCTCATACCAGGATAATACTGAATGAATAATATTTACTAAAAAAGACAGTACCTGAGTTCAAATAGTTTTCACTTAAGTTGTACATTATATTTTTCTAGCCAGAATTGCATAGTAAATACACTGTGATTTGATTTGATCCAAGCTGTAGACACATTAGAAGGAGTTTTCATCAAGCAGTGGATGTAGCCATTAGCATGTAATGTGTCGTTTTAAAGGCTGAAACTCTTTAAATGTTCATCATTCAAGACAGTGCATTAGCCAGTGCTAACAAGCTGTAGGGAAAACTCATCTGCATTTCCTTTATCTGAACTTAGCCAAGCAGTTGCATGGTTTACCAGTGTACAGTGCACAGTGGGGAATAAGAACAACAACAGCGGGGGATCTGTCATTTGTCCTCTCATTTAAGAAGCAATGCAGTTTCTTTGGGCAGCATTAAAGAAAGCAGTACCCTTAATTCTAAAGCTGAAGAACCAGCACAGTGACAATTACTTTAACATGACACTACTAAAGCAGATTTTATGGACCATTGTGCTTGGCCCTTTCAGAAAACAATCCATGTTTATTATTTGTAATCACCCTCATAGCTGGAGATAGGACATGCATACAAACACAGAGATAGAAAAACAGAAAATATATCTTTGGATATAAACTTGAAGCGTCCCTGGAGTGTCAGTTTTACAGTCATCTCTGTAACTGTAACTCAACCTGTGTCTTCTCTGTTGATTTTTGGCCCACTGACCTGAAGTTTAGACACAGGACACAGCATGCTCTCTGGTATGACGCCTCCATAGCTTCATGATAAGTTTGACCCTGAGAAGAAAAAAAACATTTATAGATTTACAGCTCAAATTACTACACTAACAGCCAGACAAAGTTCAAGTGATTCCCTGATACTCTCAGTGCAGTAGTGTCTGTAGCTATCTCTGTCTTTTTCTTTTTCTTGTCTTCATCAGTCCATGTATCTCACTTTCTCTTACATCTCTTTCTTTTATCACATACCTCTGAAGTTCATTTTCCGGTGCACAGTTGGACTAATTGATGGATTTTCTTCCAGGAAGGGCACAGTTTTAAGTCATATCTCAAAGCAGGAACATCACACTCCTCTCCCATCTGCTTGACAAAGAGCTGTGCTGAAAGGATCCCCGCTGGTATTCATAGCAGGAGAATGGGGGAAGAAACTGAACAGCTTTGAGGTGTTTTTTTTTCCTGTCTTTTCCCCCTGTGGAGAGTTCTTATCATCAGTCTCACCCATCTGGTTTCTATCTCTGTTGACATTAGTCAGAGTGCAGCAGACCAGACCAGGCCTAGAGAGGAGAGGCACCTTTCAAACATCCCCTCAATTCATGCCAATTTGCTTTAAGACGTTTTCTTTGGTTTCATACACATGTGGAATAATGCCAGTACAATAAGATATCTTGATTTTAATTTCGGGAAAGCTAGATAAGTCCTGATACTTAATAAATTTCCTTGCCGATTCTGTAGTTTTTGAAGCTGACCAGATCAAACCAGACCAGTCATAAGATTTAATAAGACACCCTAATATAATCCATCACAACCCCAGGTATGCACACTTTAAATGCCATGTCCTTTCATTTTTTGGATTTCATAGGTCATTTGCATCAGTGACGCTGTGGGACTCTGTGTAAACCCTCAACACACCACCACAGATGGTGAGAATATTTTACTTGGCTGTGGATTGCAGGGGAAGACAGGATCCAAAGTGAAGGAAAATACTGGAAGAAAAATAAAATAATTAAGAGGTAAAATATATCTATGAAGACTTTAACAAGGTAAATGGAAAACTGACATGGACTTTGAGAGAGTAGAAGAGTTGAGATGTGCTCACAAAAAGACTACTGGTGTAACTTTTATGACTACTTTGTCACTATAATTTATGTGGTTTCATTAACTGGTCATCTCTAACATAAAGGGAGCTTTGTCCACAGAGAAATAGGAGCAAGAAGAGAGAGGTAAAGTGAAATATATGTAGGTTTTCTTAGCTATAGGCCTCAAGGGTCAGAGAGAGACTGGAGAGTAGAAAAGGGAGAGCAGTTACTTTGATATACCACATCCCAGTTTAGCTGGGCACTGACCCTGCAGCAAAAGAGAGGTCTTGGATTAAAATGAGCAAGGGAATAGGATAAGAAGTGTGTTTGCTGGATGATTTTTTTGGTGTGTTTTTTGCTGGCTGATGATTTTGCTGGATAACAACGAGGGTGGGTTTGGCAGAGAGACAGTCTGATGAGTAAACAGACATGTTGACAGCTTACTGGCAAGTGTCCTTGATAGGCAGAGAGCCTAACTGCAGTCTGGATACCAGACAAGGGATGGAGTGAGTCCAGAGGAGGTCCAAAGAATAAGGAAGCAAGGCCACATCTTCCCTGATTTCTAAGCAAATCACGTGTTGAAACCAACAAAATGTCAGCACCTATCTTTTTGAGCAGTCTTTTCTTTTCGCTGACACAGGCTACTCCAGCTTTGTTTGTTGTCAGTAACAAAAAAAAAAAAAAACAGAAACGCTCGCTGCGTGGGATCCACCACAATCAACCTGCCAGCTGACCATAATGGATATTTTTATACTTAGTTGTGACACACAACCCCCCTAACATACATTACCACTATAATTTGAGTCTAGTTTGCTGCAAAAAAAGGTCATGAGTCATTTTATGAAAGGTAAACAGAAAGAGGAAGGAGTCACCACAGCTGCAGACAGCTCTCTGGTTTATTAGCTTTTTTTTCTTGTGACTCTCGCTAGCTGGAAAAATAACCAGTAATTTTGCTGCCCTGTGCTGCCACATTAATAAAAATGTGTCATGTTTTCCTCATTAGCTTTGTCACAAACAAGAACGTTGGATCTTAACAGCTGAATTGTTGCAGGGACACACTGAAAAGATGCAGTGCAAACAGAAGTGCTGCTTTTTGTTCTTCCTCCCACGTCTGGAGCTATTTTCATGACTTCTTAAGTCTCCACTTGTCGTCTTAGAAGTTTTTTTGGCTTGGATGTTTTGGATGATGGTTGCCAGGCTCGAAGCCAGATTCCAGCACAGTTCACTGATGGACAGTTGGTTGTTAAGGCTCACTGCTAGACCCTACGAGCCTTCTAATTATCTTAAAAAAGAAGAGCCATGTTGGTGTAAGGCCTGAAAGGACAGCTGTGTGAAACTGGACCCTGCCTTTAAGGATGCGACCTTGGCCTTTGCAGGTTGCTTTTACAGTCTGGAGTTGGAGCAGGAAATTCTGACTTCAGCAGCTTTTTTGTGCTTCTGCATGCGAGTACACATGCCAGTGAATGTTTCAGTGTATACATATGCAACAGAGAGAGTACTCAATATGTCAGGGTTTGTAAAGCATCATTCCACATCTAGATAAGGCAAAAACTGCGCTCCAAGATATCTGTCTCTGTGTGTGTGAGTGAGTGTGCAAGTGTGTGTGTCTGGCAGACTAAGAAAGGCTCATTGATGGAAGCTGCTGAATGAAGTGATTGTGATTTGAACTGAAGGACCCCAGTCTGGGATCCACAGGGCCTAGTCTGCTCTGTTCAGCTGAAAGTTTTCAACACTGACATTCATTCAGTTATTTTTAGACTGTCAAACTTTCAGAATGTAAAACGTGAAGAGATGTATCTTTAACATCCTCACTTTCCCTATCCCTTCCCCCAGTAAGTGTGACACTCAGCCTATTTTTATTCTCCTTTTTCATTATAAACAAAACCTATATATATCATGCTTGACCTCGACCGGGTGTCCATTTCCTCTGCTGAAACTGTTGCCAAGATCAGAGCAGATCCTGAGAACGGGCTGGACTGTACCATTTTGAATGCAACTTTGATTTAGGAAGCAGCATTTGCTTCACATGATAAATGTATTTGAAAAGTTTACATCCTGAAAACCTTTTAAAGATGGAGTCTGTGCAGTGCAGGCTGTAGGTGTAGTTTTATAAATATCAAGGGCCACTAATCCTCTGCAGAAAGAGACATAAAGGTGGTTTCACCCTATTAATCTGCAGTGACGTTCTGACTTTTAAGACATGGTTTCTGGAATTCAGAGTCCTTGACCTTTGACCGTGACCATTTAAAGGAGCTGTTTGTATATCCTCTCTGCCGGCAAACATGGTTTCTCTGCAGGAGCAGCAAGATGGTGATTGTCACTTCAGCCACTGTTGCATTTACAATACAGAAGGTTATAATTCTCACTCTGAGCAGCGCTGCTTCTTCAGGGCAGTTTAGACATCACAGTGACTCGCTATTGGAAAGTGATGAGACAGGCTGGGACCAGCTGGTTGGCATGCTAATTTCAGTAGAAGAAAAGAAGTTACAGAAATGAAGAAACAAGAAAAAAACAGGAAACCTCTTACTGAAAGGTATTCCTCATCCACCAAGTGATCAGTTCTGGATGTGTTGTTTCACATCATCTCACTTCTCCTTCTCATTTCCTTCCTCTCCACTGAAACTACCCAGTGAAAGTGAATCACTGCTAATTTAAAATAAAACCTCAAAACACTGCATAAGCTAAATTATAGTGTGGATTTTACAAACCTCCATGTGTCACCTCTGTACTATCTTTGAAATTTGAAGCCTGTTTCTTTCAGATTGCGTTGATCTGTCCAGATACCGTACGTTATTTTGACAGGTTTGCTTCAGTGCCCAAAAAGAGCTGACTCTGCTCACACCCATCGGGTTTCAGTCAGGCTAGGATCCTTCTTCCCTCACTTTCCAGTGCTTCTGCTCTCACCTCTTCATTACGACTTGTTTTTGCAAAAGTTTCACACAGTTTTGGTTGAATTTAGATTTCCACATTCTCTCGCCGCTGCCTCAGACTCTCAGCTGCTGTCAGGTTCATGACAGGCACGAGTGTCTTTTATTAAACAAAGAACATCTGACTGAAAGGTGTTTAATCCTCGCTGTAACCAGATACAGCAAACCTGTACAGTGACACATCATGCATTCGTGAAGCCTGTGTTATTATAACTGGTATTAATATTGAAAGATTTGCATTCCAGTGTCTTAAATTACTTGAATGTGATATGGGATATCTCCCTCATGCATGCACACAGGCTTACTTCAGTTATTGGACAGGGGTTTGCTGATATTAAAGGAAATTGCTTTTGCCTACTTGGAATTCAGCCTATGTCCTATTAAGTTATTTTGTACAAGATGACCCTCTGTGACCTGCTTCTGAACATTACATTTCTTTTTTTTTGCTTAAATCTCATTCTTATCCCTGAGTCCGCAGCCTCCTACCCCATTTGTCTCCTCTTTCCCTGTTCAAAAATGTGTTTGCTGCATAAACATGTTGACAAAAATACAGAGAAATGGGTGATACAGACAAGAATCCTAAATTTTTTTCTTATTCTGTCCCACTTTTCTTCTTCTCCTCAGTGTGTGAAGATTAGATCTCTATCACCATACTTCCACTGTCTTGCTCCTCTTTCAGTCTCAGCATGTGCTGTGTGTTTTTTTGGGTCACACTATGAAGCTGTTGTGTCTCCTCCAAGTCCAACATTGTTTGGCGCAGCAGGAAATAGGACCCTGTGTTGCAGAAGTTGGACATTTTGTACAGGAGGTTCCATGAAGCACCTTTAATGATGATTTCTTCTTTGTCTCTTTTCCTGTCTCTTAAGCTGTGTTGCTCTCTTTGAGCCTGTTCTCCCACTTCCTCTTCTCCTCTCCCCTCTTAACCTCCTTTAAACCGAGATTACCGCAGCCCCAGAACTGGATCTCGTCCAAACTCCAGAAATCCTCGAGCTTTGTTTATGACAGTGGCATCTGTCAGTCAAGCTCCCAGTCTCTCCGTCATAACACACACACAGACACACACAGGACGTCACTCACATTGTCAGCCAGTCTGCACAATCACTGTCATGCTATGGTCGGTTACCAGTGTTGTTTCTAGAGGCCTGGGTAGCGTGAGAGTCTGTGTGTGTATATGTGTGTGAGTACAGTATGTGGGTGTGTCCGTGCAGACAGTCTGACCACACAGAAACAGATGGACACACACACTCACACACACATACGGTAGCCAGATGGTGACAGACTTGGCTCACACCTTGGCCTTCACTGCTCTGATTCCTCTCCTCCTCGTTTTTCTTCTCAGCACTCTCTTCCACACTTGCTGCTGCCTATTGTTTTAGTTTTACCCTCCATCCTGTTTGTGTCCTGCACTAACAGACACCTCGGGACACAATAAAAACAAAAGTCACAATATTTAGCATCACACAGTGCACAGACGTACATGAACAACATCAACAGTAAAACATGAATTTATTTGACATTTGTGGCAAAGCTCTCAATCTCTGATCTGTCGATAAAGTCGTAATCTGCTTGTATGTGCCTGTCAACAGAAGGAATGCATGTCCTCATAACTACATATTAACTTGACTAGAGCCTCATCAGACTTGGTGGATGTATAATAGTACAGTGTATCTCTTCAGAAGCTCTGCAGACTGTCAGGGTGGTACCATTTAGCTTGAACCGCCTCAGAGAAAACTGTTCCGTGCTAATTTTGGGTTTGCTTCCACAATGTCTGTGTCTAATTCGTCCCCGCTTTTGATTGTCGTGGCTCTTGGTGGAATCAAGAAAATCCCAAATTCTAGAGAAGAGACTGCTTGATGTTTATAAATTCTGAGAAAACAATGAGCAGACATACCTGCGTTAGGTAAAGCTACATCATTAAACAGAGCACAGATGATACTAGTGTATCGAAGTGAGCACACACACTTTTCCTGGGGCATTGTGGTTGTTTCTGAACACTCCCAGCTGAGCTTCGGCCTCCAGCTATTCATTAGAGCCAAACCTGAATCCTGGACCTCACATCAGGGTCAAAGGTCAGCAGCTTGTTAAATGAGGGGAGGCTTGTTAGAAAAAATGGCATCAGGATTTTCCACCTCCACTGACTTGATTCTACCAGCTTCTTTTTAAAATTAGTTTCCAAGGAAAAGTAGACGACAAATGTCTAAACTTATGAGGTTAAATCATTTCAACATAACGTTAGAAAGAGACTCCAAATGTTCCATTATCAACACTCCCTCTGATGAGATGCTGGGTGACACTGTGGCCTCTGCATTTACTTTTCTATTTTCCAGTTTCATCTTTATTTTAATCTAATCAGTTTCTTCCACCTCTTTTCTTCTCCTCTAGCAACGTTCCCCTGGCAAAGTTTTGTTTGACCTGGTCTGTGTCCATCTCAACCTGACCGAGGGAGACTATTTTGGATTGGAGTACCAGGACCAGCGCAAGATGACGGTAAGACACATTTTGACACAGTGGTATATATTACCATAGATTATGTCGCTCTGCTTGTTATTTTTGCAGGTTGACAGATGGTGAAGCCTCATAGATACTGTCACCATGAGTATAACTACTTTATTACCTTTGCCTGCAGGTGAAACCTAACAGAATATTCACTTGTTTGTTGTCTGGTTTAAAACCACATGAGCAGGTCTACATTTAGCATCTGCAATGTTTTTACAGTCCATTCAGAGGATTTTCCTCTCTGTGGTTGATCTCCTCCAGTTTGCAAGGTTTCCTTCTCTCTATGCCAGAAGTTAAGTTTAGCCTCAATCACATGGGTGCACACTCTGCACTAAAACAGTTGTGATTAGTCACGTGTAATGGAAGTAATGGAACCACATGGGGACTCTTTTCGCTTATCTTCCTTTCATCTACATCTCTGTTGATTTAAGACATCACAGCTTTCACCTGGATTCAGTTTTTCTACCTATTTCATGAAAGAGCAGCTGGCTGTAATAATTTGCACACTTGATGTAAATGCCTTAGGGTGTGCGCGTGTAGTTTGCAGATGCTATTGTCTCTACTGCTGTTCTGGCTGCTGGTAGAGTCTCCATCAGTGTGTGAAAAAAGCTGGTAATAAAGTAAAAGCTTTGCTGGAGGACAACAGTCAGTGTGTAGCTCACAGATGGATCCTTTCATCTGTCAATATGCACACGAATACTTCAACAAACCCAAACACAGACACTCACTGTGCATTTCGGTGCCTCAGGCTTAGGAGCAGTTTTGAAGTGGACCAGTGGAACAAATGATGTGATACTGAAGAAATAATGACAACATTGTCAGTACACATACAGAGGAAAGACACACACACACACACACACACACACATAAGTACATGACGCTCTGCACCAAGTAGATGTTGAGTTACTGATGCGTGTCATATTACATTTCCAAGTGTAACAGTGAGCTCAGTGGTAATTTCATTGAATATCCAGGCTGTTTTGCTCTAACTGAGATCACAGTGTCAGAGTTTGTATCAGTGTCAGTCTTGATACAAAGCTGAAGAAAGCAGAGCTGAAATGGTCCATTCATTCTGAATATTGTATTAATACTTTCCTAAAGGTTTTCTAGGAAGAACTATGTTATTTGCCATTTATTATAAGCGTTTAAAGACTGGTGGTAGACTTCCAATTTATTCATCCTAACTAATTCCTAGCATAATCTAGGGAGTCTTTCAATCAGTGCACAGCAGGTCAGCTTTGCATGCAAATGTGTGTAATTTCTCTCCAGGCAAACATGTAGTTCAGGAAATGTGAAGACTCTGTTTTCAATAGTAAATAACTGCTGAACTGAAAGATCTTTTCTTTCAAGGAAATTAGTTTTCTCCATAATTGGTACCAAATTACATAGCTCCTCCTTATTTGTAAATTATTAGGAAAATGATGGATCTGTTGGAAGGATTTGATGTGTCTGTATTATCTAAAGATGTTTACACCCAGCAAAATAAACCAAACCAGATGATTTCGCATTTGATGTGTGAATTAACTAGTCTTACACAGTCGCAGCTAAAAGGATCATTCCTCTACATGTTGTGGTTGTAGCAGTCCTCCTGATATGTCAGGATTCCACTTTTAGTATTATTAGAAGTGGCCATTGAACCACTGCAGAGTTGTGAGAAGACACTGTAATGATTGTAAAGTTATTCTCTGTCCTCCACAGGTGTGGCTGGATCTGCTGAAGCCGACACTGAAACAGATCAGACGTAAGTAGCTCACAGATGCTGCCTCATCTTTTAACCTTCAAACGCGCACAGAAAAATTATTTTTGTCGCTCTCTTTTCTGTATCTTTACTCCTCTCTTCCCTCCCTTTCCTTTTTAACCATATCCCATCATTTCCCTCCTTCAGGGCCTAAAAACACCATCCTTCGTTTTGTGGTGAAGTTTTTCCCTCCTGACCACACACAGCTCATGGAGGAGCTGACTCGGTAGGTCTTCTCGACACACAAACCACACCTTGCTGAACAGGAACCCTTCAAATTAAAAGACATGGTGTTTTGCTATTGGTTTTCTGTCTGGCCAGAGGGTTTTCTGTCCTTCAGAGGGATTTTTTAGCACCATTTACAGCTTACAGCTGTATCTGAACATAAAGCAGACGCCTCGTTACAGTATGTCTGCATTTTGTTTTGTATTTTTTCTTGTTCTCGGTCAGCCACTTACCATTTATAACACATTTATATACACATGCCGCACCATCTAACAAGGCTTTTTTTCTCATTTTGTGGGCCCAAACAAGAAATTTTAGTCTGTCATCTGGGAACCAGGCTCATGAAAACATTTGTAGTTCCAAACCCGTTGAAAGGAGTTGAATTCTCTGACCACTTTAGGAAAGAAGCAGTTTTACTGTAAAAAAGACGTTTGTTTCTCTGGTAGACATTTTTTAATCTTAAAATAATCACAGACAGCCGGGTTTATCTGGAGCTGGATTTTTTTGGCCTGTTAGCATTCAAAAAAGTGTAAATTATCAGCGACCATCTTGTCTGCCTTTTTGTTTTGTTTAGTCTGACGAGGCTCATCAGAGTCGTCTGCACTGCTTGTGTTTGTGTAGATAATTCAGGACTTACACAGTACAATGCTATTCTCCATCACATGAGCAAAACATAAATAAGAAAGCAATCTGACCTTCCACATTTTCCCATGATGCTGTGGTTCCCTTAAGCTGCCCAGCTGGATTCACTTGAGACAAGAGCAAAGCAGGAAGTGTTCTCTCTGCCTCTCATCTGTGAAGAAAATCTCTTGCAAAGGAACATAATTCTTTAGATTTTCACGAAATCACATCTCCACTATTACTATCTCATACTTAATTTAAATTGTCTTCACCTGCACAGAGGAAATATTGCAGGATTTAATCCAGTGTTACTGAGTTACTCATTTTTATCTCGTCAATATCAGCCTCACTGTTTACTGTTCTCTCATCTAACGCTGTATCAGAGTCACATTTAATGGGTGGTCCATGGATTTAGCATTTCACTCTAATAACATTATTAGACTCATGGTGTATGGCTAAAAAAGCATAGGAATTTATGCAAGAGAACTGGAGATATCAGGGAGCAGCCACTGTCGTGTGCAGGATGAGATGAGATTGCTGTTGAGATAGTTTGACCGACTTCTTCACGAAAACAGTGTGAGTTTGTTTGGCTGCACCGTAAACACATGAATCAGGCTCCTCCTGTGTTGTATTTCTGCCAGTGTTAACTGTGTGGTAACAATCCACACATGTTGTTACCACGATTATCACCAAATCAGCCACCAGTTAATGTAACAGCGGAGAATCATCACCAGTTCAGAATGTTGTACATATTTTCCATTGACGTTGTTCGCCCTCTCAGCTGGCCAGTTTATTCCACTGATCTCATATCATCTTGTAGTGTGCCAGCTGAGTCCAGCATTAAACAGGAAGTGGGCACACAGCCTCTTTTTTTCCTCCTTTGTTTGGCTCTCACAGTGTTTTAGTGTTGTCAGTGTTTCCTTTGATGGGTAATGTGGGCAAATACAGACCAAATATGTAGATGGGCAGATGGAGGAAAGATTTGTGTGAAGATCAGGCTGTCGTTAGCCTTTTATTAAAATGGGACACTTGCCAATCACTGTTGTTGCACTGCGATGGAAGTTAGGTGTAATGTAGTTAAACAGAGAACAAATCAATGTATTTTGCTGCTCTGTTATTTGTCTTTCTCATGTGGCTAATACATTATAGTAGTACTCTTATCTGTGGACATAGTGAGGCTGCATTCTCCAGAACATAAGAGTTTTAAACTGGCATTTCACACTAAATTGGCATGTCGTTCTCAAATAGTAAAATTGCCTGCCGTTCTTTTTCTCTCGAGGCTAAAGTAAAACAATATAGCAACTCACCAAAGCCTCATTAACTTTATTAGCGAGGTAATCACACAGCTATAAAAAGGTTGAATTGGATTTCACATAAAAAGCTGCTGTGGACCATTAATCACACACTTATACGCACACACCCTGAATGTGTACCTCGGGCAGCCAAGTCCACTATTGTCCTTATACAGTAAGTACAGAGTCGGTGAATCAGCCAGGCTCAGTGTCTGAGAGCGCTCATGTGGGAGAAATTTAAATTAGTTCTGGTGAATTTTGTCCTTTTTGCTGACAGATTGTGTTTGTTCTCACATTTTTTTCTTCACTCTGCCCCTAAAATATGCAACAAATCCTAAAATTAATGTGCATCAGTCCAAATTATTAGCAGACAGAGAATTTATGCATGAGTGTGTTGAATCAGTGTATTATTCGCTTTGAGCTTTGAGCGGGTTTTGAGGTCAGCTATCTTAATTCTTAGTCTCCACACTAACACACACACCACCTCTCTACGTTATGGTGCTGTCTCTGCTGTTTCTTGATTTAAAATGCAGTGTCATGAGCTGGCAACATGCCACATGGGTGTGTGTGTGTCAGTGTGTGTGTGACTCTGCTTATGAGGTCCAGATCATGTTTATAAGTAGCAAACTGGATAATGATTAACAGAAAAAGGCTTTTTCTCAATTAGGGATCAGTTTGAAGTCAGTAGATGCAGCGTATCAGTGGTGCGTGTGTGTTTGAGTGTGTATAAATGCCACGAGTTTGATGGTAATGGAATCGCTTTAACATTATAGGCTGTTTAGTTTATAGAGCACATATTAACCTAATAACCTCTCCCTTTTTACCTCCTTTCCTCCCTCTCACACTCTCCTCTGTGTATCTCTGTCTTTCTATCTCTCTGTTTCTTTCTCCAGGTATCTGTTTGCCTTGCAGATAAAACGCGACCTCGCCTGCGGTCGTCTCATCTGTAACGACACCAGCGCTGCTCTCATGGTCTCCCACATCATTCAGTGTAAGTGCAGCACACACAGACACACACATGTGAGTGCTAGGCGGCAGGAGTTGTAAACTAAATAAGAAGTTTAGCCTCTTGGTGGGACAAAAATTCCCTCTCAGACAAGCACCACATTATGTAAATATGATGACACACATCTGTATTGAATGTCATCAGATTACATGAAATTAATAAATGAATATCCAGCAAAATGCTTCACATAAAACAGTCACTTTCTCTGTTTTGAAATCCATCACTGATGCAGCACGTGGGAGAACAGAAAACTCCCTTCCTCCTTTCTGTCATTACTTCCTTTCATGCACCAGGTGCCAAATATCATGAGGGAATTGCAGCTCTTTATATAAATGTCCTGTCATGTCTGCCATAAATCCACAATGAACACTTACAGTACATTTAAATAACAAAAGAATCCGAGAGCAGCAGTGTTGCATTCTCTACCTTGAAAATCTAGTGTCTAGTCTCAATCTAATCTAAAAAAGCCTGAATGCTTGATTTAAGTGGAGGTCTGACCATAAATCAGCACGTACACAAATGTAATGACAGATATTTCAAGCAGCTCTTACCATGGTCCAGAATGCACTGAATAAATGACAGAAAGAGCATCATTTCAACACAAAGCTGCCTCTCTTTGTGTATTACAGTCATAATGAAAGGCTCTAACAGTTGGGCTCTTTTGTTGGGATTCAGCTCACTCCTGCAGGACAGATGCTCGCCAGCATGAGGCTGCCACTCTGTCTTTATTCCACAGTCTTATCAGTTACATGAATCATCTGTATTCCCAAAACCAGGAACATTATGCCTGTAATATTTAAATGAAATGAACGCTGTATGGGAGCACACCTGCTCGTTACTCTCCTCCCGTGTTCGCCTCGGCGACCGTTGTTATTCAATACCACGTGTAGAATTTATGGATTTGATTCAGCCTCGCGGAGGACAGCGGCAGGCTACAGCGCAGCATGCTGAGGAATATCGCTCGGTTGCCGTGGTAACCCTCCCTGCTGGTGTGTGAATGTGCACCTGCATTTGGTACAGTATAAGGGGTTATTAAGGCTGGTATTGAACAGACGGAGACACACGCATCAGCAGACTTCATCTGATCCACAGAAGGGATTGAGACAGAGTACATATAAGATTAAAATGAACATTACAGAGGAATAAAACTCTGTAAAACTCCTTGGCCTCCTTTTCCCTCAAAAATCGGCATCTTTTATTTAATCTTCCCTTAAACCATGTCTGTCACTCGTTTCCCCATCTCGTCCCATTTCTCACTTCATTTTCACTCCAAATAAATATTGAATTCTCACCTTCCTGCCATCAGCGGAGATAGGAGACTTTGACGAGACCCAGAGCTGGCAGCACCTCCTCCACAATAAGTACCTGCCCGACCAGGACGCCATCAGAGACAAGATCACAGACTGCCACCGCAAGCATGTGTGAGTTACTGCACGCATGTACACACACGTACTCACTGTATGTAGAAGATAAGATAGAAGACAGAGTGTGTTCTCTCCAGAGGGTGGTAAAGACTGTTTTAGTCTAAAGAATGTCAGAAAATAGGGAAAATGCTACCCACAGTTTCAAAGAGCCCAAGGTCACATCCTCAAATCAGCACTCCAAAATCCAAAGCTATTAATTTCTTAATGATACAAAACAGAAAACTACAAATCCTCATATTTAGGAAGTTGCAATTAGCAAATATTTGGCTTTTTTAATGAAAAATGACTATTTTGATTGTAGAAATAGTGGAATTGATTATTTGTCTTGCCATTTTAGCTCTAATAGTAATAATATACCATTAAACTTCCTATAGAATTGCTCAGTACGCTCATTGTTCTCATATTTTATTCCTGCTATGAGGGTTACATGTACTGCTAAATGTAAGGAAATGTGTTCAGTAATGATAAACATGTACTGCACTGATTTCCACAGCATCTTTGCCTTAATATCAAGAATGAAATAGCAATATAGGTCAATATAACAGTTACAGGAGCAGCATTGTTTACCTGGAAACAGCTGGTCCAGATTATCCCTGCCTGGAAAACAATACTGAGCCGTGCTTTAGTCTGACTGGGGATCAGTTTCTAGCTGGCATTAAGATTGAAGGTGTCAGGAGACATTGTTTTTTCTGACCTACAGAGATATTTATCTGTTTATTCAAAGTGCACTCACACACACACACCCATTACACAATTACACCCAGCCCATAAGTCTCTCTCCTGCAGAGATGTTTATCGCTTAAACCACAACTGCTCACACACACCCACGCTCATGTGCACACACACACTTTTAATCTCTCTCCCGCAGAGGTGGCTATCTGCAAACATATTACTTGGTTCTCCCAAAATGCTCATGGGATCACACACACACACACACACACACACACACACACACACACACACACACACACCCACCCCTACACCTACCTCTCCTCATTTACACTATAACTGTGCTTTCCTCATCACTGTTTGCAATTCAATGACAAATGCATTTCCTTGTTTTCTGCAACTGTAAATTCCCCTAAAACCACAGATAAGAGCTGAAAACCAAACCTCCAACCTGCTGATTATTTGTCAAGGCCACACACCCTCTCTCTCTCTCTCCGTGGGCTCCCACTCTCTCATTCCCGTCTCTCCTCAAGTCCCTCGACCTCCCCTTGCCGACGCAGGAAGGAAGTGGCTAATTCAGCAGCTTATACAGGAAACAGGAAGCTATTTTCAGATTTTGTGAGGAAACAAACTTCTTTTGTGGCAGATTTCTTTCCGCCCACAGCAGGCACCGCAGGGCATCTGATCCTGTGGTGTTATTTTAAGACCGTTTGTTGTTTCTACATCCACAATAAATCTGGGAATTGAAACCTGGAACGAGTCATGTCTAGCAGCTGGTACAAACAATTACACATGACCACTTGGGGAAGGATATTGATTAACCCTAAATGTTGACAAATCATTCTGGAAAGTGTGCAAAAAAATCCCTGTGACTGTTGCCATGGTAACAGTCCCCTCGTGCCCACCTATGGTGGCTACAAGAGAGTTAAGCATTTAGAGAAGAAACTAGAGATGAGTGTTTTATTGCTTCAGCTTGAGCTGCTGATCGATTTAATATGTTGATTGATGGATAATTAATGGATCGATTGATCACTCTCCTCCACAGCGGGCAGACTCCGGCAGAGTCGGACTACCAGCTGCTGGAAATCGCTCGGCGGCTGGAGATGTACGGTGTTCGTCTGCACCCAGCCAAGGACAGAGAGGGAACTAAGCTCAGCCTGTCCGTGGCGCACACCGGGGTCCTGGTCTTCCAGGTAAAACCTTACACACAAAAGATTTGTATCTTTTAGTTTGGAGTGGGAGTAAAATATCTGTATGCCATCAAATCCTGGTTTAACAACCTACCTGAAACTCTAAAATAGTTTTGATGAAATATAGGTTGTTGCAGAGACAAGTACAAGGCTTGAAATTCCTGAAATACTTTTTAAAAAGTAGCAATATCTTGATCTGCTTAAGTCACCGTAGGAGGTTTTCTTGAGTGAAAACAGACGCATAAACTGAAACAAGGTCACTTTAGGCTTTTTAACTACATGTTCCAGCATAAACATAGTTACTGCAGCCGAACTTCAGTCAGCATTTCATGGTTTAATGAAGGCCGTGCCTTGTTTCAAACACTTTTCTGGCACCTTCCTCCGTATTTGGAACCAAAGAGAAGATGCACCCTCTTTTGACCATACTGACCCCAATTACGTTCAGTCTGCACTATTTCAGATTTTTCTCACAAGGTTTCAAAGAGTGCTGGGATCTTGAAAATTCAGCTGATGTTACAGCTTGGTTAATTGGTCCGAGAGGTTTTGTGGGAAGCCTCCACCCAGCACAGCAGGGAGGAAGAATGCACTGAATGCTATTTTCTTGGGCATGGAGAATATATTATTGTATGCTTAGAAGCTGTCAAATTGAATGAAGCAGCCCATTCTTTTATCCTTTTCCCTTATAAGATAATGAATTTCTCATGAGTACAAAACAGCTTCTCATAATATCATCTCCTTTTATTTAGGGGTACACAAAGATTAACGCCTTCAACTGGTCCAAAATTCGCAAGCTCAGCTTCAAACGCAAAAGGTTCCTGATCAAGCTGAGAGCAGATCCCGCAGTAAGTCTCTATGACAGTGTTCCTTTCATACTTTCCCTTCTTTTCTTCCCTCTGTGCTGTGTCCCTTCATCCATACTCATATCACTCTTATCTGCCTGTGTGTCTTGCAGCAGAACGCCCACCACGACACGCTGGAGTTCGCCATGGCCAGCAGGGATTGCTGTAAGGTCTTTTGGAAGATCTGCGTTGAGTATCACGCCTTCTTCAGGCTCTTTGAGGAGCCCAAGCCCAAACCCAAGCCCATCCTCTTCACCAGAGGATCCTCATTCCGATTCAGGTCTGGAGAAGAAAGCTACTATTATACATTTGCATTTGTCTTTAATTTGTTTTTCATCATCTTCTTCTCTCTCTTTGTACCTGCAGTGGCCGAACTCAGAAGCAGATCATTGATTATGTGAAAGACTCAGAGATGAAGAAAGTTCCATTTGAAAGGTGAAGCTCATCACAACAAATCCACATCAATTACTGTTGTAGCAGGGACACTAACCACTAACTTATCTGTTTGCACATGGTTTGACCTCATCTGTTGCCTCTACTCTTTTCAGGAAGCACAGTAAGATTCTGTCCAACAGCAGCATGACCCCTCAGTCGTCTTCCTTCAGATCACAAGTGCCAAAAGAGGTAACACCAACAGACACTGACCTTTATTCACTTATCACTGCATTTTATTTTATCTCCTTTATTTTCCTTGGAAAGGTCGTACACATTTACGAGCTCTTTGTGTCTGTTTTTATTACTTCTCTCCGTGTCCCTGTTTAAATCTGGAGCTGCTCTGTGGCCAAAAGTACAAAGCTGTTTTTGTCCCAAACAGCTCCAGGGAGTCAGAGTGAATGTGCGCTTTCTCTTAGGCTGTTCCTGTAAAAAACAAATTATTCAAAGTCAGTAATTCAGTTTAAAGAGCTTTTCCATTTCTCCCCTTAACCCATTGCACCCCTTTCTCCCTGTGTTCTGTCTTTTTCTTCTCTTTCACAGAGTGCCATGTCGGTCCCGTTAGCAGACCAGCCTGACTCTGCCAGATTGGGCCATCAAGCTGAATCTAATGGTTCAGAGGAGCCACTGCCGGTCACAGCCTCTGCCAACGGTTTCCAAGATACCCCCGTGGCGCCCGGCTCAGACCCGATTCAGTCCAGGCAGAACCACCACGGCACCAGATCAGCGCCGGACCAGCAGCTCCTCAACCCAGGTCCATCCTGCAGGGCAAACAAAGGCAGCAGCTCTTCTATTCCTTACATAGACTGCAGTGACATAGACAGTGAATGTGATGTGACAAAGAACAGCAGGGCTACCAGGGGCCACAGCAATGCAAATGACAGCAATGAGGATGAGCCTGCTGCATATAATAATAATAAGCATGGGGGTAGCAGTCGCAATGGGGGGCAAGCAGGGAGTCTGTTTGGGGCTGTAAATGGGTTTTACCACACCAATCACCAGGGGGTGATGCAGCAGATTCAGCAGCAGGGTATGATGGGTAACAGAAACAATGTAGATCAGTCCCCAGTGTCTAATAAGTTTAATATGAGTCATGAGCTGACAGATGATGAGATTTTGTCAAATGGAGGTTCGTTTCACGGCCGTCTTCCCCTCCACAGCACGCTCTTGGACGAGATCTTTCAGGGTCGAGACAAGCGAGGTGCAGCGATAGGTCGACCGTTAGGTACCGGGACTCGGAGTCAGTGCTCCAGCCCGGTGATCAGCAGCTTCCACCACCGCACAAACTCGCTCAGCCATGCCGAGACGACCAACGGTCACGGTCAGCCGCGCTCGGGCTCACGCTGGGACGACGGCGGGCATTATTTCAGTAAACGTCCCGGAGCAGTGCCAGTGGAAACTCCCACTGTCCCGCCGCCGTCCCACCCACCAAACCATTACGGCAGCTACTCCCCCATCACCTCAAACCGCACACCACCACATTTGGCCAAACCGTACAGCAACAACAACATGAGGAACCGCTCTGATACCGATCCGTTCATTCTTAGCCAGCTGACATCTACTCCCATCCACCACCGCAACCCTAATCACCCCGGGCTGCACGCCCAAGCCCCTTGTTCCGCCCCGATGGAGCGAAGAATGATAATAACTAACGGCAATCACAAGGGGAACCTCATGGCTCCAGGTCAGCCGCGATCCAATACGGTGCAGCGACTGTTCGGGCGTCAGGGAAAACCCAACAACCACAACAACCTAAACCAGCCGGTCCAGATGATCGACGGGTCCACCAGCAGCGGCACTGACACCAGCGACACAGAGTCAGACACCGGCAGCAGCGCGTACAGCCAGCCGTTAATGTACGGCAACCCCGCCGCAGTCAGTTCCCTGAACTCAGTTAACTCGAACGGCGTGAACTCGTCCCCGCTGCCTCGAAACAAGTTCTCCTTTGGGAGTCTGCAGCTGGAGGAGGGGGATGATGGTGAGGGGGAGGAGGAAGGATGCTACCGCTTTAATGAGGAAGATATAGGTGACCGGGTGTTTAGCTGTTGAGAGGGATTTGTATAAGAAGTAGCTGAGCCTCAGATTTATCCATTATTATGCAAAATAAATCCTGTTACGTAGGAAATGTAACATCTTAATTCAGTTCATTACCCATCCATCAATATTTGAGTAGTTGTAGTCCACCTTTTTAGACTGAGTTAGCTGTGATGAGCAGATACTCTAACATATTTTTGGAATGTGGACATTTGTAATATATTTTATGGGATTTTTAACTGTGAATAGAAACATCTACCTTAGCTGAAGCGATAATATATCCGCTGCTTCTAAACCCCACAATCCCTGAAATTATTGTATTGAATTTTGTGTGCAAAACCTCTTAGCAAACTGCCGAGCTTAGTCTAACTTTACACATAGTAAAAACTTTTCGCTGGCTATTTGTCAAAAGGAGAATCAGTTAAAAGCCTTGAGGCAATTTTGCCAGCTTTCTGTAAAAAGGTAAAGAATGAGCATAGTCATGTCAGAGGGAAAACCTTCTTTACAATGTGCCATAACTGAAAAACTATATAGGGGTATGTGCAGATGAATAATACAGATTTCCTAGGGAAGTTTGTCATAGAAATCTAAAGGAAAACCTTCATGTGTAGAGCTGTAGTTTTTGTGAGGAAGTAACCATTTGATATGATCTATGTCTGTCTATTCCATTTAGGAGAAACTGTGATTGTAGCTCACTTTTACAGGAGGAAAACAATGTTTGTTGTTGAGATATTAAGGTGTTGAAGCATGAGATAAATTGGTTTCTTGGTGGCATTGATTTTAGGTGACACATGAGGCTTAATAGCTTGAGTTGACCAGGATCTGCTGCCTTGCTGTAGGACTCTGTTTGTAGCAATGATGTTTCCCCAATTTGTAGTGTAGCATTTTCTCTAAAATCAAACCTTTATAATTATTTGACTGTTGTTTTGTGCAATAGAAGGGCTTTAAGATAATAGCTGGAGTTCATAAAGGGATTTTAAAGGGTAACACAGATGTTATATACAGTTTGTGAAGCACTGTATGATTGTTTGGATAAGGATAACGTGAACTGAGAGATATTCCCCTTTGGTTGTAAAGTATATTTGAATGTTTTTGGTAGAGAACAGATTAATACACTTGACTTGGTAGAATAATGTGTTTAATGTGTAAGCTATTGGGATCTGTTGGAGGAGGAGAGCTGTAGCTAATGGTCAGTCTGCCTTCTTATTCAGTTTTGGCCGAGCTCAAGTCCTTTTCTTCTGAGCACTTTTTCATACTTTCATTCAATTTCTGTCCGTCTGATTGTTGTGGGCAACTTGCACTGTAATTTAGATATTTGTGGTAGAAACTTTTGTAGTAATTCTCTTTTGTATTTACCGTTAGTGGAAGATTACTGCGGCAAGAATTTGAATAGATTTGTAAGTTAAAATGTTAGGGAAATAATGAACATGACCCTAACCTTTATATCTGTATTTTTGATACATTTCTACTTCAGATGCATTATCTGCGCTACTTCTGTTGGTTGGACATGGGTTTTTCCAGTCTTTCTGTCCTTCTTTTTTCTTTCTTTCACAGTGTTACACATTTACACACACATGATAAGCTATAATCAAACCCACCAACTATTCTCCCTTAAACCTGTGACCATCCATAGCTGTCTGCTTTGCTTGGCTTGGCCCTTGGCATGCACTACAACCACACAAAACAAAAGGTAACTCACTGTTATCTTTAATTTTCTTTCCTCCTCTGCTGTTTATTGAAGGTGTGCTGGCCTCCCATCCCCATCACTGTCATTTGCTGGCTGTCTGCTCACTACAACACACGCTTTTTTGTTTTCACTGCAACACTGAGGTGAATCAAGTTGATAAAAGGAAACTGGTGCACGTCTCTTGCACTGAACTTGGGTTCAGTTGGGTATTTAGTGCTAATTAGCAAGCATGATTGTGAAGATGGCAGACATTGTATCACCCTGTTAGCATTGTCATTGTGGGCATGTTAGCAAGCTGACATTAGCATTAAGCTTGAAGAACTGCTGTCACTTTTTTCCTGACTTTGTTTTGGGGAAATACTGACATCATAGAGTATTTATTAAGTAATTAGCTACTAGCATTACCATACATACTTCTCTGCTTTCCAAATTCTGAATTTGGATCTGGTTTGAAACTAAAGATGTTTATGAATGACAGACTCATAAGGCATAAAAATATAATTCCAAATTATGCATATTCAGAATTAGCACCAGTTTTTCTCTCTAAAACAGGGATTCAAGCTACGAGGGGAAATAACTTGGACAAAATAATCAAAATTTATTACATCATTACAGCAACCTTCTCTTTCCTAAGAGCTACTGCTTCTTCCTGCAACAAATGTTCATGCTTTGTAAATTAAATGCACTGTTTTTAAGCATGTTTCTTGGGGAAAAATGCTCCTCAACACTGTTTTCTCACCATTACCTTTTCTTTACTCTGAATGCATGTTAACCAGGCGAGCAAAGCCCCTGCTTTTCTGTCATTCTGCTCTGCTTTTGCTCACTTCTGTCATTCTGTGTTTCTGTCATGGGGCTCAAAATGGTTTCAAATGTTTGAGAGGCTTTCGGTGCAGTACAACAAAAAAAATATGTGGGTTTACATTTTCATGCCTTTCTCTTTACTACACCTTCATGAGTAATTATCTGCACCCCATCCTTTTTAAATATTTAGAAACCATTTGTGTTTTGCCCCAGGTTTCTTCACTGTGCACAAGTATGAAACATGGCTGACTCAACTCCAGTGCTGTTTTAACAGTGAGAGGGTGATCATAGACAGACAAAAGTAAAGTTCAGCTTAATGCAAATGTAAGTGCAAAAAAAAAAAGATGTTCGAGAGACATGAAAGACATGAAAGTCTGAGTATCGTCAGAGGATGGACACACACACACACACACACACACACACATACACATACACACACATGAATACATGGAGTTGAGTCCACCTTGTTTTCCTTTTCACTGCCTGTCACCAAATAGCACTTGCAGTAAGTCACTTCCATTGAGACTCTTTTTTTTGTAATTTTAATGTACTGTACATACAGTAACAGACTGATAGTCATTTTGTATTGTCATTTGTATGTTAATGGAGTTAATCAGAGCCAAATTTGCTAGAGATACTTTAAAAGTTAAAGTAAGCTGATTGTAGTTTCCTCTGCGATGTACACACTGTGATGATGTGATCGTGTTTGGATGATATTGGGCTGCTTAAAGCAATAGTTGGACATTTTGGGGAAATGTGCATATTTGATTTCTTACCAGATGAGAAGACTGATACCATTCTCATGTCCCAGCCCCAGCCTGGTTAGCGTAGCTTAGCATGCAGACTGGAAACAGCTAGACTAGTTCTATCCAGGCAACAAAATCCACCTTTTAGTGCTCACTTATTAACATGTATGTAGTTTGTATAATCTGCACAGAAGTGTAAAAATGACACGTTGTGATTGCACAGGGATTTTCTTACCTTTTGGATAGAGCCAGGTTAGCAGTTTCTGCCATTTCTCATCTTTATGCTAAGCTAAGCCAATCAGCTATCCCCCCACCAACTGGTATCAGTCTTCCCCTTTAACTCTCAACAGGAGCTTATAAATAAACAGGCATATTTCCCAAAACATCAAACTATTTTCTTTAAATTAGATTGTTAAAATGGTACACGTTGGCATTCTAGCACCACATCTGTGCTTCTCTTTCTGTTTACATAACACACTTTTTAATGACTGGCCGACTTCTTTTTAAAGGATATGGCTTTATGGCTGTTCTTTGAATTTTCTGATTTGCAGATTGATGGCAGTTTTTGGCCGTATTTACTTGATTTCCCATGGTGCATGGCAAGGCTGTAGCACGCAGCGTTTGTTGAGTGACATCTCTGAAGCATAAAATCATAACAAATACCAGAGATGCAGAGGTCGTGCTGCTGCCAGTTTAGCTGAAGAACTGCCAAAAAGTCTTCATATTCCTTTACAAAAGAAAGGCATTGAAGCGATCCACTTTTTCCCTTAACACACACTGACTATATGGCCTGAAGATGCACTGACTCACTGGTTTTCTGTCACTCTTGTAACACTTTGTATTCCTGCCCCTGTCCTTTTTGATTTTCATCATAAAAACACCTACTGTTTTTTTTTCTTCTGGCTTCTCTGAGCTTTTTTTTCTTTACCCTTCATCTCTCTTTTTAACACTGTAACTGATTGTGTGCACTAGTGTCAATAAAAAACGACGTTGTATGTTCGAAGAAAAGGGGCTCCAGAATTTTCTGTGGAGGGAACCAGTGTCCAACTTACCCCTGCCCCACCCCTCACAAACCCACCCACATACCCTCAACCTGCTTGAACTGTGAACCCCTCCCATGTCATGTGTTGTGGTAGTTAGACTGTAGAGTAGTACTTTTTTTAGTTTTGTTTGGTGTTCACTGTGCACACATGATTCGTCTGTGTTTCCTGTTTTCTAGCCTCTGTTAGCTCGTTATCATTTCACCTGTGTTTTTTGTCGTAGTAGTTTTTAGTTGTTTTCTGTATGGTGTGGTAAGTTCTTTTATAGCACCGGTCACAGATCTGCACTCAGTGGTTGCCATGGTTTTACCCATGATCCAGTTTGGTGTTTAACAGTGGACTCTTTGGAAACTTTGCACCTGGGCAAGTATACAGTCACAACTTAGTACCACGTAGTAAACCTCTGTAGTGGCTCTAGCTATAGTGAAAAGTAGGTTTAGCTTGTTATTCCTCTGTCCAGATGATAATATTTTCCCAAACAGTTGCAGCCAGACCAGACTGCTATTAAAAAACAGATGATTTTAGGCATCACAACTAGCCTATCTTGTAGCTATAGAGGATCATATCTATGGTGCGTTGTAAGGGAAATGGAAAGGCAGTTGTAGTGTTCACAATCCAGTCCTAATACTCCCTTAAACAAGGGCTTGAAGCAATTAATAGATTTAAAAACATCACCTTGGACATTTTTCTGACACATCCAAGAACAAACAATTAATCAGTTAAATTGAAAATTAATTGGGAGATTAACCGATGATGAGAGTAATCATTAGCTGACAGCTTTTTAATACGCACAACTACATTATTTGTCTTTTCACTCACCCTTATAATGCACAGATATGGCCTTTTTAAAAAAGTCCTGCAAATAAACTGACTTGTATAATACATAGCTCTTTACTAACCATCTACTTGACATTTATCTTTATTTTTTCTGTCTTTTCAGTCTTTTTACAATGTGTTTAACCTTTTTTTAGATGGGAAACAGAGTAGATGTAGTCTTGTTCATAGTCAAGGGATCGTAGCATTTTTGTCATGTGGAAACCTGCTGGAACATTGCAGCTGCTCATTTTGGGTCCTGACTCATAGTTTAAGATTGATTGTGTAGGATTGTCTAGCCATGAAATTCATTGCCATACTCAGTGGTTCACATCTTGAGCTTTTAAATGCTGCAAAATAGAAAAACAGTAGGCTGCATTTAGAAACCGTTTCTCCACTCAGAACTGTCTGAGAAAACAATGAAAATGGCGCCATAAGAATTAAATGATAAGAAAGATGAATACACAGTGGCAGTGAATTTCATGAAAGTAGTTGAGTAGTTTTCATATTTTTTGTATAGAATCTACCTTTAACACCATCCTTTATCCTCCTCTACCATCTTCTCTCTTATCTCACTCTTTGTTCTATTCCTGTCCCCGTCTCCCTCCCCTTTTCCATTTTCCTATTTTCCTCTCCTACCCCAGGAAGTCCCGCTTCAGAAGACTCCCCGCTGGGAAGTCCCCATGTGGTAGTTAACGGGAACGGCTCGGTAAATGGACAGGAGATGGGCGGCACCGCCGTCCTGGGTCTAGGCCAGAGTCCCGAGGGACGGCAGCTATCGCCGCTCACCAGCCCGCTGCTCACTGAAGCAGGATACGTCCGCAACGAGGATGAGGACGAGGCGAGGAGGAAGGTGGGCACTGAGATAGGGAGGGGGTGAAACATTTGACCATGAAGGGTATTATATAGCAAGTCTTATATTTTGTTAACTAAATTCAAAGCCAGAAATTGCCTTGAGAAATCCTAAACAGTCCTACACTACAATGGATAAACAGATTCAGGCTGTTCAGGAATTCATTGATGGATAGATTGATGGACAGCTGGATCGATCTCATCTTTCATTTTCTGTCCAGAAGTTTCCCACAGACAAGGCCTACTTCATAGCCAAGGAGCTGTTGACCACAGAGCGGACCTACCTCAAAGACCTGCAGGTCATCACAGAGGTAAGGGTTTCTAAACGTCTCTGCAGTGTCTATAGTGTCTGGGGATTTGATAACAGCAGCAGAGGTAGTTTTCATGAGGCTGAGAGAGAGATGTACGTAAAGCCAGCTGTGTCAAGAGCAGGAGTTTGTCTGGCCAAGTGTAAACACATTCCCTGAAGTACACAGCCGTGCATAGCACGCAGAGAGACAGCGAGCCAAATCTGGTCTCTTTAAAGCCTTCTTTCTGGAATAGTGAGTCAGAGCTGGTTATTTCAAAGCCTGAAGTAAAGTTTTTAAAAGCTGGTGTATTGGGTCAGTGAGTCAAGACTTGGTTTGTGCAGTGAAAGGACTGGAATCAGGATGTGAATTTTGTGTTTTTACTGCCTAAAAATTGGAAATCATGAGAGCCAAAATACTAATACAAGGAGCTAAAGTCTGTCTTGTTTTTTTACTGTGACCCAAAATCATAAGCTGACGGCCTTTTCTGTCATGTGACATTAATATCACATTGTGTTATTAGACCCGTTTGAGAACACTGATCCAGCACTTTCATTTCCCATCCTGAAAGTTGGCTCTTATTTGCATTTAGTTTGGAGCACGACTTAAGACTGAGGCTCAACGTCTGAAGCTTTATGAGCATTTTTCTAGAGCAGGACAGATGACAAATGGAAATACAGCTTTGCAGTGAGCATATTTAATGACATTCACCCTTTTGTTTTTGCACAGGAAAGCTTGACATGTTATATTTCACTTCCTTTTAAGCCAGCAAACTTGCATCTTGTTTGTTCTGTAAGACTAAATAGACTATTAGCTCCCAGCTCTTTAGTTTACAAGGAAAACCACTAAAATCAGCACACTCTGCATTCATAAACACGACGTCTGGATGCTGAGTCCTGGGATGAAAGTGCAGCGTAATGTGGGTCAGACTTTGTCTTTGCCTTTTATGTGATTCCACTTTACTTTCTGTCTGTTTTTACTGCCTGTTACTAACAAACGAGGGGAGAATTAGCAGCAGGGGTGTTAATGAGTAAAGACCACCAATGAGGAAAACACAGGTTCAAGCACCTGCCTTGCTGGAGACCCATTCACCTCTAAATCATGAAGCTGACCACGAACTCTGACCTCACTGTGGAGAGGAAAATAATATCACATTTCCCCTCTCATGTGTCTTTTTCTCCCTCTCAGCTGTTTTTCTTCTCAACAGTAGTTTCCAGCCTCTTTGATGTGGGAGGAAGGCGTGCGCTGGCGCTTTTTTAAAACCTCTTAAATATTTTCTTTGGCTGGCACCACTGAGGCCCAAGATCCCACACCCTTCCCTCCCTCCCTCTTTCCCCCTTTTTTTTCTCCCTCTCCTCTCTGTCACCCTTCCTCTCTCCCAGCGAGTCCCTGTGTGAAACAGCTGGACGGCCTCCTGTCTGCACTAGCTGTCATAACCGTGTGTGACTGACTCTGAAGGAGCAATATAACACCTCTGTGTCAGGGGTTGTGGCGATCGCTCAGGGCCATGAGGAGCTGTGTGTGTGTGTGTGTGTGTGTGTGTGTGGTAGCTGATGGATTTCCTTGGTGCAAACAAATGTCGTTGTGCTTTCAGGTCAGATCACTCATTGTGACCCTCCAACCTCAGGGGTCTGTTGGGATCGTATCAGTACAGTCTTCAAATAGTTTTCTTTTGTGCAATCAACAGTCTGAAACCCCAAAAATATACAATTTATCATCACATTGTCACAATTAAGAAGCTGCAACCACAGAATGTTTTGGCATTTTTGCTAAAAAATCACTTCTCAAAATAGTTGCTTCACATATTACATCCCTCAGTATGGCTCTCAGATATAGCTGTAACTCAAATTATTCAGACTCAGTCTCTCTGAGATCGTCAGAGCCACATCCAGGTTCCAGACGAGGAAGACCAGGAGCTGTGTAGTGAAGCAACTGATAAGATGTTTTGTCAGAAGTGGAAAATATGGTCCAGCTCAAAAATAGCCTGAGATAAATCTTGAGCTGAACAGTCAGGCACATCATATATCTGATTATCTGTGTGTGTGTGTCCATCACAGTCCTTCCAGAGTTTTGTGGGGAAAGACGAAGCGTTTCCTGACTCTGTTAAGAAACTGATCTCCACCAACTACGATCCAGTCCACAAGTTTCACCAGGGATTCCTGAAAGAGGTGGAGCAGCGGCTGGCACAGTGGTCAGTAGCTTTAGTTTATTTCCCATTCAGGAAACTGAGAAGTCTGTTACATTTCCATGGAGATAGAAATTCATTGCATCATTTTATAGACACTTTCATGTCATATATATTCACTCTAGGCAAAAAGCTGCAGCTCAAGTTGGCATTTTATCTTTTTTTACAAGGGTAAAACATAAAAAACATAAAAACAGGAAAAAAAAGATAAAATAGTTTAGTCTGTTTTGTTACAGAAAACATCTGATGTGGCTTTTTTTTACCAGCATTCATGGCTCATGCAGAATGTCTCAGTTCTAATGCCTGGAAAATACTGCAGATATTTTACAAATGTTGGGGGAAAACAACAGAAAAACGAGAAGCATTTAAAGATCAGATTAGTGTTAGGCAATTTGCTGCTGTTCTTTAGCAAACACAGGCTGAGATAAAAACAACGAAACTCGCTCTACTGTTGTTTCTCTGTATCAGCTGCATTGTTTTCAATCAGCTGTTCTAATTTGAAGCATTGTGTTTCACAATGACATGCAATCAAACTTAAACCAAGACACAAAAA
Organism: Lates calcarifer; assembly: GCF_001640805.2. Classification (NCBI taxonomy): domain Eukaryota; kingdom Metazoa; phylum Chordata; class Actinopteri; family Centropomidae; genus Lates; species Lates calcarifer. Next base: position 4,917,473 of record NC_066854.1, read on the forward strand.
TACTGAAGGAAGAAGAACAATCTAGGGGCTTGGATTCTACATGCTTATTCATTTCCTTTAACCCGAGACAAAGGAGATAACTGCTAAAGACAAGTTCGCTACAGAATGCGTTTACTGTAGCACTTTAACATCATCATCTAAAATCAAACCTAAGAAACAAAGTGACATGGAAAGACTTGCAGTCACCTCAAGTCTAATGCAACATCATTGCATGGGAACTAATACTAACTACTGCAAGTCCTCATGTTCTCCTATGGGAATCTTGTCTGTGTTATTTTATGTAACAACAGACGAGAGGCCAACACACACACACACACACACACACACACACACACACAAACCCATGAGTTTGGAGAAGGCCCAAGGACTTGCTGGTAAGATGAATGAGATGGTGGGAACTGAATCAAGATTTTCCAGTCATGTGTAAGAAACCTGGCTCTGGCCTGACATCTACTGGTGAATACACGTCACTGCACATGATTAAATCTGTATTTTCTCTCGTCTCTCTCAGGGAGGGTCGGTCCAACGCCCACATTAAAGGAGACTATCAGCGAATTGGTGATGTTTTACTGAAGAACATTCAGGGTCTGAGGGTAACTACGCTTCCCTTGTAGTTGTTTTTGAAATTACATCTTATGTGAAGGTGAGAAGAAGTGTTTTTAATCTTTATCCTGTATCCTCTGTCTCTCTTCTTTCTCTTGCATCTGCAGCAGTTGACGATTCATCTCCAGAAACATTCAGAGTGCCTGGTTGAACTGGAACGGGCCTGCAGGTAGGTTCATGATGCAGAACAAAAGTGTAAGCAAGCTAACGTCAAACATGTCCTCTCTCATTTATCCAAACAAAACTCTGCCTCCCTCCTCCGCCTCTGATCCTCAGGTCCAGTCGGAAGGTGGAGACTCTGTGTCGAGACTTTGAGCAGCAGAGGGTTTGCTACCTGCCCTTCAACGTCTTCCTGCTGCGACCTCTCCACCGCCTGCTGCACTACAAACTCATCCTGGAGAGGCTCTGCAAACATTACCCACCCACCCACGACGACTTCAGGGACTGTAGAGGTAAAAGAGTGTGTGAGAGTGTGTTTGTGGGTTAGGAGGATGCTTTTTTCCCCTTCATATATTTCCATGTTTTTATAACCCATATGTTCATCTTCCTCCACTCCCACCTTCAGCGGCCCTGGCGGACATCTCAGAGATGGTGCTGCAGCTTCAAGGCACCATGATGAAGATGGAGAACTTCCAGAAGCTTCTAGAGCTGAAGAAAGACCTGACCGGCCTCGACAACCTCGCTATCCCCGGGAGGGTGAGACCATTTACACTTTTTGGAGAGTGGACAGTTCGATGCTTTTAGTAGAAGTGGCTGGGATGTTTTCATGGTTTTCAGAGAATTAGTTTCCATGTTTGAGTTGTAAATTTCCTTGGGAATCATTGAACCAGCAGCAAGAGTGGAACATCTGCTCTTGTGCCAACTTCTAAGTTCCTGAAAAAAGCGATGACCCTGCTAATGTGTGTATCTTGGCTGTCTCTTTGTTGCTGTAATATTTTTTATAGTATGTTTGTGTTTGACTTACAGGAGTTTATCAGGCTCGGCTGCCTCAGCAAGCTCTCAGGGAAGGGCCTCCAGCAGAGAATGTTCTTCCTGGTACGACCTTACAGCTACTTCTCAAGTACATATAATATTAGAGATGGCAAAAAAATAGTATAATCCACTCTTTATTTCCCTCCGTCTCTTTGTCTTCACCTCAGTTCAGTGATTCCTTGGTGTACACCAGTCGAGGGATGACCCCGTCCAACCAGTTTAAAGTTCATGGACAGCTGCCTCTCTATGGCATGACGGTAAGACTTCAAAAAACTCTTTTTTCTTTTTCCCTAAAAGTAATTTTTCCTTACAGAAAGTTTTAGATTGTTTTCTTTTGAGATCATAGTTTGTCTTCATCTTATGTTGCAGTTATAGATTTTGTTTACATACATGTACTGTAAATGTTCCGACCAAATTTGGGGTTACTGAGGTCTACCGCTGAGGAGTTGGCACATACCGTATAAACACGATTATTAAATTACTGCTGGATTCAGCAGTCTGTGCTAAGATCTGCCTCCACAGTAGAATTCAAAATGTTATGTGGTCCAAGGTTATTTTTGTGCAATATTCACAGTTTCTCCCCAAAAAATTATCATGAAAAATGCATCAAATATAGTGTATAAGTAAGTTTGATGATGTGTGTTTGTGTGTGTTTTTGCAGATCAGAGAAAGTGAGGAGGAGTGGGGAGTCCCTTATTCCTTCACCTTGTTTGGACAGCGTCATTCTGTGGTGGTGGCAGCCAGGTACACATAAACACATATACAGCTGAACTGAATCACGACCTGCATATTGTTGTATAATAATAATACGATTTTAAAACAGAAGAAGAACAAACAAAAGGACAAGTCATCCATTATGAATAGAGGCTAATGTGCTTCTAAGAATAACAGTTTTAAAGAATAATACAGGTCAGCCTCATTAAAAATGGATCTGTTCTCCACAGGACCTCTGCCACAGTTTGTTTGTCCTCTAATTAAATTGAACTGCGTGACCTACTTTCCATTCAGCTACACATTCACTGATTAAGATGTTTTCCTCTCTCTGTTTTGTGTGCTGAATTTGAAAAGTTTAGAATAGTAAACACTGTGTTCAGATACAAAAACCCCCAGTGTTACTTAGAATCTCAATGTCTGTGTGCAGCTGTGCGTCAGAGATGGAGCGGTGGGTGGAGGACATCAGGATGGCGATTGACCTGGCAGAACAGAGCAGCGGCCTGAACACTGACCTGCTCTCCACCGGCCTCTCTGACAACAGTAAGTCCAGCCTCCACTGGCATGCACAATACGTGTGTGTGTGTGTGTGTGGATTTGAAAACCAAACTAAGACCTTGAATGGTTTTTATAAAAGCACAGAAACCCAAACGCCTGCTTCTCTAACCTGCTACCTACCTCCTGGTCAAACATCGCTTCATCATTAAAAGCATGTGCAGATCTGTCTGGGTCCCTGTGAGAACCAGAGAGTCGAACTAGTTGAGTCATAAACAAAGTTATTTCTGGATATGTTTCCACATGTGATTTGTCACCCACGAGCTTAATGTGACACAGGGACGTCAGCTGGGACCTGTTAGCTTTACTGACTAGTAATATTTACTCCCATCAGGGGAATGGGCCAACCCATGCCTACAGACAATTCCCACAATCCCTTCTCCTCTTCCTCTTCTCCTAACACACAGCAGCTCTCAGCACCACATGAATAATCTCACTGAACTGTCCCAGGTGGTCTTTCATCATATTTTTAATGTCACCTGATATATGTAGGTCCAGTCGCCCCCTATTTCTCTCTCCTTTTTTCTCATCCTTTATCTTAAATGCCTGTCACACTGTTCAATGAGGCCTCCATCTGGTGACCTTTGGCTTGACGTCTCTATTGTCGCTCTGCCAAATCACCTGCTATGAGCATTTTTAACTCAAACAGTTAAAGAGTATTGGCTTACAAGCAGCAACAAAAGGGTAATTTTTCTCCTTTTTTTTGGTCCAGACAGTATTGAAATTGCTTTGATCAGTATTTTGCCTCGGCTCTTTGTTCTGCTTCTTCTTCATCTGCAGTCATGATAAACCTAAGAATATCTCAGCAGGTGTTCCTCTATTTATGTTATATTTTTTTCACATCTTTAGACTGTTGTGAGGTAAATTTTGTCGTTTAGTGTGTCTGTCTGGAGGAGTTTTAATGCTGAAAACTGTCCTCAGTAATAGCTAGAGTGTTTCTAATAAAAGCAGATTGTTGCTTCAGTTAAAGTCTTATAAAAGTGTCAGTGATTTTGTGTCTAACTATGAATATGGCAGTCTGACTAAATAAAAGAAAAGCCAAAGCAGGAAACATAAACCAGGCCTGGTTTGCTGCTCTGGAGAGAAGTTGTTCATCTAAGAAGACTGGACCAGTCACCTCCAGCTGCAGCCAGTTAAAATACAGAACATACATAACAAAACAGCTTTCAAGATGTTGCAGAGCTTGTTCCTCAGCCTGATGAAATCCATCAGTCAGCAACCAGTTTTTCAACAATACCAGTTGTGGCTGTAATGGTTTGTCAGCCGCCTTTAATGCGGCGCTGTACATCAGCACTTTGGCATTAGCAGTTCTCGGAGGAGTTTGATCAGACGACATGAGAAGACGTCAATAAGAAGCCATGGTGTTTTTAAAATGGAACAACATGTTTTTAATTCTACCCAATAAGATCACAGCTCTCTCTGATAACCTGCCCGTCACTCCGCAGAGCTGCTGGAGGACAGCGGAGCCGAGCAGGAGTCTGAGGAGGAGCTCTGCGGCTCGCGCTCGTCTCTGGAGCGCCAGGGTCACCGCGGCAACACCACCGTGCACGTCTGCTGGCATCGCAACACCAGCGTGTCCATGGTGGACTTCAGTGTCGCTGTGGAGGTACCCACACTGTGTGTTTGTGTCTCAACTGTCTTCTCCCTCCAACATCACACAAGTGTTTCCTCTCGAGTGTTGTAGCGGTGGAGTCCAGTCGTCTCAGTGTGTGTTCTCTGTCCTGGTCTTCTTCTTCTCCATGGGCAAAGAATCATTGACCCAATGTCCTTTTGTCTTACTTCCTGTCTGTGTCAACATCCTTTCTTTCTTCTACCCCTCCATCTTTATCCATCTCTTCCACCCTGTGTCTTTTTCTCTGTCCATCCTCCATCTCTCTGTCTGTCAATCCACACTGGCATTGCTAGAGGACAGTAGTGTGGCCTGTGCGTTGGCGAGGCCCCTCAGCAGACACCAGGGGCCCATGTCTCTCTCTCTGTGGGCTGCTGGTACAGAATGCACAGCCTGTCCTTTAGTGACACCTGCTGGAGTAGAGAGGTACTGCAGCAGCCACATCTGCTGAGGATGAAATGATTGAAAATTCTCCTAACTGAACTATTGGCTGTTGAATCCCTACTGCACCCATCCTGCTAAAAAATTAAATCCAAAAAGCTAGAAGCTAGACTTCACTTCTTCATCTTTTTGTTTCTTTTATTTCACTCATTTTCTTTCTCCGCTCTCTCGTGTTTCCAGAACCAGCTGTCGGGGAACCTGCTGAGGAAGTTTAAGAACAGTAACGGCTGGCAGAAACTCTGGGTGGTCTTCACCAACTTCAGCCTCTTCTTCTACAAGTCACATCAGGTTAGATACATAGGAGAAAAATAGACAGTAATTATCAGTGGTTGGACTGTTGTTAAATTAAAGCAAGTTAAGATAAGCTGCAGTTCAGTCACTGCTTAACAAAAATGAACAAAGATGAAAAAGGTTTTTCTGCCCTCTGCAGGATGACTACCCTCTGGCCAGCCTTCCTCTGCTGGGCTACTCCGTCACCGTCCCGTCTGAGTCGGAGAACATACACAAAGATTATGTCTTCAAACTTCACTTTAAGTCCCATGTCTACTACTTCAGATCAGAGAGCGAGTACACCTTTGAAAGGTACAGTATGTGGAGGATTCAGAGATGGGAAAAACACAGCACATGTTGTCCTTTCTTTCCTCTTTGAAGCTGTTGACACAGCATTTATCCTCAGTACAAAGAGTAAGGTAGGGCAATAATAAAGTTTCATATCAACAACTTAGTTTGTCTTTTGTGTTCTTGTGTAATTTCCCTCATCTCCAGGTGGATGGAGGTGATCCGCAGCGCCACCTGCTCCTCCAGCCACTCCCTGCCGAGCACCAGGAAAGACCTTTATTGATGAATCTCTTCCTCCTCCTCCTCTTCCTCTTCGCTCTGACACTCAAGTAGGTGAAGACCTGGACTTCAGACTGCACAAACCACCCAGAAAAGACTCTTATTATAGACACAGAATCATGTTGCACACAGATCGACACTTAATACCTCTGAATAGTTGATTCACACACTTGTTACACACACACATCACTCAGAGGTCCTCCCACTTCACCTCCTCTATCCACCCTCTTATTACACTCTTCTCTGCACCACTAGTGTCTGATTAGAGGCTGTGGTGGAAGTTGTCCACGGTGTAATTCATTATGTCATTTTACTTTTTCTCTGTGCCAAACTGACAGCACACAGTCTTGCTGGCAGTGTTTTCCTTACCAACTGTTTCTTTTTCACTTTATGCTTGTGCCATTGAGTGATGTTCACATGCACACACACACATGGATTTAATATTCACAACAACAACATCCCTGTTTACAATAAGGAGGATTTTATCTTGATCATAAATCTGATTCAAGTGTATGTGAAGCATGAGTGTGTGTGCACCATTTAGTATTACTTTTTCAGTTTATAATATTTCCATGGTGTTTTTTAATATTCTAAATATTCCTGTAAAATCACACATTTGTGGTAGGGTTTTAAAAATGTACATAAATAAGCTTGAAATAAGCCCTAAACCAGGATTTAAGAAACTGTATCTGTGTGCATGTGAACACACTCATGAGTATTTTTCAATCTCTATATAATTTGATGAATTAAATGTGACATCAGTTTGAACACGATAAGAAAACATCCATCATTTCTTTTTTGTAAGGTGACTTTTTGTACAGTACTTTGATACACTGTGAAATGTTCTTCTCTCATTATTGATTTATTTCTTCTTGTTTTCTTGCAAGTTTTGTTTTGTTTAAAAGGACAAAATGGCTTCAAAACTGCTTCCAAACGCCAACAGAGATTTCACTGGTTCATTGCCAAGAAAACCTTCTCTTCTGTATTCCTCCACTTTACTGGATTTTACTATTTTAAATAAAGATGAGAAAAGATTGTGTTCATAAGAAAAAAAATGAGACAACCCAGATACTGATGTCTTTTGTTTTTTATCTGGATTTCATGGTTACACAGCCTGATGGGATTACAGTAACACAACATAAAGGAAAACCTTGAAAAACTACACAGAATAAAGGATTTCATGGGGGAAAAAAATCACATATAAAAGCAAAGCAGAACGTAAACATGGAAACAAAAGTGGAAGTTTAGGGACCAGGGACTTGTTCAAGTAACTGGTGTGTTATAATGCCTCCTTTGAAAGTTTATGTCACTGTAATCTAGAGAAGCACAGACAAGATGTTGACTCCTTTAAGCTGATTTACTTCACATTTACACAGAAAAGTTTGCTTAGACCTTTCACAGCGAGTGTAAGTTGTGTCTGGAAGATCTGTGTGGCAGGTGTTTATGGAACAAGCTGTCTCCAAAGCTTAAATCATAGATACAGCAAGTGTTTTTTCTTGGTATTATAATAAACAGGTCATGCTGCCAGAAACCTCTAAGAATATAGTTTCATAAAACCTCACACCACATCTTAATTTCTCCCAGAAAACTTGACCACGCTTTTATTTTGTTTTACACCAACAACCTGCCTCAGTGTTATACACACTCAGCTGCAGTTGGTTGTAGAGATAATTTTGTCAATAATATCTGTCACAGTATTTAACATTACTGGAATGTACTTGGGTGCTCAGCTAAATGTTATGAATTCACACAACTAATATGAGAAACTAGACTGTAAAACACAGTGTGATGAATGACATTTGAAACAGTATTTATAGTGCAGCATTTCACGACATCTTTTCAAGTACTTCAAGTAAGACAAATCAATAAAAGACCTGCAATGAATTATATATTGAGACCATAGTGATTAACATAATAACAAACATGTCTATTTATGGCCGGGTTTCCTTAAAAAAAAGATAAATGTCATACCTCTGATCAACTGATATCATATAATAACTCATTTCCTCTTAAAGATACAGTACATGTTGTAGGAACTGCACAACAGTAGAAGCTTTTCAGTTTGATTCTCATACTTAATACTTATCTGAAGTTATGAAAATAAAAGAGTTTTGCTTAGCTAATGCTCTGAGGTAAATAGGAGGCAAAACTGAGCGTGAATGCGCCGGTGAGCTCCATCAATCTCGTCCTTCTCTGGTCACATACTCGAGCCCATGATCTCCGTATGCGTCATAGCTCTCATAGCTGGGCAGCGAGGGCCAGTCAGGCTGGTACGTGGTCGTGCTGTACACAAACGCCTCTGTGATGCTCCCCGGTGACGGTGTCTCCCCTCCTTCCGCCTGCCCCACCCACTCCTTCACCTCCAGATTGACCAGAGTCCGTTGATACATGGTGGGGACGCCCTCAAAGTCGTCCAGGAACCTCAGCATCCTGTCATCCACTTTGTAGATCTCTCCGTGGACTCTGTGGCCCTGGCCAGGGATTTTGAGGAGGAAAGGGATGTTATACTTGCCGGCGATCACCAGTGGGTATTTGTCAGTGGTGAAAGCCGAGGCGAGGAACTCAGCCTTTCCATTGGTGCCGTCGAACATACGGAAGTAGTTTGGCTGCCCTTTCTTCAGGGTGCCATAGACAAAGACACGAGCCATGTGGATGCAGGAGAGCAGACACACCTGTAAAATAATGCCAGGAAGAAGTGTTTCAGTGATTCAATGCAGTGCAGATGAACATTTTTACTTACTTTACTAATTTGTAGGAATGCAACAAAGGAAACAGACCTGCAAAATAAAGGAAAACAAAAAGTGCTGCTGAGAAAAAAACCACCAAGTGTGATGAAACCAGTCTGAAAATGCAAGAAAATAGTTTGGTGTTTAAGATGCAGAAGTGTCTCTGCTCTGACTGAAGCTGTTTGGACTTTGTTACTGCAAAAGTAAAGCAGCTCAATAATTAATTCACTGTCAGAGATAATCTCTGAAAGATAGTGCTGCGGTGGTGAGATCATTAAAGCTGGAGAGGTCATTCAACAACACAAATACACACAGAGGCAGAAAAAATAGAAGTATTACTTAAGTAAACGCTGAAATACCACACTGTAGAAATACTCTGTTACGAGAAAATGTCCTGCATTCATAATTTTACTTTAGTGAAAGCACAAAATATACTTTACGTACCAAAAGTAGAAGTACTCCTTATACAGAATGTCCCATTTCAGATTAATATAAATTATTGGATCGTAACTAATGCATTACGATGTATGTCACTTTAACGTTGCAGGGGGTAAAGGAGGTTATTTGCATACTGCTGTGTAAGTACACGGCCATTGGTGTTGATGTAGTAGATCTGGATCCAGTGACTAAAGCTTTCTGATAAATGTAATGGAGTAAAAAGTACAAGTAAGTACCTCAACACAGTACTTCAGTACAGCACGAATAAATGTACTTAGTTACATTCAACAGCTGGTATTGTTTACATTTTACGTTCAGAGATGGACAAGAAACACTTAACAACCATATATACTCATTCTTTAACCGCGCATTAACTTTGTCGAGTATAAAACGGACAATAACAGTCCTAGCAGTTTTAAAGCTTGAACCGTAAGAAATGAAACCAGGTCACCTTCTGTGAACGCCACGTGACCTTCACCTTAGAACCACACGAGTACAGGACACCGGTCTGAACAGGGCTGTGATGAAGACGGTGGTCGGTGGTTTCATCCGGTCGAGGATGACTGTGCCGGTTTGACAAGGGACACCAGACGACGAAATAGCAACGGCAGCAGTGATTCAACGCATGCGCAATAAATTCAAACGAATCTTTATTCAGATAAACTGGTGCAGAACAACAGAGGGCGCTAAGGTCACGAGGAAAAGCCGGTGGTGAATGTAACTGAGTATATTTACTCAAGTACTGTGCTTCAGAACAATTTTGAAGGGCTTGAACTTTAATGAGAATATGCATTTTATCGCATTTGATATTTCCAAACCAACTGCAGCATTGCTGATACCTCTCTGTGAGATATTCTGTAAGGCAGCACCATTCACACAGAAAAAAGTGTATTAGTGCGTTTTGTATTTGAGATTAGTTGAGGGCTGTAAACTAAAGGCAAGAAAATAAACTAATTTTCAATAATTAATCTTCTATAATAACAGGGAGATTTGAGTGCTTGCTCCATTAAAACCTACTTAACAGAACAGAAATATTACAAGGCCAGGCAACTATAATAATGTTGTAACAGAAGAAACCATTAAAAAGAATAACACTAAAGGCTTTAAACTTCATTTTTGAGTTCAGCACCTCTTTAATACTCTGGTAAAATTGGAGCCAAAAGGACAACAGCCTCATTACTGTGCATCCAGTCACTTTCAGTACACGCACAGGATCCCAGTAAACAAATAAAGGTTATTACTGTAGCATTATGAGAGCAGCCAACAGATCTCATAAAAATTAAGTAGAAGTCGTCTCGGAGGGCGAAAATGTTTCCTCAGACAGACTCTGTTAAAGATAAGCATTCCTCATCCCGCCTCGCTCCTCTGACTGCAGACTCGCCTGTGAGTGCTTGTTGAGATGAACTGGGGCAATAACTCAGCCCAGGAATTAAAGTGCATCCATCTTTGCCTTAACAGACATTTGACATTGAGTCTAACAACAAAAACAGCCTGCAGACTCAGTCCAGGTAAGCTAGACACGTCTAATATACCTTTCACTTTGGTTAGAAAGAGGGAGAATCACTGATTCTGGTAAAGCAATAAGAAAAGATTTGTCTTTAAAAAATAAACACAGCCTCTGAGGCCATGGTGCCTCTCACTCTCTGTTTTGTCTCTGACAAACAACTGGTACAGAAACCCAGACCCAATGTAGGAAGATGGTTAAAAAAAGTTTAAAATATAATGAAAGGAGTATAGTGATACTATGACTGTATGAAAATCTGGCATTTTATTTTATCTTGTGAACGACGTTGATTTGTTGATTACGCACGATGACGTAAGTACGTCCGCAGCCTAGCAGCAGAGAAGACGGCGTAAACAAAGCAGAGAGCAACAAATCAGCTAACGCTAAGTAGCTAATGTTTCGTGAGTAAAACACCTAATGTAACTGCATTTTGGCTATTTAAGAAAAACTGCTTTATTGTATCGGTGAGCACAGCTTTTTTTCATGTGGTAACAGACTCATCCATGTGCTGGGACTCAAACTAAACGAGTTTACAAGATACCGTTATTGCTAGCTGCATTAGCTTTAGCTAGCCTGAGATAACGGGACGCTGATTTTGTAATTCTGGAAATCGATGTTTTCTAAAATAACGTTTATCGGTAACACATGGTAACGGATACTTGAAAAATCAGCGCTGTTCGAGGCAATCATTGTAAAAACTGACAACAATGGTGCCGTCACGATTTAGCTCGCTATGTAGCTAATTTAGGTTAAGAGTCGATCAGCTGGGTGAACGAGGCTGGATCGTGGTGTGACGCTCCTGGCTGGATGACCACTTGTCTGCAGTCATCTGGACTCGAACTGCGATGTTTAGCCTGATGGCGAATTGCTGCAACTGGCTAAAACGTTGGCGAGAGCCCGCCAGGTGAGTTATGTGATAGTAAGACGCGTAAACTTTTACTTCTTCTGGGCAAAATCAAATATAACTGCAAGCAGTTTGTCTCAGCAGTTTGCAGCAATGAAACAAATTGGGTCGATGTTTCCAGTCTCCTTTCACTAGTTTAAATCGGTTCATTATAATCTATACTGACATTTTTACACAGCATATTAAAGAACCTACACAACCTGACATATGACACAGCTCTAAGTCAGTCAGTCAGTTTCTTTCTGTTATTTAGCAGATATGAGGCAGATATTTGTGCTTCCTTTACTTGTTTTGATGGTTTATTAAGCAATAGAAGTGACATGATGAATTTCCACTCTGCTTTTATTTTAGCTTTTTGACACTCATCCAAATAAAAGCTATGAAGCCACTTAGTTTATGACTCTTTTTAAAAGGGCATCAGACGCACACCACACTCTTGCAATGATGAAGAGCCTTTTGTTTTGATAATGTGTGTGTTAAATAATAATCATGAGCGAATGATGTGTTAGATAGTAGATGATAGGGGCCCACTTCACCCATCAACAGATGTTATTGGAGCTGCATTAGAAACTTGGGGACAGCAACTATTTGATAACAGATGAATGGTTTAAGTATTTTTTTCATGCAAATAATCCAAATATTTTCTGCATCTCTAATGTGAGGATGTGCTGATTTTCTGTTGAAATTGCAGTGTTTTTTAACCATTGTATGACATTTTTGCACTAAAGTTGCAGGCTCAGATGTTTTTATTTTACTCCAGTTTCTCATCTTGTATTAGAAATGACGTAGTGTGTCTCTTTTAGTTCTGTACTTTTGATAAGCATACTGTAAACCTGCAAGGATTATTCTCAGTATTATTATTTTTTTTTTACCTGAGAGATCTTTGGCTACTGGTTACAGAGCACGTAAAACATTAAGTATGAAGCAGAAGGGCCAGCAAAATGTAATTGATAGTACTTATCCCACGTGGCACCTGTGAGGCATCTGATCCTTTGGACTTAGTCAGAAATCCTTCCCTAATCCTGCAGCAAGGTCTGTTCAGTGGGTCTCTTCCTTTTGGTGTGTTGCAGTTAGGGCACAGGGTTATGGGTTAACGGACGAGGGGGCAGACAGTGTCTCACCTTTTTGGGTGTTTGCATCAAGAACCTGCCCTGATGAAGGCCAGTTGGCTCCAGAGGACGGTTAGATGGATTGTGCGTTTGATGTCTTTTCGGCGGAAATGTCAAAGTTAAGTATACTGCCAGGAGACAAAGATGGGTGTGTTTATGTGTACGGTTTAGCTTCTCCTTAGGTCTCAGTGGATTTAATTCTATTGTTGTTTGTTTTATATGTTGTGTTTGGTCCTTTTTCTTTAAGACAACATTTAATGTGAAGATTGCTGCTATTACACAGCCTAAGCATCGGAATTTTTCTTTGAGGTGCTAAATTTCTCTCTCTTTCTTCATCTGTGGTTTCAGATTTTCTGGTATTACTGTGGGAGCAATTATTTGTGAAACATTAAATTATGTTTATTTTGGACAGTTTAGTTTGAGCTAAATGGAGGCAAACGTGTTGCAAATCATGGTGCAAATCTTACATTGCTTTCAGAAAAGTTTGTCACACTGCACATTAAAATTGAGAAACTTGGAGGTGCCTGTTGATACCTCCCATCTTGCTGGCCAGGTGTGTGTGTGCTGCATACCTGCAGGGATGACTGAGTGTGCATCTGTTCCTGTTCCTTGTTTGCCTGTGTTTCTTCCAGGAATGTTTTTGAACATTCATAATGTCTAATACCCAGTACCAGTGTGCAGTTTTTGAGTGTCAGTAGGAATGCAGCTGTCTAATGGCAGTCAGGAGGATTTGAAAACAAGATGTTGTTTATTGAAATATGTATACAGTGATACACGTATACATATACATATACATGACTCACTCAGTCAGCTGTGTAGATCTCTGATTGCGCTGGTCATTCAGATTATTAACTGGCTTATCTCTGCCCACAAATGCGTCATGAGAGCTAATGCCCGGTCTCAGCTCAGCTCAGATACTGCACATTTGGATGATGGGTACCGTAGACAACATCATATGCCGCACTTCAAACCTGGACTGTTGGGTCAGACCTATGCAGCAGTGATGTTTGTGTACATATATTTATTTTTTTCCCTTCTCATCTTACAGGAAAGTGACTCTGGTGATGGTGGGACTGGATAATGCGGGGAAAACAGCCACCGTACGAGGAATCCAAGGAGGTAGGGGCCTTTTGTTATGTTAATAATGTATGAGGGGTGTTCGGTGTTTTGCACATTTTTCTTGTTTAGAAAAATCTTTGTAAATAATAGAAAAGTTGAATTTGTACAATGTGTTCTACATCTTGTATACTCTGAATAAAGTGGCTCACTTGTTCATCTGTTTACTATTTGTTATCATGTATATTTTACATCAAATACTTGCAGTTATGCCTCTCTGCTTTTATATTTTATCACTATGAAGTTAAAGTTGTGTGAAAGGGTTTTACTGACCTTATTACGTACAGTCACTCTACTAATTTTATCTCTCTGCTGCCTGTTGTTATCTTCCCCCTCAGACAATCCCCTGGATGTGGCTCCAACAGTAGGTTTTTCCAAGGTTGACCTGAAGCAGGGCAAGTTTGAGGTGACCATCTTTGACCTCGGCGGCGGGAAGAGAATCCGGGGCATCTGGAAGAACTACTACTCTGAGTCACACGGTGTGGTGTTTGTGGTGGACTCGAGCGATGTCCAGCGGATCCAGGAAACGCGGGAGACCATGGCCGAGGTCCTCCAGCACCCACGCATCGCTGGCAAACCTGTGCTAGTGTGAGTGTGCTGTCACCTGAGGAAATGATGCTTTGACTCAGACTTAAAAAATGATAAAATTACATATTCAAAATGTGGGGGAAAGTGTGAGAGAATTAAAAAAAAACACAGAGGACAAGGTGTAAAAGATGAGGAGATAATAGAGAAATTGCCAGGCTAAAAAAGTTAAAATTTGTAGCTCAGGGCAGGTGGTTTGATAACTGTCCTTGCATCCATTCTCTTTAGTTGGTTAAACCTTGAGCTAGTCTAGCCTAGTCACAGGAGAGCTTTTTCTGTTTATTTTTAAATCTTTTTTCCCCACAACAGCACTCACCAGTATCTCCTTATTCCTCTCCACCTTCAGGCTTGCCAACAAACAGGACCAGGAGGGAGCGCTGGCTGAAGCAGACATCATTGAGAACCTGTCGTTAGAGAAGCTTGTCAACGAGAACAAGTGTCTTTGTCAGATTGTGAGTGTTTGTGCACCTGTTGACTGACATTAAGGGCATTTGGTTTAACTGCAGTTTTACCCATATATAGACAAAGAGCAGGGCTTTTTTGGAGCAGTTTTCCTCTTTACTGTAGGAAGGTAGAGGCTGCTTTCATCCAAAGGCTCTTACAAAACCACAAGTGCTTATATTTTTATTCATGCTGACAGCGTCTAATCTCTCAATATATGTTCCCGCCCCAGGAGCCATGCTCTGCAGTCTTAGGTTATGGCAAGAAGGTTGACAAGTCCATCAAGAAGGGCCTGAGCTGGCTCCTCAACAACATTGCCAAAGACTACGAGGCCATCACTGAGCGCGTGCAGAAGGACACGGCTGAGCAGCGTGCCCAGGAGGAACAGGACAAGAAGGAGCGGGCGGAGAGAGTACGGCGGATACGGGAGGAGAGGTGAGGACATGAGTGATGGATGGAGGAAAACACAAGCACCATAAAAAATAATCAACATCTTTAGATTGGAGAACACTGACATAAGGAAAGAAATGTATGTCCGGACAGATAAAGGAGGGACAAGATGGTCAGAGTGGAATGATAAATGAAGCAAGGGAGGAGTGGAAATGTCAAAATGCCATGGATCGCAAAGTGTGCAGGCTCCCCTGTCTGCAAAAATAGATTTGCCCTGGCTTTCTTGTACTAAAGTAACAATAAAAGAAATGTTAAATATTGTATTTATTCCAACAGAGCAAACCCTCTCTCAATTGTAAAATATTGTACAAATGCTCACTTTAATTAAATCTGGCCTAAGATCAATCTTTGTAAATGTAACACTATCACCCAGGTGTATCATAACCCTGAAAGGTTAACATCTTGTTCTGTCCACAGAGAACGACAGGAGCGCGAAGAGGCAGAACGAGAAGGCAGGCTGATTCAAGAAGAGGAGCCCGATGATGAAAACATGCCCAGTCCCTTCCAGCCAATCAGCAACGTCATCTCAGAGGTGTGTAACTACTGTGCACACACAGTGGGATGGTGTATTGATGTGTCTGAGATTGTATAAGATTTCTAGTTGCAGCTGGAGTTGTAGTATATTTTAAAGAGCTCAGGAATGAAAGCTTTGGCCTTTGTGTTTCTTTCAGAACGAGGACAAAGAAAAGGAGAGGAAGAGGCAAAGAGAGCTGCAGGAAGGACGTACCAACAGCCCCAAGGCAGATGTTGATCAAGAGGAAGAGGACTATGAGGACAATGATGAAGAGCCAGACGACTCGAGACAAACGCCAGAAAATGCCAGTTCAAGTGAGTGATAAATATTTAAAACCACGTCAAAATTTCTAGTTTAGCAGAAAAACTGTACAATTGTACAATTATATGGCTGGGAACAGCTGTCATACTTCCCTGGCTGATTGGATCACACCCCATGATTTCAATCACTTGGCAAATAGTTCAGCAATTTCATAAAATGTGCATTAAAAGTTATATAGAGGTGAAAAATGAAGATTATTATCTGTCTAGATGTGAGAACAGCGGGTATCTCTGAAGAGGCTTTGCTCGCAGCATGTGGTTCGGCTTTGCACCATATGGGAAGAAAGTCTGAGCTTGTTGATAAACAGAAAGCAAGATATTAAATCTGTTTTCACTTTGAAAAGCAAATGATTAAACAAACATCCAGAGACTGCAACAAGTGTCACAGAGATATTTCAAAAATAAGAAGAGATATCCTATCTTTTTCTTCTCTTTCTACTGAATATCTGATACAGATAATTACACATTAAGAAGATAATTACCTAATAAAGTAAGGGATAAAAGATAAAACTCGCTCCAGTCCACTGATGGAAGATGAAGGGACTCAAGCCTCAAACATTTTTGTTTGTCTTATGCTCAAATGTCTCTGTACATCCAGCTACAATAGGCGAGCAAAGCAAGAAGAAGATGATGAAGCTGCACCTGAAGAGGAAACACCGGGTGGACCCGCTGAGGGTAGAGGATGGACCAGCAGAGAGCCCCACCCCTCCACCTCCTCCAGGTCAGTCATCATCAAAGTACTTCTGTAGCCTCTGACTGAATCAGAGTCCAGTTTCACTCCCACATTGCTGCTTTTGCTTCTACAAATGAGCTAAATTTAACTGTATTAATCGCTTTCAGTCATATCAGAGTCATGTTAAGTCACTACTGATGGAACTAAATGTTTCTTGGTGCTGCTGTTTCACACTGAATGTTTTCCACCTACAAACCAGCCAGCAGTTTTTATTGTGAAACAGCTACAATGGTCGTGGTTGCTTAGGGCTCAGCTATCGTCATCCCTGTGGAAAACATACTGACAACTGATTATGAAATTTTAGCCAAGGGATTAAGTGATGAAAGGACAGAAGGATGATGACCAGGAATGTGTTTTTGTTGCTGAACACATGAACTTCTGATGCTTCTTTGATAACATTAAGCAAGGTTTCTATCTGACAAGTATCCAGTGTCACTGTCTAGATATACACTGTTGTTGCTCACCCCTCTGAGTAACCTCAAAATCTTGCAAGAAGTCAAATAAAGTTCAGTTAAAGCCTTGTGAAAAAAAAGAAGCAAAGTTGTTTTCTCATTTCTACCACTTGCACAAAACATGCACAGACCCATAAACCAGATTCTGATATGAAGAGGGAGCCTGAGCATCATTTCTAACTTTCTTTTCCATCCTAATGAGTTGTCTTTATTTTGTTTTTTTTTAGTGGGATGGGCTACACCCAAAGTTTCTAGGCTGCCAAAACTAGAACCACTGGGGGACTCGAAACATTCTGGTAAAGCTGCCTGTGAAGTCTGGTTTTGCTTCATCGCTCACTGCCAGCCACTGTTTAATTTCATGCATTACTTCCTTTTGTTTTATAGCCAAATCAGCCATTAATTCTCTCACTAACCCGGTCTTTGTGTGGACTAACTAACTGTCGTGATACTGAACCTGTGTTTCCTCTGTGTCATGCACACAGGATATAATTTGGATCTGTGTTTTGGATCCAGTTCCAGTACAGGTGTCTGTTTTTTCTTTTGTAGCTTTACCATAAGAAATGAAATATACATTTAAATAGTAGCGCTACATTAGTCTCTGAGAGTCTGGTGGATTTGTTTGTTTCACAGCAGTGGTGGTAAATTTCCCAGCGTGGTGCTGCAGAGGAAACACTGAGCTCTATCTGCCTTAAGATGTGTGTTGACTGTTAATTAGTATCACAGACCCACATCACTGTCTTTTTTTCTTCTCTTGCATCTCACCAGGCATGTGTTTGTGTGTGTGTGGATCCTTCATGGTGGCAGACATCTTAATCAACTCAAAGGCTTGTCTGTGTATTCATCCACATTTTTCCTCCAGTCTCCACCTCCCATCTGCCTCTGTGCACCAACCACCATGGCTAATGTCGTTCTCCTTTTGCTTATATTGTTCTAGACAGAGCTTTAATTGACAGTGCTTTTATTTCAGGACCCGCTGGATGTTTACTAACATAGACCAACCTTTTTTTTTCCATCCCCTCCACAGACTTTTACAAGAAGCCTCTCCCGCCTGTTGCAAACAGGCCTCGGCCTAACGGCGACGCTCATGACATCATTTTTTAAACCCCTTTACCGACCAATCACAGCTTCTCCCCTTTTTGCTTTCTGTCTCAAGCGAGCGGTGTGTAGACGGCTGAAACACACAGATGACTCAGGAAGTGTGGGAGCCAGCGAGCAGTAAGAAGTGCGACGGATGTGAAAACACAGGAGCATCATAGGAAATGAGGTCCTGCTCAGAAGCTGTAATTTGTTTTCACAAACTGACACAATTCAGTGTGAAACATTGAACCTGACAGATGATTTTAATCAGGTTCTGTCCTCACTCAACAAAAGCACGTTTGTTGCTGACAACTTTCCACTACTGTAGACTGAAACTTTATTTTTTATTGTTAAAATCAGTGTTAGACAGTTTGGGCTCCATTTTGTCCAACTGAACTGCTTTTAATTGACAAGGAATGTAAATATGTTAATTATAACCATATATACATATATATGTTTATGTCTGTTACTGAATAATGGATTCGTATACACGCCGCCATTAAAATGTTCCATATTTTATTCATTTATTTTTTCATCTGCAGTTTTGTAGTAGACTGAGGTGCATATGATATTGTGGATGCATCTGAATAAGGGTCAAAAGGGAGAGTGGCTTTTTAAGTGGCATTTTACAGCTGCGTGCTTTAAATGTGATCTTTTTAAAATCAGAAATATTTCCCTCTTTACAATGGTGGTGTGAAATGAGGATGAATCACAGCGGTTGAAACAGGTGAGTTGTAGATGTAATTAGCTGTGCGACACTGTACTGTACATGGAAAAGTGTTACACTACATGAGGATTGTTAACTGGTCAATTTCACTTAATTACTGCACAGTTTTTATGGCCATGAAAAGAAAAAGGCAGATTTTTTTGTCTCTTGCCAGCAGCATCGTAAAAAATCTTTTTTAAAATGGAAAACTCTGAAAATATGTTTATCTTTATTTGTCTACAGGGCTACAGACTTTTTACGCATTCTGCTGTTCACACTGTGTACCTGTTTTTAAAGTGATATTTCTCTCGAGGCAGGAATCAGCCTCAGACATGCTGCCTCTCAGGTGGCCCTGAGGTGTGAGCCAGCACCGTTGTTGTTCCAGCTTTTCTGACTCTTGTCTTCTGCACCCATTTTCCACTTTGAAAATAGCTGAAAATAGCTAAAATTGCATCTCAAAAAGCACAAACGCAAATCTGGAAGGGGAAAAAAATCATAGTTGGAACACTACATTGCCCCAGTTAAGTTTTATGTTGGAAGAGTTTGCAGTGGGACGATGAGGGAGGAGAACGTATCATTACACCGACACCTGGAACAGCTAGTATTGGGTCAGAACACATGAGAATATTTGTAGCAACACTAAAAACATGAAATATCACTTTAAAACCACAATATTGTATTTCAAAGCTAAAGTACAACACTCACTCTCCTGTTAATGAGCTAGATGTTTGAAAAATATTTTTTCTACCCTGTTTGAATTTTATAACAGCACAATTAAAGATGTTTTAAATATACTCTCGACTGATTGGAATTGACGTGTTTGTTTTTCTGCAATTATGAGCAGCTGCCACCAGATTTAGAAATGTTTGCTGCTGTGGAGTGTTTGTTACAGTTTATTTTTGACTTTTGAGTTGGTTCATCACCTAGCCGCTGCTCAGCATACACCTGTGTCTGTCACAGCTGTTTATTCAGTATTTCTGGTACAAGCCCTTAAACAGTTACTGTAAGTTTGTAATCAGGTTTTTTTATTGTTACAACCTATCACTGACTGGATTACCAAGTAAACAAACCATCCTCAACAAGGTCATACTATTCCATCATAGAATGTGATTATTTCCATTATTAATACATCTGATGCTTATTTTCTTTAAGTTTATAATCACTTTTCTTTGATTAAGTTGATCATATTTACTTTTTAAAGCAACTACTCAGATAAAATGTTCAAAATATGTGACAATTTTTGCTGCTGTTTGGTGGGTCAAACAACTACGTGGTACTGTAGTGGTTCGTAGTAGTTTTTAAAAGCTTCTATTGAGAATAGGCTGTTGTTTCTGCTCTTTCTGCAGAATCTGTGAGACAATCAAGCTGTACAACCTGGACTTTCATCATCGACCGTGACAGATGAACTGAACCAAAACAAGGTTTTAAATGAGCAGGTTCATTACCCAGCTCTTCAGAGAGAACAAAAGACAAAAAAAATTAATCAAAGCAAGAGATCAAAACACACGAGAAAACAATATGAAACTTTGTGTGTTTGACAAATCACTGTAAGGCTGTGGTAACTGCTTCTGCATTTAAATGAGCCTTGTACCAAATAACAGCTATAAAGTGCGTTCACAGGCTGAGAAAATATAGGTAATGTCACGTCCTCTGACTCACTGTTTCTGAGAACAACACAGTGAATGAACTCATTACAATTATAAAACTCACAGAGCCTGGATACAGCGTTTCTTTTGTTTCTGATTACACAGTACAGTAGTGATATGTCACTAATACAAATTAAACTGCCCAAGGGCAAAACATTTTTCAATGTGGAATTAGGCTGTGTAATAAAACAACTGAAGCTTCATGCTAAAATGGGCAGAAAAAAGTGACACCTGCTCCAAAATGATGGATAGCACAAAATGTTAATCTATAGCAGTTCTTTAAAGGATGCTAGCCATTATAAATCCCCTGTTGACAAAGCAGTTTATACATTTACAGTGCTTGTGAAAGTGGACTGGCCTTATTTTCTGTAGTGCTTCTTTATCCAGAGACAGCAGGGAGAGAAATATCTTCCAGGATTTTATTAGTTCACTAATGTAGCTCTAGAGAAAGATGATGGTTTAAAAACAAAATGATACAGTATGTGACAATTTGGAAATGAGCTTCAGCAATCTGCTTTCCTCTAAAAATAGTTGTTTTTGGCTGTTGTGTGTCCTCATTTAGATGTTGTCAAACATCTGTTAGCAGCATCCACAGCCCATGTCACTTGCAACCAGAACATTGCAATAATGTGCTGTCTCATTACTGCTCTCCCTGTTGTCGTTACACAGACAGGCTTCATTTAAGTGAGTGATGCTGTGACGCTGGAGCTGAAATTTGGTGCAATGATGCTGTGTCCTGCAGGAGGAGCACGGCAAATGCACTGGTGCCCCTAAGCAGGTGCTTTCAACAGCCACCCCCACCACCACCACCTCATTATACTTACACCCTTTGATATCATCAATCTGTGACGTCTAGCTCATTCCAGGAGCAATTTTGTGATGAAGTGTTCTAATTTACCCCCCCCCCCCCCCCCACACTCCCAAAATCTGCTTGTCTGCATCTGTTTTAGTCACTGATTTCCAAAGATAACACAGAATGCATTTCAGCAAGCCCTAGAAAAATTAGAGGGAGCAAGTTTTTAAGTAAGGAGAGAGGAAGTTTTTTGATGTCAAGGAAAAGAAAGTGTCACCATTATGTGGTTTTTACCATTGTTAAAATCACAAAAATGCCCCAAGTTGCAAAAGCTGCAGGATTATAAAATGGGGCTGCACTGTGTTTTGGTATATAGAGGATTTTGTCAGTGGAGAAATGTCTCTTCCTCTTCAACAATGGATGTCTTTCTGTATTGTTGTGCAAATGTAGGTGCAGAGTTTGATATGTGTAAAAATCCTCTTCTATCTACTGTAGTAATACTGTATTTCAGTGCAATATCAGGTTTAGTCTATAAACCATAAGAAAACACTGAAATGTGCAATGTGCTTTATACTTTTAAAGTAACATTTTCCAGAATACATATAGTGAAAAATTAAAGGAAGTGAATGCAAAAACATGAATGCAGATATACACAGGATACAAAGGCTCACTGAATGTTTTGATGAGTATAAAACTGGTTCATATGCTATGGCCTTCACAGTCACATATGTGCAGCCTGAACTGTCGAGGTGATTCTTTAAATATTACCCACAACCACATTTCGTCAAAGGGCTTTACAATCTTTAAAATATACAACATTCTCATGTCCTTATACTCTGAATTTGATATGAAAAAACTTCACAAACAAACCCAGAAAAAATGAGGAAACTTCAGGGAGAACAGAGGAGCAATCCCTCTTTCAGGGTGATAAGACATGCAGGAGATAGGCATGGAATAGATAGAAATAACAACAGCAGAATTACAATATGGAGATACAGAATTACAATATTAAGCAAATGAAATGCAAAGTGTTTAAGGATAGAGAGAAACGCTGACAGCATTTTGTCACATATTGACCTCTGCATTTACTCTACATTTTTATGAGTGGGTTGGACATTTAGAGCATGAAGCATCAGATTAAAAAATAAATAAACAAATCTGGCAATCTTTAAAAAACCCAGATAAGATTATACACAACTTACTGCTGTTCTGAAGGTTTCTCCAGAATCTTCAAAGACTCTTCTAACCCTCTAGATGAAAAATTTATCAGAACGCTGCACAATATGAAAGATTTTTAACCCCTTTCCTATGTTGCAAGTCTTTTGGCCAAATCCAAACAAAGATTTTTCCATCCAGATGGTTAAAGGAGTCTTATGAAATGCCTTCAAAACAGCTGGGAGTGTTGTTGTGTAACATTTTGGGGAGAAATCTGATGCTAAGCTCTGTGACTTTATATAATAATAATAATAATAATAATAATAATAATAATAATAATAATAATAGTACATGAGAAGCAGAAACAGGGGCTAGGTGTTCTGTACTGTATGGTACATGCTGTAAACAGGCAGTTTCTCCTTGGATGATAAACATAAACCATTTAATTCAACTAAATCTCACCCCAGTACATACTGTTTAATCACAACCTTTTATTTAATGCAATATCTCAGAGAGGTGACATAACGGTGTCAGTAGTTTGTGTTTGAAATGAGAGGTCAGGTGCACTGGAAAATTTTAAAGTGCTTACCTTTGTGGATGAAACAAGAGGAGCCATTTTACAGTTGTGGTTGAAAGAGGTATTTTACAGATGCTATATAGTTCTTTTTAGTGTTTATTTTAAATCATTGAGACATGTTTGGTGCCTGTGCTGCATTTCCTACAGATCTCCTCTCAATCAAAATGTGTCCCGCACCATTGTTTATTCTTCTGTTTATTCCAAATGAAACTGCTGCTGCTAGAAACATAAAATGCATCACTTCCTATGTGCCAGAGCATTTTTCCCCCCCGGGAATGACCTACAGCACTGGGCAGTGAGCGTTTAAAACAGCAAACATAAAAGCTTTCATGGGCAGGGAATAGGTTGAATCACTATTGTGTTCAATCACTTGGCAACAGCGAACAGCAAAAGGGCCATGAACTGCAGATGAAATCTTTTTTTCGGGCAGTTGTGCCGTTGCCAGTGAGGGTACCATTCATCTGAAAATGTTGACTGGAAATGTTGCACACAGCATGTTGGATTTGGCCACACATAACCCTCTGGTGCTGCCCTCTCTCTCTCATGTGGCAGTGTTAATAACGTCAGGTAATATTGCTGCTAGCAGTGAGGGAATTGTTCACTTCACTGCTCATTGACTCTTGACTTGTGTTGGGAAATGCAGCATATACAGTACACCAGGTCAGAGGAGACATTTACTCTGGTACTGGGTGTGAAAATAATGACAAGAAGGTGAAATGATCTTGAACTTGTATGATTTAATATTTTACACAAGTGATATAATGATGAGATTATACATATATTATTTTGTGTTGTTTAAAAAATGTAATCATTTTGAGCAGCTTTATTAATCTGGTGAGTTGGTTCTGACCAACTAGCCACCTATACAAGTAAGTTTATGTATTGATTTTTTATTTAGCTAGCGAAAACTACACCAGTGTATAGGCAATCATAGAAGAGAGACAATGGCAGCCATGATAAAAATAGTAATGTAAAGCACTTACTATGAATGCTGACTTCTCTTTATGCTGAAAAGGTTGAGACAGTTTGATGACTTCAAGTGTTCTTTCAGATACAGTCTTGAGAGCGTGGTCTGTATTTTCATCTCTGTACCCTTCCCTCTGCCAGTTGATATAAAACCAAACAGCTTATCTTCTTCCTGAAAGTCCCTGTATCACATATTTCAAAAATAATTGTACTTAAAGTGGTCGTTTGATGGTTGACGCCATATTTTAATTTAAGTACGTGACAATGAATTTCCCGTCTAAAGATTTGAAAGTTAATGACAATTAGGGAACAACCATTTTAGGGGGTGTGTGGGACACGTGAATTTGATATGCTGTGATACATTCAACTTCTTTCGATTTAGATGACAAAGAAACCTAAATAATGTAAAATATTTTTTTTATCTAATGAGGAAAACATCTAAAAGTCGCTTTTGGATGAAACCACAAATAGGAGGGAGAATAGTATCGTCCCTTGAAAAAAATCCTTTATTCAGCTGTTCCAAGGGCTCTGATTGACACAGGCATGTGAAGAGTAAGGTAAACTTCTGTTTGTTTGACCACAGAAAATGTCCGGTTACCTCCTAGCCACAAATTGCTGACCAGAGTTTCAAGTTTTTTTTGCAGTTAACCAGTGGATAGCTAATGTTAGTTCAGCAATACTTAGGCAAATATTTTTTCTTTAATATGAGCCGTTATCTTGCTGACGTTTTATATTACATAGGCTACTGTGGTGCCGTCTATTTGCTGCTAAAAAGTACTATTTAGCATTAGACTAATTTTAGCCGTTAGCACTCGTTTTTTAATGGCGGCTGACCTACCTATGTCGCACCTAAACCACAGCCAAGTGATAGAGGGTTTAACATAGCCTCTTTAATTTGGTGTGAACATAATTTTGCATGGTTAGCAGCGGCGAACATTGAAACAACAACAACAACAACAACAAAAACAAACAAACAAAAAAAAAAACTTAGCTTTTCTAAAAAATGTTATCTTTACTGGTTGAGCTTGATTTAGTAAAATTACATACGTCTTAACCCTAACTCTAACCCTTATAGGACGTATGTAATTTAAGCACAGTCCTTCCAAAATATTTATATACTACCATGCTTCCAGTTAAAGGGAATATTTCTATATTTTTCCAGGATTCATATTAACACTATCTGTTTGAGCTGTGTGTGAGCACCTCCTTTGAAACTGATCACAACTTCCACCTTTCTAAGTCAATAATGGTAAGTGTGTAGAATTAAGTAAAGATAAATGTCTCCCAGTGTTGTGTTATGAGGAGTTGCTTAAAATGTGGTGGTTTGACCTGCAATGGAAAGTTATTTTATTTAGTTAAATTATAACATTGTGTTTTCATAGGAAAGCCAGAATCCATACTTAAATAATTTTCAGGCACTGGCTGCACTCAGACTACTTTGGGGAAAGCACTATTCTGTCAAAAGTTAGTGTGTCAAAGTTTGGCTTTATGGTAATTGTAAGTCCATGTTTTAAGTCCTTGTCCGTTTTATGCCTCTGTGCCAGTGACAGTTGTGGCCAGAGGCATTCTGTTTTTCGGGTTGTCCGGACACACACGTCTTATCCTCATGAACATGATATCTCAGGAAGGCCTTAAGGGTATTTCTTCAAATTTGATAGTTCACTTGGACTCAAGGATGAACTGATAAGAATTTAGTGGTCAGAGGCCAAAGGTTAAGGTCACTGTGGCCTCACAAAACATGTTTTTTTACCCCCATAACTCAAAAATTCATATGCAATGACACAGTTTAAAAACAGAAACAAACAGAGTGTCTAATTGTCACACTGAGCAGGCACTATCATGAGCTTGGCATAACTTTTTGTTTATATTTCCTCTTTTTTCTACATAGTTTTAACTGCCCATTTGTGCTCCACTCTGTACCCCCAGCTGCTGCTTCAGGCAATTCTTGGTTCAGCCCCTCAGGTAAGATGTTATGCGTGAGACAGATGATCTCAGTACAATCTGATATACTTAGGATTCATCTCATTATTTGAACGACAGGGATGGGAGTGAAAATATCAGCAGTGCTCAAGACCCTAAGCAGCACAAAGCTGCTGTCTACTGTGTATGTTACCTATCACAACTTGAATGAGTAGTGCAGCTCCTATATATGAATCAGCTTACAATAAATAAGAAAGGTGTGCAGTGTCTCACTCAAGGACATGTGGGCTGATGGACACAATGACTGCAAGCAAAGTTCAGTCAATTTTTTTTGCTTTGCCACATCCTGGAAATTCCCTCACACATTTTAATATTGATGAGATGATGACACCGGAATTGACTATCTGTTTGAAACTCTGCCAAAACGATACCTGCAAACATCCATAACTGTCAAATCTGGACCCAAATGTCTTTCTGTTATCTTCTCAGAAATGGTGCCTGGAACAGCTTTGATGCTAGTTTCATATTGCCATCTCATTATTTATCATACTGTATCTCTTTAAATGCAGCAACAATGTTTGCTGCAGGCAATTGTTCACTGCAGGAAGCTCCTACTCCCTGCCTGTGCCATTAAAGAAGACAGTGAAGAAGACAGATAATCCACTTGTGAAGGAAAGGGTAGTGTTAGGACACATCATGATGATAAGCCATCGCTTTACAATCCTGTGTCATACACCACACTCTAAACATAGTGGCGAATGGGTAGCCAGACCAGTACTGTACACTCTCTGAGTATTTATGTGTGTGTTATCTGGAATAATCAGTGGTAGATCCCTATTATGCAGTGTAATGAGTTTAAAAACAGCCTGCAGTGCGCGGTAAGTCGACAGTTCTCAACCTGTCATGACACCCTGAGGGTTAAATAAGGAGCAAATAATGAACAAGTTGCGTTCTGGCTTGTGGTTTGCACATCTGTCTTTAAAATGGGATAGAAAAGGTAATAGGTAATTGAGTGTGCTTTTGTGCTGGAGGGGTTTACGCAGCAGTAGGCTGAGCCTATAGGGAATGTGCAGAGAATCTCTGCTGCTCTATGTTGTCACTGTGCAGTTGTTTCTCATTGCCTGCAGAGGGCAATGCAGCTCCAGTAATTTGCTTGACATAGACAGCACAGGGAATTGGGAAATATTTGGACACTAATAACAACTGTGAGTCTTGCTATTCATCTCGGCTGAATGGTGTCTTTTAGGATGTTTCTAGGGCCGACTAAGTGTCTCACCTAAGCCTGTTGACAATAAAGGAACAAAATGTAGCTCAGGAGAGGCTAAATCTACTGTATTCAGCCAAGCGCTGGAGGCTGTTTTTAACTAAAGAGCACCGAGCACCTTTCATCCTTTAATGGAAGCCATGCAATGGCTCATTATGTAACTAAAGAGGGTAGAAAAGGGGAAAGTTGAAGCATCCGATGAGCAGATTCCGACTGAGCTTCTGGAGGAGTACACATTTACGGAGCAGCTGCTAAATGTACACATTGACTGGTTAAATGTACATTTAATGCTGTTCCATACAGTGATGCTGCCAGCAGGGCAGCATGAGGAAGAGGTATTACTGAAGTATTTGTACTGTAGTGATGTGCTGAGGAGGATCAACTAATCAATTCATCTACTAATTGCTTTAGCTCTTATGTTATACATCAGATTGCTTTGGTAAATATTGGTCAAACTCAAACAGAGATTTTTCTGTTTGTGGTTGTTTATTTAAATTATTTCATAAAAGATTGGGGATAAGAGAAGTATGAAAACATAGCAGGATTGTTTTTCCTCCTCTGTACTCTCTGATTTTTTGGAGCTTTTAGCCACATCTTCAGCAATCATTTGAGGTTGTTCAGTTGAGTTTGGCATAGCTTGTCATGAGTTTCTACACTATTTCCTTTGACATTTTTTAGTTCTGCAGTTTTAGGCACAGATGGGCTCAATTAGTTGTCTAATTTCTCTTTACAAACTCACATTTTGGAGTTGTGGTTCCTAGATCTCCTTTATAGCTGACAAATGCTGCTAATAGCAATCCAATATGAACCGACTTTGTGAAGTGTTTGCAATGGCGATTTAGTAACTTCAAAGTTAATCCTTTTTATTTGGTGTTGTACTTACTCTGTATCCCCTGTAGAGAACTTATCACCTGTTTGATTGCATGTTGGTCTGGTGCTCAGCCCACTCAGCAGAGTCTGTAAACCTCTCTGTCATTAAGAAAAAACTGTGCAGTCTAGTGCTGGAACAATTTGTCAATTAATCAATTCACTGACTGACAGAAAATCAGTTAATCCTTTAAGTCATTACTGAACAAAAATGCCAAACATTCTCTGGTTCCAGCTTCCCAAATTTAAACATTGGCTGCATTTCTCTGTTTTGGATTGTTGTAAACTTAATATCTTTTTGGCTTGGACTGCTGATCAAACATAGAAAGCAGTTTAAAGATGTCACACTGGGCTTTACAAACAAATTTCAGACATTTTATCCCCTGAAAGATTAATTTTTAATCAGAATAATTGCTAGATTCATCTTCTGTGACAGAAAAATACGTACAGTAGTGTTTAGCCAATTAAAAGATACTTTAACTTAACAACACACAAGTATTAATGATATTCCGTTCTTTTTACAAGCGAACAGTGATTTTGATGGAGAATTGGCACTGGCTGGTGTGTCCCACATTGTAACTACTAGAAAGCTTATAAGTGCTTGCTCATCAGATTCAGGCTTGAGTCCACAAAAGCAATTTGCACCTATTGGTGAAGATGAATACATTTAATGTAAATGAAGAAACTGCCCTGCAAAGCACTTGAGCTGAAGCCCTCGCTATCTAGTACCCTTATCTACAAATGCACTTGGCTGTGCTAATGGTGGACCTATTTCAATGTCACATTATAATATCATTTCTGATCCAATAGCCTCATCGCCTGTTGTAAGTGCTCATCTAAAACAATGGACTAGTGCACCAGATGCACTCCGCTGTTAGTCAATTCATTTCCCACAACATCTTCTTAGCGTTTTGGTATTAACACACCTGATAGGAACACAATGCAAGGCTTGATTGAGGTCAGTGAAATAATAAAAAAATGGAGGTTAGCAAATGGCAGAGGGAGATGCAGAGCGGCAGTAAAGAGGGAGATTAGGGGGGAAAAGGCAATGAGAGATGGGAGAGAGAATAAGAAAAGCAGATAAGGGATAATGAGGTGTTCGTGGGAGGAGTGATAGAGAAAAGAAAGGAAAAAACGCAAATAATGGCCAAGTGGAATTTGGGGAAGAGACAACGGAGATAAAGGTGAAAAAGGAGCAGAGGAAGGTTGTGGTTTATCTGGCCAGGCTCAGCAAAACAGGGGCTGAAAGTGTGAGCAGGGATAGACAGGAGCCACACTGAGAGCGTAACAGGATTGTGAGAAAGCTCGACATGGATGAAACCATCGGCCTTTGAGTGACAGGATGGTGTGAGGGCGCGCTGAGGGCGGCTCGAGGGAGCGTCAGGGCCAACGATGAGGCAATCTGGGAACAAGAAAGGTTGCACAGGGAATACAGCAATTCTGTATGTTTTGAGCAGTAACAAGTGTTTTGGTGATTTTGAACAGCAGTATTGTACTGATAGTGTTGGAGAGTTCACCCACAAATACAGCCTTGCTTATCGTGCTCTGGCAGTTTCTCTGGTTAGGGGCAGTGTCGATGAGTGCAGACCAACATGAGCCTAAATCTGACTGACAGGTGATTGACAAGTGCTCTTCTGTGCTGAAATGCCAACAGGAAGCCTCTCTACACCTGATTGCATGAACATGTCACGCAGTGAACTGGCACAGAGTTTTGCTTCAGGGCCTATATTTATTAAACAACTAAAAGTGAAAATCCTCCACTTTCACTCCCACTTGCAGACTTAATAAAATCTATTTAGTGTAATTCTTTTGACTTGAGAGCTCTTAAGTTGGTGAAGAGCAGCTTTTAGGGGTTTTTGATGGCTGCAGAGCAGAGACAGGGACAAGCACACCATCATTGGTCATGATGAAAAATAGGTAATTGCTTTCTGTACATCTTCATTGTAGTGCTTAATTCCCCTTATTATGAGTTTTATGTGATGTACCCCATAATTTTTGCTCCTCAGTCGCTCCTAAGAGCATCCTCAAGTGTAATTTTTAGTTTAATATGATAAAAAGTTGAATAAATACATGCCAGGCTTTTCAACTGGAAAAAACATTCAAACTACCCACTGACATCAGATTCGGAGTCTTAAAGATACCATGCAAGTGCCACATCATGCTTTATTTATCTCAACATAAACTAATTAAAGAGTTCAAAACCATCGAGAAGTTGTAAGTCACCTGGTCTGGTTAACTTCCAACTGATCGTCTGGAGATTTTTCCCAGAAGTGAGGCTGTTGTCAGGACAAGTATGAGTGGATGCAAGACAAAAAATGGGGGCAAAATGTGAGGAAACTAAAGGCTGAGGGGCTCTGGCAAGGTTATAAAGCTGTCTGTAGTTGAGATGTGACCTTGACCCTTAGACCTAGTCATCTGACTCTTGATAACAAAATATCACATGCATAGAAACCCCATCATTTGAGTGATGCTTGTGAGTGGAAGGACAGTGTGTGTGATTAATTTCTGTAGCTCTCAAGATATTATTGAGGCACTGTATGCCTTAGGAAGACTGACAGGGAATAAAAGGTTGAGAGAGATGTATAACAACACACAACAAAGCTTCTCGGTTGGACTCCAACCAAGGGCACTGTGGTTCATAGTTGGTGCATTAACCCTTAGACCTCCTAGGCGCCATTTTAATATATTTTTCTACATTAGACTATACAGTATTTTCATCTTGCAGTATAAAACATCTCCTGCTGTGTCCACTTGTTTGAGGGAGCACAGATGAGAGATTTGAACCATTACATAGTTGGAAATGAAACAGTGAGCTACAATCTCATAGTGGTGATCCTGACGAGATAAACCACCACCAACAATAAGAACAACAAAACCATCAAAACATGCATTAAAGCCCCTTTTCCCCCACGTAGTCTAATACCAATATTTTTAGTGTAAAAGTGACTGGGCAGGTTTACTCTCCACTGCATCTCTGCATTTAATATCAAGGCTCAACAGGCTGTTAGTGCCACACAGGTTTAATTAAAGCACTGCTGTGGGTGCATCAATATGCACTGGACTCACCCCGAGTGGAAATAAAGTATTGGTTTATACGCCCAACAGAGCTGCTGATTAGAGAGTGCGGTTTGACGTAGCTCACTGGTCAAGGTTCAAGGACATTCGATAGAAGTGAGTAAACACTGTCACAGGAAGGTAAAATTATGTATGTATGTGATGGTCAAACAGTGGCTTTTGTGTATTTCATGTGTGGATGTGTCAGCACTATAGCACAACTGAGGTGCAAATCATATGACGGGGAGAAATGCTGAGCAATGAAAAGGAAGTAAATTCAGGTCTGAAAAAGGCTGAGTAGAGCTTCTAGGTGATATCATTAGGCTTAAATTGACAGTACAATACTCAAGAGATTTTTTTGGTTTTTATTTATATTTTATTGAGTATCTTTCTGTCAGAAAAAATAACAAAAATCACAAATATGCATCTGTGACTAAAATTCAGACACAGATATTATCAGTGTTTTCCTCCTTGGCCTTCTCCCACTGTGGCTGGTGTGTATTTTCATCACTGTCCAACTTTCTATTTAATGTGCAAGCAGGCACACAACTGAGATTAATCTGAAGTGTGATTTTGACACACACCTACACATGGACACGCACAAACAGACGATTTTGTTCCCACTGAA
Organism: Lates calcarifer; assembly: GCF_001640805.2. NCBI lineage: Eukaryota > Metazoa > Chordata > Actinopteri > Centropomidae > Lates > Lates calcarifer. The sequence continues at coordinate 4,949,146 of NC_066854.1, forward strand.
AGACTGATCCGTGTTGAGTTGGGCCATAATTACTTACTAGCAGACATTGGAGGATGGGAAAGCCAAAAGAAATCATTAGGGAGCTGTCAGGTACCTAAAACACTCTAACATCAGTCCTCTGTGGGCTTGGCGAGGCAATGGCATTTCTGCTTTTCCAAAGAGCACACAGGAGAGACTGACAGTAAGGATGAGAGAGAGGACTTGAAAACCAACAAAGACCATGATAGACGTGAACAGTTGATGCAAGTATGAGAGCAGATGGAGTAGAAGTAGAACACATGAAGTAGTCATGAATTAGATAAGTAGATAAAGATGTTGACAACCCTGAAGCTGCGTTTAAAGCATTTTGGGCAGTAAAAGCCTCTAGCTGGGTTACTCTGAGTCTTGTTCAGTTTATTTTTTCTATTTTGGTTTCATTTATTACTTTTAGGGCCTTATGTGGTTTGGCTCCTCTGGTCAAAAAGTGTCCTTTTTGGTATTGGGTCAGCTGAGTCAAACAGTTTTTAGAAAAGCTTAAACCAGTATTTATTTTGTTCTAATTCTCCATGTTTGTCCATGTAATTTCTTGAATTTCACTTCACAGCTCCTAAAATACCCTTTATTATTTCCGCCTGTTGCAGTTATGCTACCTTCTAATGGGGTTGTACTCACCATGTTCATGAGAAGAGCCTTGAGACCTTCAGAGATGGCGGAAACCATAGGCATTCATTTTTCCTTGGATGGTATGTTAATATATTGTAATTTTGGTTGTATAGAGTTTTTCATCTGAGGAAAATGTTGATGATCCCAATGGCCTCATCTCTCTGTCATTATACCTGCTAACATGCTAAATTGTTAGCCTCAGTGGCTACATTGACAGTAACAATATTAGCATCTGTGTCACCCTTTGCCGAGCAGTGGTGTTCTCATGATTTAGCCACTCCTAAACCAAGCACATCACAAGTTCCATTTGAAGGAAGTATTAGTGAATGTTTTTTTACCAAATTGTGCAATTATACTGCAACTATATGATCCACATTAGCATTCATTTGAAAGACATTTTCAGTGAACAGCAATAAATAAATAAATAAATAAAAAATAACGTGAAATTGAAAATAATAACACTGCTACTACTATGACTACTAATATGTATCTTTGGGGCTGCAGAATAAGCTAAAAGCACAACACTTAAGTATTATCACCTTTAAAAATTAAAACACTAACCCTCATGGAGTTGTGTTTCTGACCACTCAGTGATTATAAGTCTCATTTTTCATTCTCTTTGGGAAATATCTGGCTCTTTAGCAGATAAATGCTCTGTTGCGTTCACTAGCTGGTGGCTAACTTTGTCTGTCTGCTGTTTGGTACTGGTAGCTAGCTTACAGTGGGTATATCAGTGTTTTTTTCCAAGAAAAATCTGGTAAATTGCTCCTGAAAATGTGGGCTGATAAGAGTAGTGAGACTAAATCAAAACAGAAAAGCTAAGGGGCGTAAAACCAATAATAATGAGCTAACAGATGCGAAAATGCTCTGTAGAGCTGAGGGTAACTGTAGAATCAGGTGATTTTTTGTGGGTTCCTCACTATGAACACCACTTTACACATTATACATCTGTAATTAATATAATGGTACAGTATTGATTAGAGCAGTTTAAATCACAGTGACATGGCCTCCATCTCGCTGCCAAGAATCCAAATCTGCCAAGAAAGAAGCAAAAAAAGAAACAAAGAAATTTATTCAGTACAGAGTCACACTTTTTCAGCATACTCCACTTGGACAGTACATTCAAGCGGAAACAGGAAGTCATTATTTTGTATGATGAATGCATGTGGGGGGTGGCTAACTCTGTGGCTGAGAGCAGATGAATGCAGAGAATTACTGTCAAATCAAACCAACAAGGTAAATCAGAAATAAGTGAAACCAAGAAAAGTGCACCTCTGATGTTGATAGGCAGGGGAAAACAACTGTCCAGAGAGGTATTGAAGGTACCAAGGAGTGATTGCTCCCCGAGGGATAAATCAGACACAAAGAAGAGATGTTTTATTTTGCTGGTCTGTGCATGTAGAGTGACCCTGTCTGTGGCTTCCTCCTGCCTCTCAACAGTACTAATAGAGATCAAGTTCAGGTGGTGTGGTAGTAATCATCTCATTGTTGTTTCATGTATGACCTGCCTCGTTTAATCCTGCACTGCAAAAGGTTATTTAAGCTGCAAGTGTAGCAATTACAGCACCTAAATATGGGGTATTGTAAAGGGAAGGACATGAATCAAAGACACGCTTTTCATCTTTGGCTTCCCAAGTTCTGAGACACACTGAGTCACTTCAAGGTCTCGAAAATTGGATTTATTTACAGCAGCAGAAACAAGGTCGTAAAAAAGGGAAGAAACGGTGGGGAAGCAGGAAGAAAAAAATGTTGCAAAAATAAAATGTTCTGCTTTGTCCATCCTGCCATCTTTGTCTGATTAATAATCAGTAAAGCATATTACCTGTGTTTTTAACATTTTTTCACCTCTGTTATGTTTTAATAAAGAAGTGCCTTATGATTCTTATTATTATATGTTGGTGCACTAACTTTCAAATGCCAAATTCTGTCAAAAAATATGATATTACATTATTTATTATTAATACTTAAGCAAACATAAGTTAATCAAAATTAGAAAACTACATTCAGAGATGCATTTGGTCTAACTTACTTTTCACTTATAGTTTAATATTATGACCACTGAATTTCCCTCAAATTTCTTTTATTTCCACCCACTCTGTTCATAATATCAGACTGAGGAAACATCATAATGTGATGATGAACCTAACTGAAGTGATAGAGCAGTGAGTTGTAATGTTACTGTACAACAACAACAACTTTATACTACTTTACTTTATACCTTCTGAAACTCAGTTAACACAACCCACAGTCTCTCAAGTTTTTTCACATAAACGATACATCTTGACACATTTACACCTACGTAAACCCATGTACACATTAATTAAAGTAAACACAAGCTTGTGCAGGAGAGGTAGGAACCTAAAAGCTATGAAGACCTCTCCTAAAACCTCCAGAAAGATATCATTTTTATAATAGCTTGCAGCATGAATAGTGCACAGCTGGCTGCTAACGCATTAGCTCGCTAATATAATGCTAGTTTGATGTCACCCTTGTCTTGAGGTCCCCCAATATTCTCTCCTTTATTTGACCTTCTGTCGTCACTGCAGGTAAGGGAGCCTTTTCCCTGAGGTAGACTTGTAATTTTTGGAAACCGACATCTTCCCTGTCTTTCCCTTGGTACTAAGCATCAGCAACTTCACCACCAACTTCAGACCGTTCCCCGGAGCACAGTGTGTAATTCAGATCTTGTTTGTAGCCACCTGGTTGGATAATCCCTGCGGAGAGGCTAGGAAGATTAATGAACACAGAGAACACAGCAAAATTCAACATAGAAAGATCAATGCCCACAACTCCATGTAAACAACAAACTTCATTAAAATCAATGGGAGTCCATAAAGGTACACAAATGAAAAGATCATAAATGTTTCTGAAGTACAAGAGTCTCTGCTTCAATATCTTGAATTGTTACTTTTGTGCTTACAGTGAGAGAGAGCTTCCAACTAGAGGGCTGTGCTCATCTCAATCAATATGTACCTGTGTTCCTCTTTGTGATGTTTTGGGACCTGTTCTAGTGGACAATCCACTAAGCCATTTTGGTTGAACAGTCCAATTGTAAATTATACTGCAGGGCCAGATGTGGAATAAGTAAATCAAAATTAATTTGCAAGTGGACAGTGTGGGCTGACTAAAACCTCTGGCAGGAAAACAATTCTTGGAGAGTTGCGCTAAGTGCAATTTTGCCATTTGTGTTACAGAAACGAGTGGGTGAGGAGAGAGGTCACACCAGGTTGAATTCATCGCCTGAGAACAACTGGCGAGTCTGTGTGGTAAGGCTGAGGTAGTGTGTTGTTGTGTTTGTTGTCCTCGGGAAGTGTAGGAACCTGGAGCTGTGTGGGTAGAGAGCTCAACCCATCAAAGGCCCTGCAGATCCAGGGTCCTGACAGTCCATTGTTCCATGCACTTTACATGACCAGTAATCATATTAACTCAATGCATGAGGAGATACTGCAGGTAGAAACAAGGATATTTTGACAGGAAAATGTTTCATGGATATCATTTGGCACTTGTTAGGATCATATCATAACAATTTGGTTACAGAAGAGTCTTCATCACTTTGCTAACAACCCTTTCCAGCTCAGTGAATCCATCAGTTTGGATTTGCTTCACACTGTGCCAGAAAGCTGTAAGTCATCTAAAAGGGTTTGAGCCCAAAAATACTGGCAACAACTTGTGTGTCTCCTTATTAATATCCTAAATATTATCCAGGAAATGTTTTCTAATTAGTTGTTCGCTAAGCCCAAGCCTAACATTACATGTCAGATGGAAGTCTTTACAAGCTGATAATCCTGGGTGTTACTGTATTGTAATTTAGAGCTAGTATAAGTGTGATAAGGAAAAATGTAAAATCAGACTGTTGCCTCTTTTAAACATAGCCCTGTTAACTCTGTTTGGCTAGTAAGTAAGATTTAGGCTTTACTGTCACTATTACAAGAGAAAAAGCTTTTAAAATATGATGATAAAACTGTGTTTAGTCCAGTATCAGCTTACACACAGTTGGGAAGTAGTACACAGTGGATAGTGCTAACCATGAATTATTATTATTTTTTTCTCTTTAATGCACTATAGTGTCAAAAGCTGTTAGCCTTTAAATCGCCATTCTCTATTGGTAAACATAATGGCACATGCAGTCAGTCAGTGTATCAAAGTGCAATATGTCTGTGCAGATTAGATCATAATGTTGATGAGCGCTGCAAACAGGGATGACAGGGATATGTGAGGACCTTTTGCTCCTTTGCATCACTTCGTTTCATGTGTGATGTAGATTTTCTGCTTTTTCGGAGCAGGGAGTGAATTGCTGACAATAGAAACTCCTCTCCTCTTTTTATGCAAGCCAATCTGTGCGCTTGGGTGGTTGTTTGTATCTGTGTGCTCTTCTGTTGTGTATGTCATAGAGTGTATCTAGGTCTGTGTGTGTGTGAGAGAGAGTGTGTGTGTGTGCGTGTGCATGTATGCACCAGAAGTGTGGAAAAAATATCACCTTAAATCAGACCCAGAAATCAGAGAGCCGCACATCAAACCTATCATCAGCCGCTGGACCTCAGGGACGACATTTGCTGTTATTTTGTTTGAGCGGAGACAAACTCTTTTTATCTGGCAATGTCATTTTTAGAAGGTCATCTTTTCTCCACAAAAACTAAACTCATTAAATTCATCATGCAGACACAAACTGTTACAGGCGTCATGCAGACGTGTGCAGCAGGCCCCACTTCCAATTCTCTGCCTGAAATTAGCAATCAAGATGTTAAGACAAAGTAAATTTATTCAGACCAACATAAAGGAGAAAAATTACACATTCAGATCTTTGGTATCCAGGTGCCTAGCTCTGAATGTTGGAAGCGTGTATTAGTTATATTTATTAAATCTTCCTCCAGTCTTTGTCCCCTGAGTTGCCAGTTTTATTATCGAAGAAGTTTGGAGGTGATGGATTTTTCAGTATCTCCCATGCATCATGTCATGTTTTATGAAAGCACTTTAGACTAATTGTAAGAAATTGGACAGTTTAAAAGTTTGTTTTGCTTTTGTTGCTTGAACATAGACATATGACATATTTCATCTTTGAAAATAATAGATTAAGATGGAAACTAATGGAAATCATTAGTACAGAACATGCGGCAGAACAAACAGCCATTATACTGTAGGAGATATTAAATCTATGCCCATACCAGACGTGGCTGCTAACAGAGACAAATGAAAGAGGAAGGCTTTTTATTTATTCAGTAACTGACTTTAAAGGGAATAGTTTGACATTTTGAAAGTGGTAGTGATCTTTTCATCTATGTCTCGACAAAAAGGCGAACGAGCGTCCATGCATTTCACCAAAATGTGCTAAATCTGGAGAGGTAAAAGACTGTGTACAAGGCATATTCCTGCTTTGGAAACATCTCCAAATGTTTAATCTCATTTTCTGTTCAAAAGGAAATGATTATTTTTTTTGACCACTGAAAAATACCACTCTACTTTTTACTCAACTCCTTAGAAATATCCAGCATACTCAAAAGTCACAAGCCAAAGTGCTGGAAGAACACAAACAAGCTCTCCTCTTTGCTGGCTTCTGTAAATGTGTGTATTGATCTGAAACTCCTATTTCCTACTTACAAAGCATCATGGGGCCTTGTGCCTTAGTATACTGTTGCTCTGATTTATTTACTACCTAGCTGCCCACCCATACTTTCCACTAGCAAGATGCCTTGTCATCCCCCTCATTTGAAATTAAACAGCTAGGAGCAGAGCCTTGGCTCTTTTGCTATCTCCCTTTAACGTCCCTGCAGTCCATCATCTGCTCACTTCTGGCCGCGCGGCTTTGAAGTTCATAAACTGTGAAGCAAAGGATGGCTGATCTGATGGTCATTGCAGCTGAGGCAGAAAGGACCCGGTCAATAAACCTAGAGAGTGAGATGCCTTTTGCAGAATCGCAGACAGACATTAAAGCAGGGCCCGTAAAATCATGCATCCAAGCACATTTTACCTTTTGCTCTCTTTCTGTCACTTTGTCTGTGAGTGTGTTTGGGTGTGGTGTGAGGGCTCTTCAGGGCACTTCAAAGATAGCTGAGCACTTCTGAAAATTAGCCCCCACAGTTCAGAATATGAGCAATTATTGGGTTTTTGATTTCTTTTTGAAAGCTGGAGGGTGGTTTTCCTCTGTGACTTTATCAAGGTCTCTACTGCGTTTTAAACAAAATAAATTAAAATGTGTTTTGATTTTCAACCCCTAGGATTGTCTGCTTTATCACAATTATATGTCACTTTGCTGATTTTGACACTTTAGCTCAAAATCATGGAACAAAAGGGCGGGCAGGCAATGTTCCAGTCAAAGATATATGTACATGGCTTTTTAGACCAAAAAAAAAAAAGAAAAAAGGAACAAGGGCTTTAACTTTGACATCTCCCCCAACTGAGACCTCCCCACCGCTGTCACATGTAATGTAAGTACTGCATGAATACATCACGCTCAGAGCTCAGGAAATCAGTATTCAGGACTGTGCCATGAGCTGTTATGGGGCCGCTGTTCAGACATAATGAATGTGTTAGAGACCAGACTTCATGTAAAGTGAATGTGGGGAAAAAATGAAGTTCACTTGACCTCAATATATTCCCCTCAGCTCCTGAAAATTGCTTTTGCTTTGGTCCTTCCACATGATATCTTTTTGCCAATCACAAAGAGTCACAAAGATCCACAGAGTGTCCTCTGTGTCTGTGCATCGTCAGCGCTGCTGTCGTAGCTAAGATTGTGCTTAAGAGCATGATGCACATGTGCCAACTCAGCAGCTGTCACCTAAAAGTGAGTAAGGCCAGAGTATGAAAAGAAATCTGTTCTTTGCTTGACACTTTTCAAGTTGCAAGAATGGCAAAACACTGGAGTGGCAGTGTGCCCCAGTGGGTAAACAGACTCTTGTCTCTGAAAACAGAAAATCAGAGTCAAGTCGCTGTTTTGGAAAGTGTCCATGCTGCTGAAGTGTCCTTGAGCAAGACACTGAATCCCCAGCTGCTGCAGGGATCACCGCATCTAAATACAAACGGCTGCTAGATGGTGCTTAAAACTTCCTTATCAAATATGAAGTCAGCAGTATTATTGCATCAGAATTTTGCATCTGAATAGTTCATTCCCCTTATTTTTAAAGTTCATCATCCATCATCAAAATTTTGTAGTTACTGAGTGAAATTTGTCTGTATAGTAGTGAATAGTAGTAGTAGAGAATAGCTAAATTGAATTCTAAATTAAGTTAATTTAGCTCGATCAGCTTTGTCAAAACTGTATTTCAATAAATTACACAGGAAAAAGAGTGCTGTTTCATTCGCTGCCCTGTGTGGAAACATATTCACCTGGTGCATTAAGAAATCAATCTTGTAATGAGTCAAAGCAGCAATAAAATAGATTTTATGGTGAAGAGCTGCAGTCAGAGTGAGGCTCAATGATAAGAGCTTATTGAAATGTCACATATTTGATCCAGATAACAGCGACTATGTCTCTTTATTATACATTATCCCCCCTTGAATACATTAGTAGTTTAAGCTGAAGACATAAAATGTAAAATGGATATAATTTAACCACAAAGAATAAAACAAAAACCCTCAAGTGCCCGATTACATTTGCCAGCAGGTACCCTCCAAACAATCTGTGATCGTCGACAATCTCATAAAACACCAAGGTACCTGGACTTTGAAGCTCAACGCTCTGTTGTTTACAAGACAAGTGGTTTTTACCTGCCAAGCCACAGCATCTGCTCCTGCTCCTTTTTCAAGTGCTGACTGAGGCAGCAAGTTCTTTGAAGGACAACTCTTTCATTTTTTCCTACATATAAGTTCCAGTGCTTTGGTTTTGGACTTCATTCTATTTATAGAACCATTTTAAACCAATCTAAGATTTGATCACAGTGCTTTACAGAAAAACATAAAATCCAAAGAGCAGATTCACACCCAGAATCAGATCTTATGTAATTTTATGCTATTTTGTGTCATTTTATTCATGTATTACATCATTCATCATCATTCCTGCCATGCTCATAATTACCATCATCACCCATATTCTCCTCCTTCTCCTCCTCTTTATCATTTTAGTTAATCATAGAGTGACATCATTGTGCAATGACACTGTATTTCCTCTATAATTGGGATGCTCATGCCACATGATAATCCAGAGGAGTTATGACAGCATTTCAAACAAGATGCTCAGAGGTTGTGGGAGGCTGTGACACCTGATGAGCAGTTCGTCCTTCTCAAGGGGCATATAACAGAGGGGAGTAAGGGCTGTAAATGATGCAACTTTATATTTTAATGAATATTGGCGTTTCCCACACTAGATTATGACAATAGTATATCGCAATCAGTAGTTATGACCTTGAGGGGAGCATCTTATTTTCTACTGCTTGCTCAGTAGGCACAAGAAGAGCAGAAATGGAGGAGGTGGAGACTGTACTGACATATTGGATCAAACAGAGACTGACTTATTTCATATGAAAAGAAGTGATAGCCTGTATGCAGATAGAGGGGTCTGCAGACATGAAACTGACCCTCAAACCCAGAGATACTTAAGCAGGTCTCTTGTCGCTACAATTTCCGTCTGCATCTTGTCCAGAAGTATGAAATTATGGTTGACACTGGAAAAAAACTGAAACATATACTTCTGTACTTTGTGTGTAACTTCCCAACAGTGCTTTCACCCATGGCAAGATCAGAGGACTTGATCCACAATCATTTAGGAGACTAATGAGTATTTAATTTGCTGGAACAGTGTGATAAAATAATACATCTTGATCTTCCATGCATATATTCTCCAAAAATGAGCTAGAACATGCTCATACAGAATGAAAGTGAAAATGGGATGTTGAGGAGGTATGATTCGACATGTGCTGCCAAATTTGAGACCTGAACCTGCCTCTACCAGACATTTTATTTATTCCTCCCTCCCTTTAAGTAGTTGTGATTCTTATCACACAGTTGTTTTTTATGTTTGCATGTTTATGTCTGCTATAACGCTGCCTCCTTTCATGGTTATGTCTCATCTTAAAAATTAGACTTTTTATGCCATAATGTATTTAGATAAATAAGAAAACACACATTGCCCTTGCTTGATAGAAAAGCAAACATTCACATCCAGATACACATATCTACTTTTTAAAGATGAATGTGACATATCCCTTTTCTCTTGTCTGAGTACGGGTGCGAGACACTGATGTGGGAGTCGCAGCAAGGGCGGCTTTTGTGCTCCTACAATCCAACGGCACTTGCTGTCTGGCTTCTTCAAGTGGAGTGAGGGGCGACAAAGGTGGTTAGCTATTGTTGCATAGACAGGTATAGTAATTACATTCTCCTCCATTCAGTCCCTATCTCTGTACAGCACCAGCATACCCCTCTCAAACTCCATTATACGCTTGCCAAATGGAACAAAAGCCAACATTCAATGGTTTTGGCACTCAAAAAGAGACACTGACCCCTTCTGGGGTTAGACATCAAATCGTGTCATGGTCTCATAGGCTGCAGACTATGACTTTTAATTTATGGTCTCAGAGTGTGGTGTCGTATCACCCGCTGGATTATCCTCATGTTGGCACGAGTGCACTTGAAAGCCCTCACCCCAGCTCTCACTGGTCACTTTAAATTTAACTGTTTGTATTTTTATGATTGTGTAGCACTATAGGGTAGATATTCTCTCTGTTTTTTTCTGGAAACATCAATATTTTACAAAGATCCTATAAGAAAGCATAATTAAGTGTACTTGTACACACTTGTTGTCTGTTTTATAAAATTCTAGTATTTTTGACACGTAGCTTTGCTCATGATCTGTTCTGAGATAAAAAATCCACTCATATCTTGAAGTAGCCAGAGGAAACACATTGCACTGTATATCATGTTCTCCATTAAAATGTAATTAGAATTTGCATGTTTCTCGGGACAATGAAAAGAAAGATTTTTGTATTTTGGTTGAAATTTTTGTGAGAAACACCCAACGTTTCAGAGGAGGAATATTTTGTTCTTGATTGTTTGTCACAGTCTGCTTTTCAGATCTGTTCCACCTTTCGCTAAATTGATCTGTTAGGGCTCAGTAGACAATTCCTAATGAATACAAGGGTGACTCACATCACATGCACAGTAGCTTGAGAGTGCACAGATGTTATAGTGGAGCCTGAAGTAGCACACAAAGCAAGGCACTTGTCTTGTCTGATGAGAGGGCTCATTTGGAATTGCCATTAGTAGACATATGATTTATGGCTCTGTCTGCTGCTCCTACAGTAACCACTGCTTTCACTTCAGCACCACCAGCCCAGAATAGAGAGTCCCTCTCTCACTATCTCTCTCTCTGCTGCTTCTTCTTTGTTGCTCAAATTCAGCACAGTGAGCTTTAGTGATATGGGTAAATAGAAGAGAAAAGGTGTCACATACAACAAAATGCAACTTGTTTTAGAAATAGGTGATGATTAATTGAAATAATGACACAGCTGCTAATGTTCTATATTGGTTCATGTCTGTCAGGAAGTTCTCCGCAGGGGGTTTTCACAATATTTCTATTTTTCAAGACTGTTAATGTGAAAATGTGTATCTGCTGTGAAACGTAAAAAAGGACAGATGCTTAGATGCTTTCTTGAAGAAGCTATTTAGAGAATTGGTGTGGATTGCATTTTTAATGGCACAGTGGAGGTGGGATTTAGCTTGTAGTTGATATTGACTTTTATTTAACCAGGAGAGCCTCATGGAGATTAAAAAATCTATTTTTCAGCAGTCTCCTGGCCTCGATAGGCAGCAGCAGCAGCAGCAGTGAATTACAGACAAAGATGCTGAAACAGAAAATATAAAATGGTAAACAAAATTAAATAAAAAAATTAAATTATTAAAATTAAATAAAAATGTGGTTATAAAATTATGAATAATATTTCCACTTAGTATCAAATGGCACCACCATCTACAAACAGCATCCTGAAAAGCTGCTTAGTTTATCATTATGTAGAAATATGGGACGAGTACCCTCTCTGGTCCACTAGTGGGTCTCAGCCTGTTCGTTAGACTTAAAACCTGCTCACCCACTTGTTCTTCATCTTCATTAGCTTTCATCAGTATCTGGGTTAGTTTGTCCAGATTGTACTCATAGCTTTACTCCTGTTCCGTACCGTTCTCTAGTCTTTATTCTTACCTCAGTTTTGACCTCAGCTTCTACATCAGAGCATGGCTGGCTGCGTACTCTTTGTTAGAGTTTGTTGCATAGTTTCCGAAGGTTTAGTTGATTTTCAAGTTCATATTCATCATCATATTTCATATGCTTCCTGGATGTGTTTTGAGTCCGAGCCCAGTTAAGAAATGTTACAAACCAAGGATGTTGCACTTGTGAAGCATGTACTGTATCCAACTGAGCCACTAGGAAGCCCAGAGGCAATGCTTTTTCTATCAAAAAGCTTCATAGTAACAACATGCCCTCAGAGGGCACATAAACCTGGTCACCTGTCACTTTCGTTTCATGTGTTCTCAGTGATATTTTCCCAAAATGTCAACCAGTTGCTTTTTTGACCAGCTTATAACAGAGGAAAACAAAATCTGAGCCATTTGCATTTTGAAAATGGCAAATTCATTTTCTTTTTTCCTCTCTCTCTCTCTCTGTCTCTCTCTGTCTCTCTCTCTCTCTGTCCTCACCGTGTAGAGAGATGCAGGACCGAGGTGTTGCTCCCTGCCTGGGTGCTCTGCCATGCCACATCTGTCCATCTGTCAAGCATACAGTCCCATCAATCAAACAGCTGAATGCAGGTGAGTGTGAGGCACAATGAGCAACCATTAATCACTCTGAGACATGGACACAGATGAAGTGTGCTGGCTGGGTGGGGGGCGTTTAAGTACTGTGATTACATGTGTGCTTGTGTGTGTGAGAGATAGTGAGGTAGGGACATGATACAGATATCACTGATGATGCTTGAACATTTTCTGTGTTTAGCTAAACTTGTTTTACATTTACTCGTCTTCCAACTCAGTCTAAATTTAACTTGGGTTTAAGTTGTAGTCATGAAGAACCTGATTTCAAGGTGCTCAGTGTGAGAACAAGCAAATGCATGCTTTATTGCTATGTTCAGGGTGCAACAGGAATCATCGTCTGCTGTGATCACTGCTGGATGCTTTTTGCTGGATACAAAGTTGTAACTAGTGTTTAAAGTCTGAAAAAATCCTAAAATGAGTTTGAATAACATTTCACCATTCAGGCCAAGTGATTATATTTCTGGTTATGATGACCTTTGCGTTATATAGTGGAGCCTATTATCAAGAACAGAGGCTAGGAAAGTCTCCGCTTCCTCTGTAAAAATATTTAGGCTGAAACAAATCCCGCAGTGAGTGACATTATGTGTTAACGTAGTGGCTGAAAAGTGCGGAAGATACAAGCTAAGTCTAAGCCTCAAAAGATTATTCAAATTAATCTGAGAAGAGAAAGTCACTCATGCAAGATAGAAGTGAAGCCCAGGCTCAGGCTGTATGCTCTTTCCTGTATTAATTTTCTTTGTTGTTTGGTTTGACAAGTATTAACAGACAGAAACACAAATAGACACCTGGTCATTGTGAACAAGCCACAAGCAGTGTTTTTGACACACACTCACCTTTAGTTCTGTCGGAAACACTCGTGTCTCAAAGCCAGTGCAGTTACAGTTTGGTCTGTTGGTGAGATGTAGCTCTTGGGGTTGCTCCCTGTTGTTGGAAATCACCATAACAGCACGAAATCCATAGCAACATGTTAACTAACACTCGAGGAGCATTATAATAATCCACCAGTGGGAATTAATATGCCCTCCAGGGTGCATTCAAACAGAGCACAGCGGATGCAGGTAGAGGGTGGAGAGGGATTCTGTTGGTAGATACAGCTGTAAGCAGATGTCAGCAGGAATGTGAGCATGAAGGCCTTTACAGGAAGATGTGATTAAATGAGCTAGAGTGTCCTGTCACTAACCACCTGACCATGAGCAGTTTCTTGATTTAGCTCTCATGTGAGGAGTTTGATCTGTTTAGAAATTTCAAACCTTATTTTATTTGTCCCATGAACATTTTCACAATATCCCCAGATATACAGTATACATATATACCCTGTGGTCTGGCTCTGGGTCCAGGGTGACTGCAATCTCCTTTCTTGAGGCATGTAGATAAAATCTTTTGCAGCCAATAGGAAAAGTTTTCTGCCTGAAAAACAAAGCGAAAGCTGAGCTTTGCTGCTGATACTCAGTCTCATAGAAAGAGAAGCCTGAGGAGTAAATAAAGATGGATAGCCTATTTTTGCCTTTGTTGTTTTGTGGTATTGTAGCATTTGTAGCAGTATCTTAAGGGAGGCATCAGTTACCACACACATTTTGTGTGGACTCTGTTTTAAAATTCTAAAAACAAGCATTTCTAATATCATGTGAAAGGTGTAAAAAAGCTTTTCATTTGATATCCTGAAGCCTGCCAAATCTCTGTATGATCCCTAAATTGGGAATTATAAAAGCACATCCAAAATCCATTTATTTTAGCAATTATGCCTGTACTTTAACAATCACATCTTGTTTGTATATTTATTTTTGAACACCGATCAGTTGTTTTTTCCACCTAAGCCATCTGACAGAAATAATGTTCACAAGCCAATTAGAGTAAAAATATGCCTAGGTCATGGTGTAAATTGTATCATCTTACTATTATGTATTGCTGAAGCAACAGCAAGAATGCAAAGTGTGATTGTGCATTAATTTGGTATGAGGAGGAGACAGTAGCGCTAGAGAAATGTTTAATTAAAGATAGACATCCTCCAACTTGATACAGCTGGTTGGGGAATAAAGACAAGCTCTGTGGCCTCAAATAAGTTTAGAAAAATAAATATCCTATTTTTTACTCCTGCTGATCCCATTTAAAATTTCAGAATTACGTGTGCTCATACAGTTAAGTGTAGGAGTCAGTGCGTGTTTCAGCTTGACCATTGGGGTGACTCTTTAAAACACACTTGTGGTAAAAGTGGTAATATAACACATCTCCTGTTGTGGTATGCAAGGATGTACAGTAATAGCTGTGCTGATTCAAACAGTAAATAGTTTAATAGTGGTGTTGTGTGAGGGCATGAAATGGTTTATTCATGACAGAAAATTTCTACTGTTGCTCACCTTGGACCTTTGCATTCGACTGGCAAGGAAAATCAAGAGAGCTTGAGAGCAAAATATGACAGCAGGGGAGAGAGAAAGAGAGAGAGAACGTAAAGAATAATAATTTTCTATATGAATAAATAAATATTTTAAAAACAAACACTGAGCTAAGCTGTAGCATGAAACACCCAAAGGCAATTAACTCTGGGAAAGAGAGAGGGCAATTAATTTTGTTTATCAGTGATGTATAACTTTTATATGGGCCCATGAGGTTTAGAAAAGTCCCTGTTATCTGATTTTATGATGCATGTTTTATTCAGATACACATTTGTGGCTTTGTGGCCTCTGTGAATGTCCAGCTGCTAAGTATATGAATTACGTGCTTTTAAAGAAAGCTCGACTACCTCGGGATCCCAGCTGGCACTGCATGAATTTTCCTCCTCGCCAACCGCCATGTCCTCTATTCAGATAGTCACAGTGCATATTTTTTAGCTCAGCCAGCAGCGAGTGGATTGGATGAAGCAAATCTTGAACCAGCAAAAATCCAGAGAATAGGGTTTGAATATTTCAAAAAGTGTGTATAGTCACACAAAAACTTAAAATGAATGGAGAAACATGTCAAAAACATGTAGGCATACTAGCTTAGGACCTAAAATAGTAACACATATCATTAATAACAACATTAAGCATGTCCACTGTGTAGGCTTAATGTTACAGATCTCTCCTGCTCTTGGATTTAAAATCCATTAAATACAACCAACTTTACCCAAGATAGCATTGTTGCATTGTTTCTACATTTTTCCTTATCATTTGTCATTGAATGTCTTAAATGTTCCTCAAACCAGACTTTTCATGTAAGATTTTTAATATTTTTAGCCTCATGACCTTAAGCAAGCAAATATATGTGTAGTGTGACCATAGCATTTGAATCTAGACTTTGCAGCTTTGAGCCACGTTACGATAGACAGTAGAGGAGAGGTCAGATTAGTTGAAAGGGCACAGGAAGCTGAGTTTGTTTGATCATTACTGCCTTGTCTTCTTGCACATCCTCACCCTGCTCTGTAATTGAGAAATGTAATAAAAAAAAGTGGCGGTCTGCTCTGTAAAATCCCCGATTTACAGCCAGTTTCAGCAGATAGTGGATTTATGTGGAAAGGTCATATGAGGCTACAGCATGTAAATACAGCACCAGGCTGAGAGGCGCTGATATCAATAGCCTTTCATTACTCACATGTGCTGCAGAGACAAGCTATAACCAAAATAAATGTCTCAATTTAAAGTCTCCCCACAATCAAAGTTTTCTTGTGCAGCTAAATTAGTAGCCTATGAAGTGTATTTTTCACATGGACTATCCATGAAGTGCCACTAATTAAATCTGAATGATCAACTTTATATCACGGTGCATTCACCAGTATAGCTCTGGCTCAGGAACATGGTTATTTCTTCACCAGTTGAGGACATTAAAGAGAAACAGTTTGAGACATGCAGCAATTTGAGATTTAGGAAAGTGAGAGCATGGAGATAAGAGTAGCTTATGGGCAATTAGACTGAAAAGTTTAATTCAAAAATTAGAATCACTTTCAAGTTTGGCCTCAAAATGTATTTTTATAATTAAATCAACATCCATTTTTTGCATTACATTCACATTTGCTGGATTACAATGAATTTCTCTTTGTACAGCTACAGTTTCTATTGCATTAGCATGAAAGTGAGAAAATGTAAAGGTATTTTGCTGTGTAACTGAGTCAGGAAAGGCAGTGTTAACTTCTCCCTTTCTTCTGTCTCTGGTCGAGATTTTGATCAGTGACTTATTTCTTGGCATAAAAATGTAACAAAAATGAAGTCCCATCTAAAGAAAATCTGTCTCCATGTTATGAAAAATGAAAATAATTCTGAAGAAGACACTGAACATTTAATTTTAAGTGGAAAGTTAAATTTGTAACAGTTCAGAAGTGATATTTTGTATATTTGGTACATTGCCATTTTAAAGCATGGCTGTGATTTCAATTTAAAATTTGTCACAAAGATGTTGCATCTTCGAATTTTGTGATGAAAAGTAATTTATTCTTTACTTTTTAAGCAATTTACTCAAAATCCTCAAGCAGCAACCTTCAACTGTCCTTTTTATTGAGTTCAGTTTTATTTTTTTATGAGGAATGACAGCTCCTTGACATGTTTCCATGAAACGAGAGGCTACAAAGAGAGACATACTTTGTCCCCAGACTACTGAAAAAAAAAAAAGAAATCTAGAGTTTTTTTTTTTTTTATCTTAACCACTGGTTTAAAGACCTTCGGTCATTTCGATTTTTTAGTAACATCAAAAGACCATCTCAGACTTCAAAAATTGTTTTGATCTCGAGAACAGGATTTTGACCTGATGAAACCGGATTAATAGACATTGCCAAAGGACTTGGACAGACAGCAGTCTTGGTCTGCAGCACTCTTGATCTACTCAGAAGTTCTTTACCTGTGAGACCAAGGATGCTGTTAGCAACACAAGAATTCAAAGTGCCCCAGTGTCTCATTCAGCGCCTTTCTCATGGAAGTGTGTCCTATTAAGTAAGCTACGCACTGGAGCAAGTGTGTGAGTCCTTAAATGATTTTGGGTGAGTGGTATTAATCAGAAAATTGGATCAATCAGTCAGTGGTCTGAGGATAAGGACATCCTCAAGGGGATTTTAAAAAGAAAACGTGAGATCTTAAGAACTGTAAATGCTGTTGTAATTCACCAAGGCAACAAAGGATGTCCCTTTCTTCATAATACGTTCAATGAATGTGCACAGACCTTTCTCAAGGATGTGTCTTTTGTAACTTCAAAAAAAGAAAAAATCACAAAGTAAAAGCCTTCATTAAAGGTAGTTTCACTGGTTTCAAAATCAAGGACTATTCACATAATAAGCAGTTTTGTGCAGGGTGAACAAATGGTGGTGATCTCAGAGAGCAGACAGGTATTTGCAGTATTTTTTGAGTGCAGTGATGTTCATTACATTTCTAAAACAGGACACATGATTTTAATCATTTTAAACCTGTCTCTGTGACATTCTGGGACACTGTGACATTGGGTTCAACACAGCTTCAAAATTGTCTAAAAAAACACATGTTGCTATGTGCAGTTTAGTTTAGCAGTTTATTACTGCTGTGGTCAAATACAGCCTCACAAACCCACTAGCATGGCTTGTTCTCAGATGTTCTCCCTTACTCTTGGCCCTTATGTTGTCACCAATATCGATTAAATGATCCATTCAGGTAGTTACCTGTCACACAGAAAAATACATTTGCACGTCTCTAATGTTCCAATTTGTAGAAAACACATCTGCCGTTTCTGCTGTTTTGTTTTTATACACCTTTTTTTATTTTACTGTAGTCACTTTTTGTGACTAAAAATATATAGCTGTGGTTGTCTGTACTTAAAGGTTAAGGATGCTGTTTTCAATTTCTTTTTCTTATTGTCAACAAATTCCATGAAACTCACCATGTCTGTGGGATTCAGGCCCAATCTCATTCACTCCTGAAGGCGCACATCTTAAAATATGGGTCACAAATACGTAGTTTTCAAGTAAAAAAGCTGAGCATTTTAGTTTTTTGAAAATGTTAGTCAAAAAGAAGCAATTAGTGCATTTATTAGAGACTATTTTTGGCTGTGAATGAATATACATTTGGTAGTTTGACTAGTAAGTATTTACAGCATCCTGATGGTGTATGTGGAACTGATTTAAAATAAACTATAGTGCCCATGTTCATTGTAATGAGGAAAGTGTTACCCAGTGTACAGTGTGGCTCATGGATGTGTTTGTACTCGCTTTAGAAAAACAATGCAGCTCCATGGCACAAAGGAATAAAATATATCAGTTTTTTGATAACAAACAATAGCCTACTTGTTAGCAGAATCTCTACATTCTTGCTTTTGGTCTTCTCAGTGCATTCCTTGATAAAAAGTCATATGTGAAATTTTGCCAGGATTATCTTTAAAAATGCTTGCTTGCTAACTCTGCATGCAGCTTTAACTTTTTTGTTTTGAACTGAGCTGAACTGAAAGCAGTGTGAGAGAGGTCTTTAAACATGCAAGTCTTAACTGTCATTATCACAATGGTTCTCTTCTTCTGTGGTAATTCAAATTGGTTTGAACAAAAACATGACATATTTTCTCCCCATTTGGACCGACGAGACTAAGATGATAGATATAATAGAGATTGATGCTTGTTTCAATCGTACATTGAGTTATGTGCAGACTGTTGGAACATTTCTGTCTTCCACCTCTCTTGTTGTATAATCATCTGTTTTTCATCACCATAGTCACAGTCAGAAGAAGCAAGGAAAAAAAAAATCCTCTGAATATCAGAAAGGCTGGAACACATTTAGTAAGCCTCTCCACTCCCAACCTACCTGCCCTCATTGATGTAGCAATTTCACACAAAAATACAATAATAGCACATGACCCAGGCCATCCACTCTACTGTCACTTCACAAAAGTCCCCTCTGGCAACTGATGCAGAAGGTTCGGCTGCAAAAGAACCTATTTCTGCAGAGGCTTTGCCCTGCCTGAGCCATAGAAATTCTTAAGAGTTCCTTTATAATTGAAGATTTAATGTACAGTTTTCACATTTTAGCAGCACCACGGTGGATAGAGTTAAAGTCCTTAACACACTTTTAGATATTCCCATTTGAACTGGTGTACACAAAGGCTTGTAAAATGATTCAACAGCAAAATTGATTCCAGTGAAAATGCAGAAATTTCTTTTTTCATGGCCTTAGAAAAACCCAACCAAATACTGAATGAACATTAACAACTGGTTCAAGGCCATAGGGCATTTTTGATTACCATGAATGAGATTCAGCCAGAGCTGCAACCAATGACTACTTTCATTACTAGTGCTTAGTCTATAAAATGTTGAAAATAACAGTATTGCAGTAATATAAAAGATAATAAATATTCTTTCATTCAAGAAGCTACAAACAAACAGCAAATATTTAGCATTTTTGCAAATAATAACTATAAAAACTATACTACTATAAAAAATCAAAATTGTCAATTTTCTGTTGATCGACTAATCTATTCATCCACTAATTGTTTAAAGCAATAGTACAACATTACTTAGGAAATATGTTTATATAAGTACTAAATATTACCTCTTGTCTCTACCTGTTTCCCCCCTTTCCATCTTACTAATTGTTCTGTTAACCTGGTCAGAATGACAACAGCCTGACTCTCTGGCCCGTGCTTGTGGACATGCACAAATGAGCTTTTCGGTGTCCGAAATGCCCTTCGCTGCTCTGACAGCTGAATGGACTGTAGTCTGCTCCCGCTAGGCTCCCCAGGGGCCAAACAAACTTATCTCAACCAAACTCACCCTCCACAGCACATACAGTATTTTGATGTTTGTGGGGGGTGGAAGTAAACTACCCAATCACAGCTGTATACAGTGATACAGAGAGCCCAGAGAAAGATTAGGGAAGCTGAGGACATACTGTACAGTGTGCCACTCTTATTATGAATACAAAATTTAAAAAAAAGAATGGTCTGAGTGATTGTTGTGAACTCTTATAGCGGGGGAACTATTACTGAGTGCAAACATATTGTCAAAGCGAAAATGTTTGAAACAATGTTTTGTTTATGCACTGAGTGACAGAATGACTAACATGCATTATAGCTCTGTTTTGTTTTGAAACGCAGTTGATTTTATTTTGTCACTCCTGTGTGACCATGTTTTTGAGTGACTTTGAATTCAGCAGTGTTGGCTTGGCCTCCTCTCTTATTTCCCTGGGGTCTGTAGTGACTTGAGTTGCCAAAATCAGTAAAGAGCCTCAGCAGGAGAGCATGTCGTAGGTGTAGTTTTAGATGAAGGAGAGCATAGCTTACCATTTTATCGTAATCACTCAATCAGAAAAAGGAAATTCTGACTGTGATAACCCAGCACCATGTGGTGTCAAGTTCTACAAAAAATATACACCACAGTCCACACATACTGATTATATATTGAGTATGAATCATGTACTTAAAAGATCGAGCCTTGTGGTGCGTCTTACAACACGTATAGCACAGTATTTATTTGAAATGCATGGCAGCATTGCAGGTACAGTGCAGAGAAAAAGCACAGTGTATCCTGTGGTTCAAACAGAAGCAAATGTGGCCACCCACAATTAAAAACAAACACAGATACATACTGTACTCCCAAACTGACTGAGAGGTCCGTCTTCATACTATACTATTGCAGAACATATAAATCTAAACAGCTGAATTATTAATAAAGTGTAGTGCTGTTACAGGTTTGTTTACCTGTTATGGTGTTATGTGTGCGCAGACGTAGAACAGTCCTCTGGTTTCAGCTAAAATCAGCCAGAAAACCATAAATCAGACAATATACTCTCATCTTATTGCCAGATATCACGTCTTAAAAAAAATATAAATGCAGACAACACCAAGTATATCCTATCCTGTCACAGCACTCCCGCTAAGTCATATGAATAGTTATTTTGTAGACCATCACTCAAGATTGATGTACAACATTTTACCCCAAAATTTAAAGTCACTCTAGGTTTTCTGTGCAGAATTAAAGGCTTCTGTATTTTCATGTTCTTCTGCCCTCACTATGTGTGTAGGTGCATAGCTATGCGGTGAGCTTCTCCTGAACACCTCTCCAATAAAGGCTGAACACAGCAGTTGGCCGTTAGAGGTT
Source organism: Lates calcarifer (assembly GCF_001640805.2). Lineage (NCBI taxonomy): Eukaryota > Metazoa > Chordata > Actinopteri > Centropomidae > Lates > Lates calcarifer. The sequence goes on from NC_066854.1 coordinate 4,970,525, forward strand.
TTACTGGAAGAAATGTTGAAACTGTGAATGAGTATTGGACAACAAATTCAACTATAGTGACTGCATATCAGAAAGAGATAAGATTACGTAAACTAGAGGTAAACTAAGAAAACTAAACTCACACAATATATATTAACTGTCAAATAACTTTGTTTTCTTTTTTCTGGTATCTTTTGCAACAAAGGTCCCTGGCAAGGAATCAAACTGTGGACATTGTGGTTATGTGGTATGTGTCTTATCCAGCAGGCTACTGGGCACTCCCTAAATTATTTACATTGTCCCTCATGCCAGGAAGAAATAAAGTATCACCAGCAAAAGATCAATATTCAGTCCCCTCAGGAAGTAAAGCACAATAACTAATCAAGCAAACATGCACATAGAGACCACAAAAGTAAAATTACCGTTGGGTATAGTACAATAGCTTGGTTGTATTCTACATTTTTAATGAATTTAGATCGCTTTGCAGAGATGTATGGAATACAGGGGTAAAGTTATACTAGATCATGCAATGTAGTTACAAGATATAAGCAAGGAACTGCACTAAGTTTAAGATATGCAGAAATGATGTGTACAAAATTTGTCATAAGTGATGAAGCATAATTATCTTTTACACTGTTTTAGGTACTACTATACATGCAGCTTTTAAATGGAATGCACTGCAAACTTCCCTCGATGTAGATTTTTATATTCCTCTGAAAGATTATTGAGATTTTTGATTAAGATTTGTCACTTGTTAGTTGTCTAGCTTTATATGTGTAGTTTCTTGTATGCTTGTCGTGTGGTGGTTGTTGAACAGGGCAGTTACTTGGGCCTTTAAATGTGGAAAGATATACCAAAGGCCAAGACAATAATGAAAATGCTTTCATCTGTATTATGCTGTTTTCAACTTCATTCAGGACTGTAGTTTTAGTTAGAGCTGGAATTGCGAGAACAAACAAAGCTGTCCTGAGGTTGAACTTTCAAGGTCTGCTCCAAATCAGTTTTGTCTAATTTCACACTGTCATTCTAAGTTGGAAGAAGGAGCCATCAAACACAGCAAGGCTAATATGTTGTTTCTTCTCTAATGGCTGACTGCTTGGCTCAGATCTGAGCGCCTTTTGAAGTTGTGCTTCCCTTGAGTTGATAAGTGTGACTAACAACCAACAGCGGGTTGCCACTGAGGAACAGCAATATTGTTAAAAGTAATAGAGGTGTTATCTCACTAATGCACTTCATACTTTACAACCATTGGAAGGAAGTGGGAGGTGGTGAGGACAACAGCTGATGCCTGTTAGCTGCATTTTTCACAGCCGCTACTCAAGAAGATGCTTGTGGTATTTTATGAAGCTGCAGCTTGTCTCGCTCTCACTGTTTATTGAGGAGAAATGAATTGCACAACAGCAGCGCCGTGCCTAATGAACATAAATCATAAGTGATGACTTGGGAGCCAAACTGAATTATATGGAGCAGCATCAATGCCAAGCTTTTGTGGGGTCGCAGGTTCTTGAACCCATATCCTCTAGATTTAAAGCAGCTAATAAGTTTCTGGTTTCAATACTGCAGAGAAATATGATGTAAATCAGAAATGACTGAGAAGGAAATGGGGCCTGTGAAGAACTGGAGCAAAGATGGAAAGTTGTTATAAATGTGGCGTGGAATAGTTTGGATGACATTATGTAAATCCTCATCTGGAGACAATTGTTTCACAAAATGTAGTTTCTCTTTCCCTTAATATTGCAAACACTGTCTTTGTGAGCCTCCGAATACCAGCTGATAATCCACAGCTGAACATCCTAAATATACATACAGTGATTCCAGAAACACCAGCCAGGTATCTCACCAGTGATTTAAATCAAACCTTGTATTGTTGTTTTGGATGTGTCGTATGTGGTTGAAATTTGTGTCGTCCTTTTTATGGCACCACTTAACAAGTCATTTCTTGGTGAATATTCAATAGCTGCATTGGTATGATTTGTCACATAAACATCTCTTCTTTGAAAATGTCAGATAATAGCGACCTTACCTAGCATGTTTGTATGATGTTTTTCAAAAACAAATTAAATCTTGAGCAACCTGTAGATAATGTACCAATTGTTATTCTAAACCTCATCATGCCAATGCTTAAGATCCACATCCTTGAGTCTAAGATTAACTTGAATTTAATGCACTCTGCATTGACATGCTACTTAACCCCCCTCCGAAAAACTCAGGTGTGTGTCATGTGGTGGTCTTGGGCTGTGCTCACTGCAGATTTTAAACGACAGGTGTAAGTCCAACCTCCAGTAAGGCTTGGTGCTTCAAATACATTTAAATTAATACTGACTTTTTAAATCACTACTTATTTAAATAAATACTCTTAATCCAGGTCTGCAGCTTTTTCACCGTAGGCTTCCTGATTAGCTGCCTGTCTCAGACTTCCCGGTCGTCAGCTCCCATGTATGGGTGAGGCTGTGCGGGGTGGACAAGGCTGGGGGATCACATCCCTGCCTGAGTATGTTGACTATGATTAATGACCGAGAGGGAGGTTAAAACAGTGATTACACACCAGCTGGCATGCCTCCACTTTTAACATCAGCCCCTCTTCACCTGTGTCTGGGGGGAAATCTATCTCTCATACTGCTGTAATCTGTAAGGAGAGGAAATGAGAGAAGATGAGATGGTAGGATTGAAAAAGAAAAAAAAAAAAAAAAATCTCTTTTGCCTTTTGTACCCTGCAAAGACAGGATTACAACCTTCCCTCAAACGGCATTTGTCCAATCATAGCTTAGCAACTGTTAATAGGCACAGCAGGTCTGTCAGGCTTGTTTTAGGCGTTTACAAAACCACAAACACGAGCAAAGGTCTAAGGAATGGATTAAACACTCTGTTAATCTGCTTTAACATAAACTGCAATTGTCTGCATGTCTTGCGAACTCAATTACCTCCTTGTTGCTGCCCTCAGTTGTTTGTGGGGTTACACATCCTTGAGTGGGACATCTACTGTTTAATAGTTCTCTATTGTGTGTAAGTTTGTCCAATGCTATTAGAGTTTAGGCAGACATTAGCAGCTCTGTCCTGCTCTTTATCGGGGAAGCTGGGGAAGTTTACACTCAAGCAACTGCAGCCAATGTCACCTGAGCTAAGTTACAATTTGGTATTGGTTTTTATTGGTTTGGAGACTGTTTTGAATCAACTCATGGAGCTAACATTCGCTTAAGTAGCTAGCACAGTTAAATGTGCCAGCAGAATTGATGTTTGCCAGATAGAAATGAGACGCTTGCATCTGTCTGACACATTGTTTCAACACACACCATGAATTTTAAGATTTAAATCTGCAGCCATCATCTGTGTAAACTGCACATGTGCCAAGCGAGAAACTAGGAACAGTGACTAGCTTAGTGGACCTCAGCAAATGGTAAATTCAAGGGTAAGAATTGGAGACAAAGAGAGGTACTGCAAATGTTGAGGGGTTTTTGACTTTAGTGAATGTATATGAAGAATTAAAATTACTCAGTTCACTGTATTATTTGTGATATAAAGCTCATGTGATATAAAGCTCAGTAGTTTTGTGAGTACTGAGATGAGGACACTTGACAGAGCTTTTCCATAATTAGTCTTGTTCACTTGTTCAGCTAAACTTGATCAATGTGATTGATAATTCCCACATCAGAGCAGTCTTCTGGCTGCTGTTCCCATGGCAACCATATTTCTAGCCAGCCATTTATGTCTGCGCTTATTCAAGTCTTTGAAATTATTTGGCCATTTACAGAACATGTGTGCGCCCCCCGTGTTAGAGATTGTTGGAGGAGGATTTTTTGAGTTACCTGTTGCAGATAGATTGAAAGGGGGTTTTTTGTGTGTTCAATGTTGCGTTGACAATAGGTCTTCCTGCTGGCTCAGTGATCCATGTCGGATGTGGTCATTTTGGTTTTGTCATGTCATCCTCCCTTGCAGTTCTTTCTGTGTCTCTTTTTGACAAACTTTCTACAATAATAGAGCCAAAAATGCCACACACGAAAAAATAAACTACTGTATGTAGGTAGAACTGTGCACTAAGGACAAAATATCAAATCATAATAGTTTTCCTCTAACAATTTCCATTCTGTAGTATATTTTTATCTGGTTATCAACACAGTGTCTTGACTGTGAGTACTGAGTGTGAAAGGTCATTCCTGACATTGGAAACAATAGTTTTACAGTAGTAAAATCTAAGTAATCTTGGCTCAAGGTCCACACCTCGTGTGGTTTAAAGCTCTAGAAAAAGCTAAGAAGTGGACCTTGAGTTAGAATTATTTTGTCAAACACCTTTATTTTCATTGGCCCTCTAGATATTGAAAAAAGCCCAGTTATCCTAACCACAACAATAGCTATTGGAAAGCAAATGTAATTTGCTTAGGACAATGATTTGGCAAATATTCACTCTGATATGCTTAAGAAAGAGACTGTCCTCCCAAGAAAAACAGGAGCATTGATCATTTGTCTAAATGGCTGCAATGACCTATATTTACATTTTCCTACCCAGAACATCTTGTTGTGGCCGTGCAGGTAATGACTTCTGTCTGCAAGGAGTAAAGGCGGAAGTAGAGTGACATTGTAAATGTCTTAAGAGGTTAGGGTGGATGGATACTACTGTTGATCTACTGTTTCCTATCTAACGGTAAGTGTTGGATGTTTTAGCCATATTAGTGTCATTGTTTTAGGAATGGCAGTGTCAGTCGGTCCAGGGAAATCTCTCAACAACCATTGGATACATTTTTTATTTTGTCTGGTGTCTTGATTTATGACCAATTTCTTGGAGCCTCACATAGCTGCTAGTATTACTGTAGGCCCTAAGTGATTTTTTAAAGCCTAACTATGATTTTCCCTGCTTGTAGTTTTTGAGCCGTAACCTCACCATACATTCGTCACAGTGGTAACAGAGGTCAGATTAATAAATTCTGTCACCATCAAATGTATTTTGGAAGGCAGTGTCCTGCCAACAAGGGTGCCAAGTCAGGAAATGATTATTAGGGTCATTTTTGAAGGCTAACATCCTATTCTGTTGTTTAGTTTGGAGGACTTGTTGTAGAGAACCTCATACATATGATAATGAAAGCACAGTGTTTTTCACACCGTCATAAACTCCTCTTTAAGTGGCCTTAAAGTAAGGCTGTGTTACTTTTGTTGAACAGCAGCCAGTCCTCAGAAGTGGAAGTTACATTAGAAAAATTGGCATGATGTGTTTTATGTCTTGTTTTACTTTTGTGATTGAACCAATGAGATTTTTATCTGTGATCTGCTAAAACATTGTCAGTAAAGGTCAAGTGAGGCTGTAGCATCAAAACCCCTGCATGTATTGAGGTGAGCAAGGGTATGTTTTATTGCTTATAAATTTAAGTTTTTATGTTTAAGAATTTAAGAAGAATAAATATACTTTCACTTTAAGTAAGGCATTTGAGCTAAGGGAGGTCTCTCTTTTTTGACTCACCTGGACTCGAAGGATAAGGAAGTAAAGAATGAATTACTAAAATATGTGTAGTCTATAATCAAATTGAAATCAATAAGAAATGTTGATATGGAGAGGTAACAGAGAGCAGAGCCTGCCATTAGAAATGAATTCACATCATGTCTCTTCACTGTCGGATGCTCTTTCTCTGTCAGTGATTTACACAAGCGCGACATGTAAAAGCTGAGGAGGAGCAGGAGCAGGGAACAACAGCGTAACAGGAGTTTGACAGTCACTCCCACACTCCTCCTCTGCACCCATCCCGCCTCCCCTCCACCCTCCCCCTCCACTCTGGTCATTCTCTGAAGAGTTGTCCCCTGCCCAGTGGCATGTGGATGTGTATAATGGAGATGGATGGTGGCTGGCTCTGCCACACCGTGGAACAGACGGACTCCTCCCTAAACGCCTGTCTGCCAGCCTCCATCAGTCTCCCTTCGACAGCCCCCCGGAATAGAGCCCAGGCTCGATATTGGCCTGCTCAGGTGTGTGTGATTGTGTGTGCACTCTTTTAAAAGACTGACTCAGTTCAAAAACATGTTATTAACATATTTTACTTTTAGACCCCGACTTGAAACATGGTTGAAAATGACAGCTCCATTTTGAAAGTGGTGTCAAGAGTGTGTTCAACTGGACAAAATCCAGCTTTTAGTGCTTTAGGAAATCAAGCAACAAAATCAACATGCACAACAAGAAGTAATGCCAGAGCAACTTGAGGGTGAAAAAGTGCAGCAAGCTCTCTCCAAGCAGATATCCCACAATCCTTTGGGAGCTTGTACAGCTATTGTTGTCGCTCTCCTCCTACACCTTGCCTCTCCCTCTTCAGCTTCTTTCCTGAGCCCATAGCTCTGTACAGACTTGAACCATGCATGGAGGTGTGTGTGTGTATATATACAATAATGTGTGAATGTGTGTTTATATGGGTATCTAGAAAGACTGTATTATCTTGTGGATCCTTGCACATTTGTGCCTTTGTGTTCTCTCTGTATGCTAGGGTTCATACCAGATGCTGTGAAGTTCAGTCACTATGCGGTCCAAGCACTGACACTTAGTCTTGTTTAATTAAGCTGCTGGATCAATAAACTCTTTGATTTCTTCCCCCCTTTTTTCCTGCCTGGATTGCCATCTGTTCACTGTGACTCAAGTAAGACCAATACAACCTTTCTAGGATCCTCTGAAATACCCATTAAAAATCCATTAAGACGGCACCGGAACATGGGAGGGAGTCGGTTTTTAGCTTAGTGGGTAAAATTGCATTTCTGCAAATGTGGTGGTTTTTCTTGCTTTTATTATCATCTCTCAGTTAACACTAAAAGCTGCAGCAATGATGAATCAACAGTGATGAAAACAAGACAGAATGGTCCATGTTTTAACCATGGACACCACATCCTAAAAAAATGTCTATGTCACTTTGTCACACATACTAAAACACTTAGGCACTGCTGAAAAAGGCTAATTTGATGTTACTTATTCCTTCATCTCTCCTTAAAAAGGGGTCACATACTGCATGTATCATTTTTTAGTAACTTCCCCAAACAGCTGGCCCCTGTAGTTTTTAGCAAATGATATTCATACAGCAGTAAAAAAAATTAGCTCAGGACTATTTTCAAATGTGTATGCGGTGAATATTTACAACAGTATGGGTGTATGTGGGATGTGTGTTTTCATGGTAATAAAGGGTAATAAAGCTCACTGATGTGTTTTTAGTAGTTCTTGGACACAGTTCCAGAAAAGATCTTGCAGACGATGAAGTCTTAGTGAGAGACAAACTATAGATTTCTTTCTTCTTCTTTGTTTTTTTTTTTTTTTTTTTTAAATCTCAGGCACTTTCCTGCCACTTGCTAACGGGTTCTGTGTTCTGTAGTGAGCTTTAGAGGTGGGTGGTGGAGATCCCTGGTACTCCAGGTAATATGCTGCATGTGCTTTAGCTGCTAACTGACTAACTCATTAGTCAACATTAGATGTGAATGAAAGTACCAGCTGTTAAACATTCAGAAGTCCAATTTCTATTTGTGTAGCTCATTTGGGAACAGGCATGTTTGTGCATTGCGCTGTAAATATTTTTAGATCATTGTAAAGTACAAGAGCTTATTTAGCTGGACCACAGATAGTGAGTGAATGCTGTCACATAATTACACAAGTTAAACAGCTACTGAAAGCTGTCTTTTCCTATAAATTGATTAATGAAAGTCCGCGGCCAGTGCTTTTGTGAATCCAGATCATCATCAACAACAACTTTACAGGCTAATTGATACAGCTAGATGGGTGGTTTTATTTGGTGTGATCAGAAGTTGGGTTAGCCGCTACGATATGGAACAGTATGTGCATCCATAATACAGTGTGATAGAAGCTTAATGCCTGAGTATATGTCAGATTACTGTGAACAAATATTAGCTTTCATTTAGTAATTTTGTTCTTGGTAGCTTTGTTTTTGCTCTAGTTTTTGCTGAGTTTTTAATGCTGTCTTTTCAATATTGCTGCTATGCAAATACAGGCGGTCTGAAAGTTTTGTTGATCTGAATTAATTAAAATGTATAAGCTCATAATATATTATGCATGTCTTAACTTTTTTTCTTTTTTTTTTGTGAATGGGCTTCTTTAGTTCTGGTGACGTGCTCCCAGGCTATAAGCATTGCAGTTTAGCATAATTTATCTTGCAGCAGTAAGCTATTAGTCTTGTTTTTAGTGTCATTTTTTGCTTAGTCATACAATTGGAAGCTTCCTTGCCTTTAAATGACCCCAACTGATACAAATGCCCCTCCTACCACTCTCTGTGGGACATCAGTTTTAATTGGAGTCTTCTATCTTGTTAGTGAAGCCTTTACTATCTTTGATACTATCACTGACAATGCACCCACAGAAATAAACAAGCAAACTAAGGTGAATAAGCTGTACGATAAGGCTAGTAATTCATTTCCAACGAGAAAGCACTGCATGAAAGAACACAGGCCCCGCTGCTGTGTTGATGTAGCAGGGGAGCCAAAGCGGTGGGCTTTGGCACATTCCTGGTACACTACTTTGTAATGTGAATGCCACATTTCTTCTCTTCACAGAGCGATTGTTGCAACACAAGTTAAAAGGACTACTGCTGTGATAACTGTCCAGGGTTGTAAAATCCTTCCTTGTAAAATTATAAACCACTCCGTAGTGTCTTGGTATGTGAAAAGCCTTCAAATTCCTGTGATTGTAGTACCTGAAATCACATGCCTCCTTGCACACAGTGAGACAGTGGTTGAGTAGTATCTCTAGTACCATAGCATATAGAGGGATATATCTTTTTACTTTGAGAATGTATGCAGTTCTACCTGTAGTAAGCTACAGAGGAGAACAGAGATCACAGAGGGGTGATGTTCCTGACTTGTTTTGGTTATGGTGACACCTGAACATAAACTCGACATTCCAGCCAGAACTAATTTTAAACAGCCTTATTTTATGACATTGAAGCATGTCAGCAGTGCTTAAGGTTACAAGGCCCCTTCAAGTTATACAGCAGATGACTCAGTAAAATACAGCAATTTATAAAAGTTCTCAACTGAAGCTGTCTTTCTTTTTGCTATTGGTCCTATATTTGATAAGTGAGCACAGCTGTGTTTTCTGAGAGGAGGGGTGAGAGATGTCAGTGAAGGGCATTCTGGGAAACATACTTAAAAATAAAAGTAGTTGAAGGCAAGTTTAAATTTAATTATAACCCCTGGAATGCATCTGATAGCACAGGTTGAGGACATTTTTTTACTCATAATTGATTGAAAAACCGGATCTGTAAACATTCACTACTTCCCTCCCTGTGAGGATGTCTGATTTAAAGTGAGAGCAATGGGGCACCAGGGGACTAATATGTTTTCTGTCTATGTTTTCTGTCTCTCATCTGTCTGAACAGAGACCTCTGTTCATAAAAAAAATTTCTTCTGTCTACCTGAGGTCAGAAAAGATTAGAAAAAGAAAAAAACAGAGAGCTGTGAGTTAAAGAAGGCCTCAAATAGAGAGAAAGTGAGAAGAGAGAGACGCATCACTGACTTATTAGTCTGGTGGTCTTGGCGCTGGAGCGAGACACAGGCCAATAAAAATGCCGTCTCTTCTCTGGGATTATCCTGGTGTTGATGGAACTGACAGGCTGCCTCTCGCTCCGGGATTCCCATTTGGGATTGAAGACAACTGGTTTCTGTGGCTTTATTCAACCGTCCTGGCTCATCACTCTCAGATACTCTGTACCCAAATAGGCCCTGCAGGTTTGGTGGCGGACGAGCAGGAGCCCCTTAAACACAGAGCTGGTGGAGAGCAACTGAAGGAACTGTGACAGTAATACAAACGTTACAGCCAAATCCTGTCAGCAAGTTTAGTCAAGAGAATAGACTAAATTACTTTGTTTGTGCCTGTGTCTGTGTTTCTGGTGAGATGTCGGCTTTTATACAACTCAACAACTTTCTGATTATGGAGCTGCTTTGTTGAGAAACTCATGGTGATTTTGTTAATTATATGAAATGGGCAGTGTTGTAAATGTAATCAATATCTCATTACATATTACTTTTAAACCCGCATTAATGACTTTTTTGGCCGCATGAGAGAGGCAGAACAAGCTGTAGACATGACAATGATCTATTATCATCTTATTTGCCTGTTTACAGGCAAACAATGTGTTTGCAGTCACATTTTTTTTTTAAATGCTTTATTTCTGTTAGTTGTATGTATGTAGTTGTATAAATATATGACCCTTGGGCTGCCTTAAAGTAATTTTTGTGTCACATATCTGTGGTTGTTACCGAGGAAAAGATTCATTTTTTTATTACTGCCTTTGTGTGACTTTTTCTGTTTGCAGAATAATAGAGGATCATCCTCTCAGTCGAAGAATGAATACATTTTCCAGTCTGTGAATGCATTTTAACCTATTCTGGGGCTAATGCAGTGAAGTCTGTTAATGCAAACATTGCTCAGCAATTTTGTCTCATGAATTCAACTGAGTTGCACAAGTGGAGTGCATCAGCTGTAAGAGGCCATGCAGAGACTTCACCCAGCTTGGTATTCTAAGTTGTACCTCTCTATAACAGGGCCTCTGGATTGTACTGGAGTTCACACAGTGATCTCAATGTCAGAGCTCTTGTGGAAAATTGGCTTTACACAGCAACAGTCCTTAACTGGTGTTTTCTGTATCATCCATCAAGACCATAGAACCTGTCCCCAAAATGCATCATCATCTCTGTAGGACAATGCTTTTCACTGGTAGTATATATGTAACTTCCACATTTTCCTTAGCTCACAAAATTTATGTAGAATGAAACAGCTTTACACTGGGCCTTACTGATATGCTTTTTCATACTTGTCAGAAACTCAAATCACCGCTTGATCAATCTCAATCTGAACTAGTAATGCTGCTGAACCAGGTACAGAGCCTGGGAGTCAGTATCCTGTAAGATATATATATTATGTGATACAAACATTTCTTACAGTCTGATAAAGCTGCCTAATCTTTTCATTGACACTGGCAAGGGGGAACAGCTGCCAAATCTGTCCCAAACCAAGTTCCAACCATTTAAAAAAATACTGTAGCTTCCCTGGTTTGCAAAAACTTGCTTTTTAGAGTCAAACCTGCTGATTCAGAATGATCTCTGGGATCAGGCTGCTTTTTTTTTACGTGCCACTTCCCAGTCTGTAGGGATTAGTCTGCACAGAAACACCATCCCTCAGGGCGTTATAATCTTGCCTGTCCATTAATTTAACTAGATTTGATTGTGACTTGTGTTATGTACAAAGTCTTATGGAAATGTTACTTAGGCTGTACTAGTAAGACTGTTGTCAATGTTTACATAAAAGTGACTTATTGAGACTTTATTGTCACTTATTCAGACCTGACATGTCTAGCCACCCTACCATAACGGGCTGATTGATGGAGGGCTGTTGAGATGGTTGTCCTTCAAGCAGATTTTGACATTTCTGCAGAGGACTTCTGATGCTCTGTTAGGTTCTTAGTCAGTTAAGTGTGCAAAAGGTGAAGATGTCTGAATACTTCCTGAGGCCACTGTAGCTGTATGTGTGATGTGTCACAGTGCTAATTTGTCTGGTGCTCATTTGGGCTAAGACTGCTCTCTCTTTATGTACAAGTGTGAGAAATCATATCATTACTGCAGGAGTAACAAAGAAGTTTAAATTGGCTAAAAACACTCAACATTTAGGACAGTATGCAGAGCTGAGACTTAAAACAGGAACAGCTATGACAAAAATAGGCACAGGTGTAGTCTTGTTTTTATCCTGTCATGAAACAATATATACGTAATACGATACTTTAGAGAATATACACGGTGAGGTGACATATTTGACAGAATAGGGTTATGTACACAGTATACAAAATACAAAATGGAAAAATGGCATGGAATTACATAAACTTAACATGACAGAGACACTAAAAGTTACTAAAATGTGTGTTTATATATTCATAGATAGCTACAACAGAAAATGTTAATTATTATACATGTTTTTGGTAAGTAATTTTATTGAAGCGGGATAGCGACCAAAAGGTTACACAGGTGTCCTTGGATAAAAAATGTGATTTGCTCTGAAACCTGTGACTGTACAGCTTCCAGGTATTACCAGGTTTAGCTGTGTGAATGTGAGTGCACAAAAAGTGTTTTTGTTGCAACAACACTGCAATGAAAACATCCAGCTGGAGGGAGAGAGACAGAGAGACTGGGCATGACAAACGGGACTTGTAAGTAAGTAGGGGAGATTACACTGGTTGCTAAACTCTCCATGGGGAAAATGTTAAGCAGATCCAATGGATGAAGTAATTCAATTTGAGCCCCTGAATAATAGCATCATTTGCCATGGAATTAGCATCCGCCACTATCAATCAGCACGGTGAAAGACTAACACAAGCTGCGCCCACCAAGGACATGGGCTTTCTGTGAAATTCAGCTCATTTATCAGGTTAACTTGACTGTAGTCACCAGTCACAGCAGGAATGTGAGGCAAGTATTTATGCTTATTTTTAATAATGAACATATTTTCTAGGTCATGTGCATTAGTACAGCTGTGAAATGTGGAGCATGTTTTCCTTTCCTGTTTATTTATTTATTTAAAGAAATTGTTATTGGTCATTGTTTTTGCTGTGTACAGTGGTGGCTATGCAACACTTTGAACTGAAAATTAGAAGTGTACTTGTAAATCTATCTTTTGGTCTCAAAAAAGCACCCCACTAATGCGTAGCTGTTCACAACCCCTCCAAGGTAAATTGTAGAGGATTAACAGAACAAGAAAGGAGGAGAAAACACAGGTCAACAACATTTTTATTTAAAATAATAATTTTTTTTTTTTTTGTAAAATATTCAGTGTTTTTACCTCTGCAGGCATCTAAAAGTTACACAAATTAAGTGTGCACAGCTAACTGACTTATGTAACATATTATATGATAAGAGGTTGCAAACAGGCATTGCTTTTTTAAAGAGGTTATATGGTAAAAAGATTACAAACCCCACCTAAGTGCTTTATTTAGTGGTGCTTTTAAACGTGAGTTTTTATGCTTTATTATTGTCAACTCACTCCACCACCTTTGAGTTATAATGAGATTTATTATTCACAAGCCAGTGTTGAAAGAGTTCAACAAAACATCCCAAGAAAATGTAACTGTATTTTTTCTTGTACAATGCACATATTCCATAAATCAAGTTAAGTCAATAATTACTGTCCACAAGGTCAACATCTGTTAAAATAACATAACTTTTATTACAAACATGCCTCAGTGAACATTATAGAGAGAGCAGAAATAAAAAGAGGAAAAAGAAAGCAGAGAAAAATTTACTAAAATTTTGAGTAATAATAAAGCAGCATTCAATATCACTTAGGCCAGTTAAATGATAATCAAGCAGCAGCAGTAGTAAGTGGACCCTGAGTTAAGTTTTTTTTGGTCTTACTGTTGTTCCCAAGGTCAAGAATAAACCCTCACATCAATACAGCAGATAGGTTACAAAACAAAACTATATACATAAGAGCCAAACTAACAAATGTATATCTCTCTGTTTCTTTAATTTCTCCAGTGCTTCCATGAGCTGTATCAAATACTCCCATGGGGTCGCTATCCTGTGTTCAGGGACTTCACAGGGCTGGGTCTGATGTTGCTGAGGCGGACTCATGATGTGATTTCTGCTAAATTGAAAATTCCTCTCCCGGCTCAACAAATTGGCACCCTTTCAGTGGTGAAAATTGAGCAAATTAGATGTTGCTGGCTGCATTCAAAAAAGCAGGAGACATGTTCCTTTGTAAAGAATTTATTTCATTGCAGAGAATGCAGAGTTGACAGACGTCTCAACACAAACCCCATTATTAGTGTCACTTTCTCAGAGAACGTACTGCTGTGCATTGAAAGGCTCTGTTTTCTCTGCTCTTTTTTAAATTAAATAAAATCTAAAAGCATAAAGGAGCACGCTCTCTCTGATTTTTGAGAGCAGATCAGATTTTTGTGTGCCCCATTTTGCTATGCATACTAATTCTCAGAACAAATGACTTTGTAAACTGGACCAATTTGCTGGCCAATTGGTTACAAAATCTTGCACAGCTCAACATTTGAGCAAGGCTGGCAATTTGTTACCTTTGTGATACCTCACAGCAATATACAGCTTGCAGAACTTTCTAAATTAATAAATGCAGATAAAAGTGGAAGGGAAGGAAAAAAGAAAAAACTGTCAAGTTATACTGCAGCTCACCTTGGCTTTCTCAGCTCAAATACTGTTTGTTTTGAAGTGTTGCACTATGCTTTTCTCCGGCTTAACTTCTTCTTTCATCTGTTATCAGTAGCTTTTATAGCTGCGACACAGAAGAGCTACACAGCTCAAAATTTACTCCACTTTTCAACAGTGGAATGAAAATCACTAATCACACAACTAAAAAATGGTTTCATTTTCCTCCTCTTTAGTGCTGTTTCTGTTGTTTTTTCATGTGAGGGCATCCACTATAAGAACAGAGTGTGTTGTCTTATTCTCTAAAGAAAAGACAGTGTTGTGTAGAAGCTTGCTGTGAGATGACCGGGTCATCCTTATCACTGACCGAGGCTGGCAAAACGTCAAAACATCCCCCCCAATCCGCTTAGGAGGAGGAGGATCAGCACTTGTAAAATGACTGGCACTGCCCTAAGCAATGTTTTTCAGGACTCAGCAAAAGGCCGCTTACCAAAAACAACTGATGTTCAGAGGAGTTAATCATCTCCAATATAGGTTTGACAATTTCTGGATTCATTAATGTTTAATCATCTTCTGTAGCGTACACCAAGAAAAAGTCTACTTTCAGTATTTTTCTGCTACAAGTTGACATTTGGAGCTAATTCAAGGATGGCTGGATGCTGTTGAGCCCAGCAGGGAGTCCACAGGCTGGCTGAGGGATCTATCTAAAGGTGACCCCTACTTGACTGGCAGTTTGTGTCAAAAGAAAAACGCTTACAAAGGCCAGGCAGAACTTCTCTGACGATGAGTGTCACTTAGCTGGAGGTAAAATAGTGAAATAATTCTTCTTTTGAGCCTCAGTCGCTCATCATTTTTTTCCACCTGCCAATCAGAAAGCATCCTGGCTGACACTTTTATCAGCTTTTGTCATGGCAAGAATCAGATCATCCACAAACAGAGGCACGGCTAAATGAAAAAGTGTAGCCTTTGGGGGAATCTGTTGCCAAGCTGCTCTTGGAGAGCGATCTGACAATGAGCCTTCCACATCCAGAGAGCTGCTATTTTTGCAGCGGACAAGTGGAAACTATGTAAACAGCAGAAGCTCTTTGCTTTGTATCTGTATTTGTAGTCTCACAGATTGGGCAATTTGTTGTCACAAGTCAACAAGTTTAGTTTTCTGGCTAAAACAGTTCTGATGATTTAGAGGGGAGACCAAAAAAATGTCTTTGGGAGATAAAAAAACATGCCCTCTTGCTCATAAAGGAAGAGATCAAAGAAATTTTCCTCTCCATCATTTCACATGAAAGACAAAAGATTCAGAAGTCACATTCAGAGCATCAATAACAGTGATGTAGCACATCTACATGCAGCTTGTCGATCACATTCGATACCTCATGCCTGCACAGCGAGACACAAAGAAACACTGTGGGGGTGCAGAACTTTATTGCAACATTTATTGACACAGAGGCAACAAACTCCTACATCATTCACATAGAGCAGGGTGAAAAAAACAAACAAGAAAGACGCTCGACAGGCTGATTCAACGCTGGTTGTCAGCAGAGCTCTGCAGACTGGTTCTGAAATTTCCAAAGTCTCCTGCGAATAAGAGGCTGTCACAGCAGGTCTGATGTGACCAATAGCTTGGAGTGGCTAATGTTAGTTAAAGTTACTTAACTAAAAAAAAAAAAAAAAAAAAAAGGACAAGAAATGCTGGATAACTGTCATCAATGTGCAATGAGTTCTTGCCTCGTGTGCAGTTGTTCTATTACATTTATGTTTGTTACAGAGTCACTGCCACGTGACTCTGAAAAGCCTGAATTGATTTTAGGCAGGTAAAACTTTAGGTTAAAATCGCATTTAAGGTACCTGAATGATTCATTTAGGGTGAAGTTAGAGTCACATTTTGATCATGACTAAATAAAAACAGAGAAGAAAACTTATTTAGGGGAGCAGGCACTAAAACCTAGGTCACTAAAACTGAAGACAAACTTTTATTTTTGCTGTCTGTGGTGCAGTCGATGGTTCCTCGCAGTGGGAATAATTTCAACTGGTTCATGGGGATCAGGTGAGATCTTACGGTTTTCTTGCAAGTACTTTGTAGAAAAGGACAAAAATAATGGTAAAACTGTAGACAACTTTAAATGACTGATATAACTTGTAATTATTTTAAGTAAACTTAAAGCTCTTAGTGAAACGCTGCCTCAGTCTGAACATCTCAGTGCTCTGAATAGTTACTCACTCTCCCACAGTGTGAACTACTCTGGAGAGATGATAGGACTGAAGCTAATTCTTTGAATACAGAAACTTGTGTTATTTCATTAATATTTTAGCTGAGTTTCAGTGGCCTAGGTCTTTGAATTATTTAAATGGTGTTAGTTGGTGTGTGAGACCACACTGCTCGCATTCCTGCAAAAAAAACCTCTCTATTCTGGCGTCTATCCATTGATTCCATATTATCAAAGTAAATGAGTGTTTCATTTCTGCTGTGTGATACAAGAAGAGCACACTGTTTTCTCACTCTCACATTAAAAACTGTCTACAGGCATTAACATTTAGCCTTGTTGTTTGCACCCTGAAGGGGGTTAATTTGATTTTTTGGAAAGGTTTTACTGAAATTGAATTATTTTCATGCAGCCATAATTAAACCTTTTATAGAGCTTGGGTGTTTTGCTCCATGTCAGCCTCCTTGAGTTATTTCAAAACTGAAGGAGGGATGACAATGTTGGTGGTCAGTCGGCCCACCACTTCTACTGAAATGTCATTTATTAGATGGATTGCCATGACATTTGGCATACCCATTTGTGTGTCTATTAGGATAGCACTGTAGCATGCCTCTATAGATTTTTTTTTTCCATCTGTAAAACTCTAATCTGAGATTATTACTGTAACACATAATTAGTAGGCTAATAGGTTTAATTTCATTTTGATCAGGCTGCAAATTTGGTATTTGTGGTGACAGCTGTTCTTGTTTTCATTAGCTTCGGTATAAACAGGTTTTCCCAGTGTGAATAGAATCTTCAAACAGACGAGAAGTGAATGAAGGGGACATCTGAAAGACCAAACAATGCTGAAATCGTATCTTTCTGCCTCTAAACAAAAGCTTTAAAGCCTTGGTCTCAGACACAGTCTAGAGATACTTGGATGATGCTTTCTTGTAAAATGAGGTTTGTAATTACCAGTGTTGCCGTGACCTGGGGCACAAATGACATGCTAATTATAAATAATTGGAGCTATGCAGATTGAATAACTCGGCACAAACAAGTGACGTTGTTTATACTAACAATTTGAGAGTCAACAGTCCATCTCATTACGTTGCCAGTTAGCTTGGGGGAATTGCCAGATATTTTGGAAACCGTGATCATACACAGATACATTTTGATTACACAGTTTTGACCTGTGTGGGCAGGTACAAAAAGGGGTTTTCCAAGATCATACAAAGAAGCAACTGTGGTGTTAGGATTTGTTGTCTTGCTCAAGGACATTTAAGCAACATAGTTGCTGAATGGGAGAAGGAACTTCTTTTTTATACTTCTTAAATCTGTCCGCAGTTTTACAGGCTGCCATCTCTACATTTTTTGAAGTATTAGATAGCTTGAGTTTGTGTTTTTTAAATTAAATAGTGTGACTTTAGCTTTAAGATAAACCTTCAGTTAGCCAAAAAAAAACACAAACAAACAAAAGAAAAACTATATGATAAGAGTTGACAAAAGCCAACTAATGTTTGGAATTGCTGTCTGAAAATAAATTAGCACATTTCACATTTGAATCAAAATAAATGCCCTTATGCATATATTTCAGAACCTATGGGAGTGAAAGGAAATCCATCTATAGCAGAATTAATGTGTTATTTTTGTAATCTTAGCCTAGATTTGCAAACATGAGCACCAGAGCCAAGAAATCATCAAAAGGAAAAAACTAGAGCTGCTCTTCTGTGCTGTCAGAGGAAGGCAGACCAACTTTTGTGGGTACAGTGATTTTTCCTGAGGAGATTTTACAGGGACTTGTGAACATCTCCTGGTAAAAATAAAAACTGGTGGCAGTATAATTAAAGAAAGCTCATTTTGGATGGAAGAGCTCAAAGAATGAGAGAGTTCACAAAGTCGATGTGTGACTCATCAGCTCTCATGGATTAAATGTGTACTTGAACATTTTTTCAGCTGTAAGAATGTGGATTCAGTTTTGCATGCTATGATGAAAGATTATCATCTTCACAGGTAAATAATAGATAAATATAGCAGCTTTTCATGCTGTGTTTGTCTGCCCATACTGATATTTTTCTTAAGGATGTTGTTTGATGTCGTAGATTTTTAGTCAGCGTCCCTCCAGTGTGAAAAGTTTTAAAATTCACGTGTGTCTGCAAACATTTTTTTTTAATAAAAACGAAAAGTCCACTTTCACAAATTCCCCCTATTTGGTTTCATATGCAAAAAATGAACTTATATTATCTTGACCTGATCATATAATTCACTTGAATGCTGTTTTTTTCTGGTTAGAAATAATTGGCACAGTGTCCAGTTTGTGCTGTCTAACTGTCACATTTATCAGGATAAGTGTTTACTGGTCATACACATTATGCTGATGACCAGGTCACCTTGACACATCTTGGTTTTTGCTGTATGGACCCCTCTGCCGTCTCTTCCCACCCACCATGCTCTTTTCTTGCTCAGCTTTCACTGTGCTTATATTAAAAACAGGCCAAACTAAACAAGGCAGTAACCATATGTAACAAAGTGAAATTGAAACATTGAAATAGGTATTTGACCCCGTGTGTTGCTCCTCATATCCTACTACGAGGAATACTCCTTTACATACAAGAAAGCCCTGTGGATAATAGTTATCGCTCATTAATAATTTGCCCAGATACACCCAATCCTAGCCCTCACTGTAGTGTCTACACGTAGTATCGACATCTAAGAATAGCACTGCTCTGCCTGGCAATCCTGCTGTCCGTTTTTTTGGTGGCATTTATAAAAGTTTCATTGCAGCAATATAAAACATTACATGTCATGCTCTCATGAATCATTTGTGTCATGGATCATTGCTTCAGAGCTAGACCAGAGCGCTAACAGGGGATGTTAATGGGAAGCAACTCTGTCGTCTTCAGGGACTTGCAGTTTCCATATGTGATAGACTCACCAACTGGTAAAGCTGATAAAATGTGACAATTACAATATGTCATATAGAATTATTTTTTTTCTAAATTAATATAATTATTATTATAAAATTATAATTTGCTTGTGTGTGCTTCTGTGAGTATGACATTTCTTTTACAACCAAATTACAGGACCGAAATGACAAAACAGAAATGTGCTCTCCTGTGAGGACTTTTTGATTGATTTATTATTTTTCACAGAAAGAGGAAAGATTAAACATCTCCAGCAGTGGTGGTTAAAATTCAGAAAATGACTGGATGTCCTCCTTAAGCATTATAAGAACGTGTCAGCCTTGCATTAAGTGTTTTTCCACATTAGGAATGAGTTTAGAAACTTTATAATAGGGTGCTAGACAGTGGCACAGTTTAAGCAGTACATTCATAAAAGGTGTAAAGATGTGTCAAAACGTTTTAAGTGCTGGTTCTTAGCAAAAATGTGCTATGTTAATAGTTACGTGATTCGGTATCGTATTCAACTACTGCATTGATTTATGTCTCTTTGTTGTCTTTGGTTGTTTGATCCAGTTTCTGATAAGAAATGTTAAAAGTCACCTCATACAGAGGCTCAGTTCCAGGAGCCCCTGGGCCTGTACAGCCATCCATGAGTGATATTAATAAGCCAGCCACCTCCCTCCTGGTCCTGCCATTGTTGAAATGCCTTTAGCCTTGAGGTTTCTTACATTTGCTTCTGTCTCTTTGTCATTCAAAAGTACATTTTATATTTGATCAAATGTGACAGTGCAACACTGTCAGTCAAAGTGAACGATAAATGAAATTATGCCATTGTCTCCAGCTCTACCTGCAGCTGCAGTTTTTCTTATGGAGGCATGTCTGTGTGCTTTAGCAGATGAATGAAAGGAAATTACCTCAACCTGATTTTAGACATCAAAGGAAATATTATTTAGAAGTCTCTCGTTTCATGCCAAAGATATAACTTCATGGAGTATTTCTTTCTAACTATATTCACCATCAGTGAAATGGAGACACATTAGTGGCAATATGGCCTTGTAAATGGCAGCGAGGCATGTATGAGAAAATCACCATCAACTTGGAATGAGAGAGGAAAAAAATCTCCCTCATTGCTAAACTTTATCCTCTCCAATTCTGTCTGATCTGTATCAAATGCTCCGTTGAGAGTGAGGCCTGCGAGGAAAACGTTTAAGGGGAAACTACGAGATTCGATTTAGATTGTCGGCCTCCAAACTGCATCCCCAATGCCTTTATTACATGAATGGAGTGGAGCGCACTTTACACACAATTACTTTTCCATTTGAGTGTTTGGTGACCTAAAATGCATTGATGCAGGATTAACTTGGGCTACAGGAAAGCATATTATTAGAAGAAAAGCTACTCGCTCTCATTTATTTCTTCCAGTCCCACGTGAAACCAGCAGGGATTCATTTTTGCTCTCTGCTATATGGTACGTTCAAGCTTTTTTGAAACACTGCAGTCACTAGTATTTGGTTTTTGTCAGGTGCACAGTATGAAAGTTAAAAGGGAATGAAAGTAAGGGAGACAGTGTGATATTAAATCCTAATCAGGTGAATTGGACCTACTGAGGAAAAATAAAGATCTGATTTTGAAAAGTTCACATAGTTGAATGTGATGGGGCAGGGAATCAGACAACGGATTCCTTCACTTTTAATTAACTCGCAGTATCAAAGTAAAATTGCTAAATGCAGAATGGTCCCTGTTATAGTCATATTATTTGCTTAATTTTTCTGTTCTACTTGGTCAGTATTGAGTTAATTGTAACAGTTTATTTCCGTCCGGCAAGTTTAATCAGAGTACACCATATTTTGTAAGATCATCATATATTTAATAATATAAAACCTCAGAGGGTCAAATAAATATAGAGTAATACAATGTACAAGATTTACCTCTGACTTGTAGTTGAGTAGAAATATAAAGTGGCATGAAATGGAAAGTAAAAGTAGCTCAAATCTGTACGTAAGGATAACACTTAGATAAATGAACTTAGTTACATCTTATCACTGCTCTACAATAATAAGTACCATCACACTGCCCTCTGCACATTAGTCTTTTACAGTAATATGGAATATGATTTTAACAGAGCAATTTCAAGAGAGCACTGTTGAGTTTCAGCAACTTCCATGTGTGGTAACTATTTTAAAAATGACTAATTTCTCAAGTACAAAGCTGGGTAGATGTTTGAAATAACTTCAGCAAACCTGTAATGACATGAAAGCTTTGGTTATCACTGTAATTCTCTCAGTGAGCCCATGAGTTCTTTCAAGTAATTGTGGTCATTATGATTTAGTATGGTGATTACATGACATCTAGCAGAATGGAATAAAAGGAAACCTTTAATCACAGCTTCAGGCCTCTGTATGAGCTAACATCTGCTCTGCTGCAGCGTCCTTGAGCAAGACGTTACATGCCTACAAGCCGACCGTGACCTCTGACCTCCTTGTTGAGGCAGGCAGGCATGAAGATATTTCTTTATGGGTGTCAGGAGAGAAGAAATGCAGTATTGCAATACTATTATTATTATTATTTCTCAGTGCAGTGAATGGAACGTCTGCAGGGGCTGAGAGTTCAGTTGAGTGATTACTTTATGTGGTGCTCAGATCTGTGGCTCTGATCCCTGTCTCCCTGAAATTACATTTATACTACAGATTTGCAACAGCATATATTTTTAGAGATGTGTCAACATAATAAGGATTAAAGGTGGTGATCAAGCAGTATGCAAATAAAATGTTAGACAATATAACTGGCAGACAGTTTACAGTAACCAAGAGAATGACATAATCAGAGATAGAACAGGAGGGGGTATGAAGCTGCTCCTAGACGATACTTAATTACCCCCAGATGAAGAATTGTTGCAGGACTTTTTATCAGTCACAGCAGGATATAACAAGGAACAAATAACAATGTGCTTTCAAGTCTACACTGAATAAACTTGAATCTGTCTGCAACATGGTCACTGACAATGTATTGGTTTTGTGTATTCTTGCAACAACAATCTCTGTAGCAGCTCAAGATTAACAATTTTATGTTTGTTAAATGTTTGGTTGTGTTACAGCACTTGGTCAAGGTTAAGGGATAATTGTGGTCTTGGTCAATTATTGCAGCAGTGATTGAAGCATGATACAGGATGTGTTAACAAAGACATAAGCAGGATCTTATTGATTGTTGCGGTAAAAAAATGCTTACTAGTCCTTCATCTGTCTATGAAGTGTAGCGACTGATTAATGAGGACAGGGAGAGGAAGCTCTGCCTTGGAGGCTCAGTTCAGAGCAACAAAGCAGCATGTGCTCAATCCAACCTGGGCCATTTCTTGATTGCAATTTGACAGTGATTATAGTCCTAGATCTCTTACATGCTTGTTCCTGTGGATCTGGATCATAACCTGACAGAAAATTAAAGTTCTGGTCTCTTGTTTGTCTGTTTTTTTTTTTTTTAATTATTGTTTAAAACTGAACCTGAGCTCTGGCAAATTATTAAAAACCTTTTAAAATTAGATAGAGGAATACAAACATGCTGCCAAAAAACCTGACATGAATATTTACAGTTTGAGAAAAGTTCAGGAACAAAAAAAATGTTGATTTTAAATTAATTTTGTTGAGGCAATTTCATTTGAATTTTTCATTCCATTTTAAAAGTGTGCATAGTGAACAAGTGTGTGTGTGTGTGTGTGTGTGTGTGTGTGTACTGAGTGATAGCCAAATAAGATGGTCATAAGTCACAAGTCTCATTAAAAATGAATGAGAATTTGACAGGCCTTGGGGAAAAGACTGGGGAAGAAATGGACTCCTGGATTTGAAGTAATGAAGCACCAGATACCTGGTAGAAACCGACTACTTCCCTGTCAGACTCGTGTTGCCAAACAACCCAAGTGATTACACAGTCTTGTTGTGAATCACATTCACACTTCACCCACAGTGTTGAAAAAGTCCCAGCATGTTCTGGAGTGTAAAGCAGATTCTTCACAACTCCTGCAGTTTTGACTTGGATTTTATGCTCTTACTTTTGAGCCAAATGAGGCTTTGGTTGCATAAAATTTGGATTCTTTATGTCACCCTGAGATTACTGAGATTATTTCACAGCGGGTACAACAACGAATTAATTAATTTTCCATAAAACGAGCTTATGAAAAGCTTCTACTGCTCAGAAAAAGTCATAATACCAGTAATATTTCAAAAGAGCAACAAAGGCTGGACAAACAGACAGAAAATCTGTCAAAAATCACATTAATCTAACCAGA
Source organism: Lates calcarifer (assembly GCF_001640805.2). Lineage (NCBI taxonomy): Eukaryota > Metazoa > Chordata > Actinopteri > Centropomidae > Lates > Lates calcarifer. The sequence goes on from NC_066854.1 coordinate 4,993,984, forward strand.
TTGCATTTCATGATAATATGGAGTTTAGTTTTTCCTTTCTTTGTTTTTTGCTGTGTTGGCTGTAGTCATCAGATGTGTGTTTTGGCTCCCGTGTGCAGCAGTGGCAAAGAAAGCCGGTTGGCTGAGAAAGTTTTGGGCAACTCTTAAGCACCAGCTGGCTGCTTACAAGACTTGGCCGGTATAGCTGATAAGCAGAGTCGACTTTGCAGATCACAACACAGGAGAGATGTCAGAGTTTGGATCTTACATGTCAGATATTTGTTTGTGGCCCAACAAATTTCCCAAATAACATCCAGCATATCTCATCTGCGGCGATTAACCTCAGTAAATATTGAATATGAGATGTTTGCTGAATATATCTCTCTTTTAGGACCAAATAAAGGGAAGCAAAAAAGGGGAAGGACGTGCAAATATTTAATTTTCCCTCAGGGAGGGGGATATTAGCAGTGTGGGGACATCTGGGAGGGCACAAGGCTGTTTTTGGCTGGTTTATGTTTGGTTTACATCATCATCTTTTCCAACTGTTCCTGTACACACTCATCACATCCATCATACCCAAACCAACTTCAAATATAGCTCCTATGTCTTAGAATGCAACATTAAAGAAATATTTCTAATGTTTGCTGGACATAACATATTTATTGAAGATGCGTTATTTTTGGCCGAGTAACTATCCATCCTTCCATTATCCCAGGCAAATAATTTTCTTTTACTCCTGCAAGATTACATTGCACAACACCCAGATGTTTTCCTTAATGTTGTTTACACTTTTTTTATTCTCCACTTCAGAATAACCCCGCCATATAATCATTTCTACAGTAAATGCTGTTGTCTTTGCATTGCTTCTCTAAAATCACAGTTCTCTCATTTTCTCTACCAGTTAAGCTTATTGTTGTGATTTTTTCCACTTGTCCTCAGTTTTTTTCTTTAGACCAGGCAACCTCTCAGCACCATTTATATCAAACTGCGCTTTTAAAAAGATGTGGTGGCCATTCTTTCAGCTGAATGTTTAAAAATAACACATCAGAAGAAAATGTACCTTTCAGAAATGTCTCACAGACAGTGTACCAAGGGGTTTAAATTGGGTAAATTTTCAACAAGGCTGCCTTGTTGAAAATAAAAGAAATAGGTCAAAAATAATAACAGCAGTTTTTTTATATTTAAGCAGCGTTAACGTCCGTTTATGACTTTCATGGAGAAAATGTTTAAAAAGCTGATTTTGTACCTGTGAATGAAGTTAAAGGGTCTAAAACCACTGTTGAACAAAGGTTTTTATCTCCTGATAGCAAATGCTTCTTTCTGCACTAATACGTCCCAACGTTTACTTTGATAGTTGATTGTCCTCCACTTGTCTTGGATGTTAGACTTTTCTTTTACTCCTCAAAACAGCAGCACCTGTGTCCTCTTTCCACTCACAGCAGCACTCAGTGTGTATAAAGCCTTTGGCAATAAGGCCATTCACCTCAAGTCAGATAAGTCTCCTAAATCCATATTCATGTACTTTCCTGTAAAATTATTTTTGATTTAAGCATCAAAATCATGTTTATTTAGGTACGTTTATGACAGGAATTCTCATTGCTGATAATGTTGTTGGATGTTATGAGGTTAGGTCACTTTCATTATTATGCTAATGCTAATAGGTTGGAAGATAAATGTCATTATTTCTTATCCTTGTTAAACAGTTAAGTAATCCCCATCCATTTCCTTTATGATATATTTATGACAATTTAGGTGAAACACATAGATTTTAATGCTGTTACCTGCCGTTTTACCAGACTTAGTTTGAAGTGAGCTAGATCCCTGTAGTGATCCACTTTAACTTTACTGCTGTAACAACAAACCTACCATGCTCCTTAAAGGGATTATATCTAACTATTTTTGCAGACAACACATCCTTTGACCACAAAAACATGCTTGTCTGGTTGTATTGTTGTTGTTTGTTGTACCGTATGTTGGAAGACCACAATGGAAATAAGCATCAGGCTCTATTGTTTTGACAGCTGTGGGTCAGCTGAGGTAGAGCAGTTTGTCTATTAATTGCACGGTTCATGGTTCTATCCTTGGCTCCTTCTGCATGGTAACAATAGTTACAGTATCCTTGAGCAAGACACTGAACCCTAAAATTGGCCATCATTTTACATGGCAGCTCCACCACCATTGGTGTTTGTGAATAGGTGAATGAAAGGTATTGTCAACAGGCTCTGGAAAGTGCTTCACAAGTATAGTCCATTTACCATGTAGACACACAGATAATTATTCTCTATTGTCTCTGGGGAAATTTGGTTTCGAAAGCCTGCACGTTTGTGTCTCACATGAAAAACATACAGTTCATTGTCACATAATGCGTACTCTACATTACACAATTACATTTTTAGGAGGCATCAACCATGTCTGTATGTAAATTAACAATATATTACTCATTATGTTAAGAGGAAAATTACAAAAATATATTTTCTTGGCGACAGCTATGCAAAAATTACATTAATATACAACTAATTTGCAACAGCAGATATGTTGTGGAGGGCATTGATATAATGAGGAAATACTGATGAATATATCTGGCAACTAGCAAAATGCTACTATTGAGCCTATCAGTACAAGAATATCTGCTTATAGCAACCAAAGCATAATTAATTTAAATTTTTTTGTTGTATTCAGGTACTCATAAAACCCCTGGGTGAGGCTGTGGAAAGATCATGGTCTTGGTTTAATACAGAAAAGGTCCACAATGACTGTAAACACGAGACACCAAGTGTTTACTTACTACATTTATACGTTCAGTGGCCACTTAAGTTTCCCCCTTGTACAGTATAATGCAATTCAACACAACATTTCTACCACTAAGTCTTCTCTTATGGTACCTATATGTCCATTTTTTCCCCTTTCTACAAGTTTTAGCATTGAGGTCGTAGTTAGAGCTGCTCTTGTACTCGGCTGTATTATGTTCAGAGGTGTTAAATGAGAAAGACAAAAAATAGAAAACACCTCTCAGTAAACATAATGTAATTACTGGGAGACAGGGTTGGTGTATAAATGGCTTAATGACATAGTGAAGTGCTTTGTTCTGTTGAGGTAGAAAAGTGCAGCTCATCTACCACTTACCATGTATGCAAAGGCAGAACACTGCTAGACCTGCTACCTGTAGAGACAAAACCCTGGATTATGAGGACAAATCATCACCAACAGCAGAATATTTTGTAAACTTAGTTATAAGAGGTGAGATATAACACCAGGGTTTGATAAGTTACAGGTGGAGGTGGATCATTTCCTCCGGAGAGCCCTTGTCTGCACCAGTGACAGCATTGTGCGGTAACAGCAGGATCAAGGTTCAGTTCTGGTGAACATTTTATATCTTTCCTTGTTGTGTTTTTTCACTTATTTCCCTCATTCAGACAAACTGTGAAGTACATATTTGCTTTTATATGCTCAGGGTGGGTTATATAATCTACAGGGAGAACTGTTGCGTCTTTGTGTGGATTTGAATAGAAGCCATTTATTATTCAGACCACTTTTATAATCATAGACAGGATCCTGAGATGTGATATTAGTTTAAGTTGCTTCCCCAGCTGTCCAGCTCAGTCTCACTGTGAATCAAAATATTTAAAAAAATCAACACATTTTTGTTTCATAATAACTGACGTCAAACCTTGTTAAAAATGTCCAATTAAAGTTGAGCAACAGCAATCCGATATCAGTTGGTTCAGTTAAATCAACTCAATCAATGCTTCATGACCGCCACAGTTTAAAAAAAGGAGAAAATGAATTGTACAGTATAACAAATGCAAACAATGTATTTATACATTTTGGGAAATACATTTATTAGCTTTCTTGCTAAAACTTGGATGAGAAGATTGATACCACTCTCATATCTGTTGGTTAAATACAAAGCTACATTCAGCAGTTGTTAGCTTAGCATAAAGAGTGGAAACGGGGGGAAACAGCTAGCCTGGCTCTGTCTAAAGAAATAATGTCCAGATATAATGTGTTAATTTGTAACTTTTAAAGGTACTGGTAGGCAATGTTTGTTATTTTTGGACAGAGGCAGGGTGGCTGTGTCCCCTCATTCTTACTCTTTATGCTATGCTAGGCTAAGTGGCTGCTGAAAGACCAAAAATGTAAACAAATAAAATATGATAAATATCAATAACAAAGCAAACGAGAAATAGTACAATTAACTGATTAATCATTGCGATTCTAGTTCAGGGCTGCTCCTGAGGTCAAAAACTTTTTCAGTCAGGTAAACTACGTGTATGAGCAAGATTTATGGATTTTTAAAACATAAATTTCAAAGATACAACCTCATATATAATGCTTAGCACTCAAATTGAGCATTTTATCATATGTCACATGTTTTGTTTTGATCAAGTATGTATTCATGCAGTGCCTTTATTTACATAACATCGAGCTGAGTTTTCCCCCCAAATCTGGCATATCCACAATTTTGCAAGTAGCTCTTGTTTTATGGTAATACAGCTCATTACTTTGCATTGATTGGTAGAATAGTTCCACAACTGCAGAACGCAAATGTGTCTTTCTTCTCAAGTGGTTTATTAGGAGCATTTTATCCGGATTATACAATATGCCACGTGATGGTTTCACACACTAATCTGGAGCATTAGTTGCAAACAGTGTGCCGCGTTTTCACTAAAACATGCATGGCATTATTCATGAATGAAAAATGTACAGTAAATGGAATGAACAGATGGGAATTAAGGTGAAGTAATCCAGTCAATTAAAGCAAAGAGGATATGAAGCAGCCTCTCATGTACATTTAAAACATCAATTGTGATGTTCTGCTTCATGAGTTTTAAAGAAAGACAGCAGGCTACATTTATACCTTATGTCAGTTGTAAATGAAGCACATACCAGCCTAGGAAACATGGCGCAGCTTAAACTGATAGAATGCATAGAAATTCATAGAAATGAGCTGGAAAATACCACACCCATAAATCATTACCCTGCTTGCTTTCTGGCTGCAAGTCCATACTTAATGCACAGATATTAGAGTGGCATCAATTTTCTCATCTAACTCTTGGAAAAAAATCAATTGTCATCCAAAATGTCAAACTAATTTCTTTAAAATAAGGAAAAGTGCCTTTGAGATGGCTGTTATAGATAAATTGTTCAAATGGTTGCTTCTGGCCTGTCCACAAATCATTGACACTTTGTTTTGAAAAATAGAATAACAAATATATAGAATAGAATAAAATAAAATTGATAATAAAAAATGTATAAAACTAAAATATAAAATGTACAAAATATAATATAATATACAAAATATGTCACACAAACCAGCCGAGGCAGTAGTGCAATCATAGTAGCAGCAGACAGTTGTAATAAGTCTAAAACAGCTGAGGCAGAGTCCTTGAAATGATCCATGTCCTGTGCTTGTTTGATTTAATTTTGGTTTAGTTGATGACCACACTTTCCCTGAGCTTGACTGTAGGTGGTAGCCTGAATTTCACTAAACCTTAACAAGAAGATCAGAAAGCAAATGAGCTGTCATTTTATTTTTGGGAGGCATTCACAAATGGCCTGCTGTATTTTGCTGTTTGAACATGAGGGCATATTCTGCAGAGGTATTTAATTAAATGTACTAGAATCACTAGAATCACACTGAAAAGTGTGAAAAGTATTTGTTTTTTTTACACCCACATCACTAGATATACATAAAACCTGATAATTTCTTTTCATGGTTTTTCAGGTAGAAAGGAAAATGGAACAGGGTGAAAACATGACCCTCATCCAGCTTCACTGGTGGATAAAAATATTGTAATGTTTTACTAAAACCTATTTCTGAGTGAAGTTTGAATAAATTCTTGACTAGTCATAAACTTTTAACAGGAAAAGGAATTTAAAATATATGAGTCCCTACAGAATTCTCTTGAACACAATTACTGAACACCTTGCAAACTGGTGTAACTGATATAAATAGTCTGTGAGTTTAACAAGCTGATGTGATAAGTTTTTTTTTCCTTTTTTAAGTAGAGGCCTGGCCTTAGGCGAGCCCATATCATGTCCAGAATGGTGATGATATGGGTGAGTACTGACATACACATCTCTCTTCAAAAATTTAGAATTTTTAGATTTGATTATAGAGCATTTATCCCACCCTGTTTCTTAATATCTTGAGAAACAGGATGGCAACAAAAATAAGATTTAGAAGGACTGTCAGGGAACAATGCAGCGCTCTGGATGAACTTAAATGTTTACCTGTTAGAAAAACTGCCTATTATTATGAACTGCTTAGTACATATCTCCACAGGGAAGAGGATGCAGCACAGAAATGTGTGTGTTTTTTCCCTCTGAAAAACAGTGTAATCTACTGAGAAGTTGAATATAAATCATACAACAGAAAACAGACAACAAACCATGTATATGAATGTGTGTTGGCATATGTGGGCTACACACATTCTTTTTGTGTGACTTAGGTTTTGTGCATGCTGTTTTTTGTGCTACAGAAGTTGCTCTGTGTTCTTCACACAGCTCTCTTGTTGATTTATTGATCAATCTTCACACCAAAGTTGCCAATCAAACATATGTCAGTTTGATGGGGTTTTTTTATTTTATTTTTTTGAATGCATGTTTTGGTCTTTTCCGCCAAAGCAAAGTAAAAAAAAAAACATGAAAAGAAGTGGATCAAACTCTGAGCAAATCCTCTGTGAAGGTGCCCTCACAAGTACAGGCAAAGGTCACCACACTGGTGTGACCGCTGCACACCGGACAGATTAGTCATGACATTTGCTGGACGGCAACATATTAAGCTCAACAGATGAAAATAGAAAACAAGAATGATGGATGCCAATAGAATATACCAATCACTATGCGATAGATCATTTCCTCCCAAAGAGAAACAGGGGATTTGGCACCCTCACTGAGGTTACCATAGCAACATGGCTATTCGGTCAAAGTGAAGCTCATAATGTTTTTTTTTTTTTTCTTCTTTTTTGCTCAAAGCTGAGAAATATCAGTGTAATCAAGTGTTTGAGTTGTGTCTGCAGTTTGCCTCAGATGTTCTCTAGATATGGAGAGCAGTGCCTGGAACAAACACTTCAAACAGTTTGTTGTCCTGTTTAGATGCATTTTATAAGAATAATCTGTGATGTAGTTGCATTTTGAAGCCTAATAGGTTTGGCTTAATTACAGTTGGTGTACTTCACTCCAAAACACAGCAGCAGCAGAAAACATACATCAGAATACCTTATTTTCTACCTAAATCCAGACACTGACTTGCTCGTTTGATTGGCTCATGCTGGCTACTGTACCTCTTTTCCACTGAGAACAAAGAAGACAAGTTAGTTGTCCTTTCTTCCAGTGAGGACAAGCAAAGGACCACAGAAGTGGCCTCATCTATTTTTTTTGTTTGGTTTTGCAGTGCTTATAAAGTGCAAGAATGTATTATCAGACCTGACTTTGTAAAGATAACATAAAAAGAGACATTTCCCAGAGGAATAGGCTTTTTATGTGAGGAACAAAATGAAATAACACACAAAAGACCAGAAACCAAAGCAGCATCCACATAGAGATATGTGTTGCACTGTCTTATTGGATGTGTATTAATAGACATAGTCATATAGCAGGTAATTTATCCCAGTGGTACCATACTAGGGTTCTGGCCCTTCCAAACAGTCACAAGATAATCCATAGTGGTCATGAAATGATTTTAAACTATTTAAAAAGTGCTTTCAAGTCAAGTCAATTTTATTCATATAGCGCTAAATCACTACAGAAGTTATCTCAAGACACTTTCAATATATAGCAGGTCTAGACTGTACTCTTTACAATATTTACAGAGACCAACAATTCACAGAAGAAGAAGAGCCACTCTTTAAATATAAAACAATGTGTTGTATTTGGTAAGTTTATCCTACGTTTTCTCAATCTGCAAAGTAAATACAGCTGTCAAATAAATGTTGTGGAGTAAAAAGTGCAATATTTCCCTCTCATCTGTAATACAGTAAAAATAAAAACAGAAGAAACTGGAAATACTCAAATAAAATATAGGTACTCACAGTACCTGATTACTGAATGTATTTATGTACTTGCTGTTTCTTATCTAGAAATATGGCTAGGACTCATAGAAGAGACAGATTTGAAAAAGAATAGTTGCACTAGGGCACCAGACGTCAAGACATCCTGATTTATAGCACGAGTTAAGTTAAGTGAATCTTAAATTTCCCATAATGCCTGTTGGTAATGTATTCCCTTTACTCCCGTAACTCTCTTAACTCCTTTAACACTGTCACTTTAACCTTTTTCATTCTGAGATTTTCTTCACTCCAAATTACATGCTGAGATTCAGTCTCCCCTGCAGACCGCAGCGTCCCTCTCCCATGATTTGTGCTGTGTGTAATGACTCACAATATATAATGGTACCTCATTTAACCAGTACCATTATTCAGTCTCCAGTCTGTGGACCGGATGGCTTTCACATCTGGTGCACATGACAGGGGACTGCACCAGTTTGCTTGAAGAGAAGACAGAGTTTAAATTTCTGGACCACACCGAGACTCAACAACAGCTTCTGTCATACTGAACGCTCGGGGCAAATGGCCTCCAGCAAGGAAATGAACAATGGCTCATCACAGGATTTTGATGTTAAAAGGAGCTGTTAAAGTCACTGTAGTAGAATAAAATAATTGTAGTGTAATTTCCTGAGTTGAAATTACAATGTTTGGTTGTTAATTTTACAGTTAATGCTGCAACTTAAATAGTTATCCACTAGAAAAATGTTGTCCTCTGCCCTTTTTTGCTGTAATGAGTGGAGAGCAGAGGTGACACGGCAGAGAGATGGAAAATAAGAAAGTGGAAAGCAAATTTGTGTTTAACTTTCACAACCTTTTATTGGATTTTTACCACTTTGCTCTACTTTCAGAGATAATTGATTTTTTTCCCCCTGCTGTTTTTAGCTGTTAGTATGAAGACAGACAATTTCATCTCTCATTTGTTTCCCTCTGTACACTTAGCCATTAAAGAGATCTGTGACATTTTGAATTTTTAGCAGGCTATTTGTCTTTCTGAGACACTTATAGCAGTTTGGCAGATATTTGCTGTGACTTCTAGTTCAAGTTCAAACATTAACACAACCATTTTTAAAACATTTAAACTCAGAGGGATAAAGCAAAATGTTCTTTTAACACATTGCTCTTTAATCCATTATAATGATTTCAGTGAGTGAGGTTTGTAATGGTCCATTTGTTCACTCATGAAAGCCATAAAGACACCCAAAAATCTCCACAACAACTATTTTCCTTATTGGAGAAAGACGTATGAAAATAAAGGTTAGATTTGAAAATATTCTGCTATTTTTTATTCCTATCACAATTCGAGCTGGTATGCAGATAAGTCTTTATCCACAACAAGGTTTTATCTAATAAAAGGCACACCGCCAACTGAAAGAAAGGCTCTCTCTGTTTGTGTGATTGTGTGATGACTAGTTGAGAGGCAAACATTACACTCTGATTGGTTTAATTAAATGTGCCAGAGTGACAGCACATGCGGGAGATGGTCATTTTGAAAATGATCAGTGTAATCACACACTTGTTGTAATTGGCAATCTGACGCGACAGAAATTTCAATCAAATCACTGGATAGGCACATGGACGATTTGTTTATCGAATGCATGTGAACTGGAAGTATTTGTGTTGATTTTTGTTTAAGAGTGGACCTGATTGTAACTGGTGTTTAAATGCAATTTCAGTTGCACTTTGCTTCACATTTGCATAATTGGGAAATTGACCACTGCCCAGTATATATTTTTGTCTCTGGCTCTCAGTAACGAGAAGGAGGGTGGGGTGTTTTTTTTTATTTTTTTAATTTTTTTATTTTTAGCATTTTTAATAGCAGTGTCAGCTGAGATTTGTTAGAGAGGAAACTTAAAAACACAGTAAAACTTAGATTATAGGTTCACATTTTTCTCAAGTATGTCTTAAAACAATGCTAAAATGGCTGTATGTACATTGGAAGAGTTGCTGTAATTGCTCCTCATCCTGGCTCTAAAGAGATACCTTACTTACGCAGCACTGTAAGTGATAGGGTCCTTGTTCTCTATTAAAAGCCGTTGTAAAGTTCAGATGAAGTTATTTTTGTTTTACTATCTCTCTGCCGAAACTCAGCAAGGAAACACTTCAGCTAAGCTATAGAAAATGCTCATGCACACAAAGAGGACTCTGCATTTTGTCCCACGTCTTTTCCATTAGAGTAACATTAGGAGATGATCACTTCACGGCCAATATGCACAGAATCGGTGGAGTGCCCCTTCTCAGCTGCAATCCCAGATAACAATTATCTAGATGTACAAAACTATACTAAACTATTACAGCAACATAAATAAGCAACTGAATTTTCTATTCACCATTCACTGTGCCTGGAGCAGTAATAGGACATCTGCAGCTGCTAAATGAGTCATGTGTCAGTTTGATGCCTTTAGAGCAAACAGAGACTTTAAATGTAAATGCATGGCTTCATAAATTCATAGTGGTGTACTAATTCTTTGCCATTAGTTGCTGAAATTTCCTCCACTTGTGCTGTGTCATTCAAAAACACTGATTTTTGTGAAGTATCTACCTGTAAAGGAACTGTTATATTGAGATCTACAGATATGAAAATGGGCGGAAAATATTTATGACTGTTGGTCTTTCTGTATTTGGCTCTCTGATATGGTTATGTTGCTTCCTGCTTTTCCTCCAGGGCAGTGCGTGGAGTGTTGGCATGTGGAGGCTGCATTTCTGTGAGTGAGAACATTGCTATTGATTTCTGTTCACCTCAGCTGAATGAAACACTTTTTAACGAGGGCTCGGTTGATGGGTTGATTTGACAGTCAAGTCAGCCACCGCTCATGTGACAGCAGCTCCCCCCAGAAATAAAGAAATATGTTCCCTTTTACAACTTTATTTTGTAATTTAGCCATCTAATGATGTTATAGTAAATTAGTTCTGCTTTTAAAACAGTTTTCCTGCCACTGAATAGCTGGGACGTGGGTCACTCTGCCTTCAAGAGTTTCTAACTCATCAATCACAATTTAATTAGTTTGGGTTTCAGTGAACTTCCTGCCAAGAACAGAAAATTTGAGAGAAACAGTGAAACTTTTGGTGTGGAGCTGGAGGAAAAATATTGAACATTGGCACATAATATAGGCTACTGGCAGCTGAATACATATTTCTGACATACAGTTCTTTTCTGAAGGGACTAGGGTTACAAGCAATGATTGGCTGTGACTGCAGAAAAGACACAAAGAGAGAGAATGAATAAATTCAGACTCCCTTTGCTGCTTTTCAGGATTAGAATTTGGAGAAAGACCCAAAGGCCACAGTGAAACCTCTGTGCAACTTCAAAATGGCTTGAACTTCATCTGTGAAGCTCATACAGGACTTGAATGAATTAGATTACATCAAGTATTAATTGAACTTATTTGGATTAAATTGAATTTGCTCAGCCATTCCCAAAGTGGATAGGAAGTGCTGTGCCTATCAGATAGTTGTTTGGGATTGATATGCGTTTTCCTTCTGGGTGTAGTTTTGATTGACGGTTACTCGACTGCTGGGTTGGCCAGTGAATGTCCATTAAGAGCAGAGACAATCTCAAGTACAGTGCTTTACCAAAAACAAACCAAAAGCTTTTTCTGGTTTTTGGTTTCACTATTTCTTGATACAACTTCACTTTAAAACCAAGGATAGCGTTTCTGTTTGGAAAGATTTCATTCATTTGGCTCTGAATTCATGCAAAAATGATCAAAAACTTAGAGTTGAAAATAACCTAAAATAAACTTAAAAAGCAGAGATGGTGCTTAAGGATGTGTAGCACATGGATAATACACTAAGTAAGATGTTAGTGGAGTCCTCAAATGCAGTGCAAAGTTAGTCAAATTTGATTAATTTATGCCATTTACATTACATTTATGCACTTAATTGATACTTTAAATCAAGAATGGCTTACCACCTGGGCAGAGCTGGCAACTGGCCCACGTTCACAGTGTGATTTTTTGAATTTGATTGATGGCAAACTTGTGAATATGAACATAGGTCCCACGTTATTACCTAACTGTTATTTTAGAATTTTAAGTATTTCCAGTATTTAAGTTTATATTGTGTATATTTGATCCATATCCCTATATAAATCACTTTAATTTGTTTACATTGAGGTGACAGGATATATACATAATGCACGTTGAGAGATGTGGTGGTGAGCTTCGTGCAGAGACTGAGTATGACCGATCTTGTTGTCTGGATGCAGCGTCCTGCTAAAGGACACCTTGTGAAGAGTTTTAAACCCTCAGATAATGGGATGGTCCCCTTAACCACTCTACCACCTTGGCACACCACATTATTATGATTAATAATGTCTCCTTCCCTGGAGATAATTACAGCTATTTGTATATTTCCGTATGTATGTAGTTGTTGATTTACTAATTTGTGATGTGGAAGTCACTGTCAGAAGGCCAATTTGAAGCTCCTTTATGATAAATGATGGTATCTATCGGAGCCAGCGATGTGAGACTGGGTTATGACTAAGGTCACTCCAAATGGAGTTTGCGGGACTGTAGGTGCTTGCAAGTCAGTGTCATCAACATAGATCACGGAGCCCCCCGAATGACCGAGCCGCTCTGCCGCTCTTTAACTGCTGTTACAAAGACAGGGAGGAAGATGGAGGGAAGACGGTTGTGTTTTTCTACGTTTGCAGGTAAATGAGACCAAAAGGGAAGAAGATGGAGAGACAAAGACATCCCTGACGGACTGTGTTTGGTGTTTAAGAGCACAAGTAGTGGACTAGCTTGGCCTCCCTTCAGTGGCTCCTTGATTTATCATACTGTAAGTGGAACCTGTTTAATGCTGCGTTTAGTGTAGCCAGATAGAATACCCATTTTCCCCTCCACTCCTACACCACCTCGTGATCGTTATGTCATTTGTTTATGATCCACGGCTCTCTCATAATGGCCCGTTTGGCGTAATGCTATCCATCAGTCTTCCCAATGGCCTACTTCCATATAGACACCTTTCCCCCTCCTCTGTGATGCATTAACACAAAAATGTGTTAAACCAACGATTGACTTTGAAATAGTGATATGAGGACGTAGGTGTGTTTTCAGAAAGGCAGAATGATTGCCACTGAAGAGGACCATAATGCGTTCTACGACTATTTGGCAAGTGCATCCGGCTTTATGTTTTTCCAAGATCTTAACATGAGTGAGAGAGGAAGTTGAATGTGTCTGGAGAAAGCTTGAGGTAATCGACAGTGAGCTGAAAGTGGCAGGGAATCTATTTCAGATTCAGCATGCGTACCAGCAGCATACCACCTAGTTGAGGCTTGTAAATGCTCCTCATTGCAGCACAAAATTCATACTTAGATAGTATTATCAGCCAAATGAAAAATTAACTTTAATCCCTTATCTGCTGCACTCTCCCCTTGGCATTTTGAATTTTAGTTGTTTATTTGTTTTTGGACTCACTCAAGAAAGTTCTCTTATCCTTCATTTTCACAAAAGTAGTTTTGTAACCTTGTTAAATTTCCTCATTTTATCCAAGGGCCATGGCTTGGAAATGTCAAGGTATCACATAAATCACACTGCTATCTCACAAAGCGGCTTAAATACTGAACATTGTCCATGGCCAGAAATAACTCCACATGAACACAATATCTACTGACATTTGGTGTCTGTAGCACAGAGATCAGTGTCTGTTTTCTAATAATGACCCACAGATTATTTGAGCTTTAGAGAAAGTCATTGTATGTGGCAGAGTGTGTAATATCAGGGACTGGCTGTTTCATTTGCGGCGACATGACCTGACCCCCCTTTATAGGCCCACAGCCACTCTGGTTAGTGGAAATGTCATAACACTCATGTGCTGATCACCCGTGTTCAGGTCGCAGCACACGGTAGCGACAGAGGGAGGCCTGACATAATAAAGCCAACCTTTACATGCCGATCCAGATGAGTGGCGGCAGATACAGATGTGGGTGGAAGGACTTGTGATGTTGTCATGATGGGTTAAAATGGAAGAAGATACACCTTTAGTTGAATACCTGCACGTACAGCAGCCCATGTGATATATAGCCCATGAAGTGGATAATTCATTTTAAAATGACATAAATGTTATAGAGAAGGTAATACATTACTGTAGGCACTAGATAATAAAACATTTTTCTTTCTCAGTAAGGCTGCTGAACTGCTATTCATAATGTGTTTGCTGAAGTGACTCAAATACTGAGAAATGTTCTCAGAATTAGCCAACAAGCTGGTGACACCTTGCATATCACACATGGGAAGCATTCATATTTGGAGTCTGACAGAGCTGTATCACCCTGTCTTGTAACCAGCACCCCACTGAGATTGTGCCTGACTACACAGTAGGGGTGATAAGTCTTTTGGGTTTTTTATATTTCAGATAGCATGCAAGGTTTTTCCAATCCAACGACAACATTCAGTGCCAGTGCAGAGAGTTGTGTGCCCTCTACAGTACTCAACAATGCGGAAAGTAACAGTGTGGTGCTGGTGGATGGGCCTGTAATGTGTCTGACTTTCATCAGTTTAATAATTAATGCTGCTTATTTTAAAAATCTTATTATGACCCTTCCCTAACCTTGGCCAAGTGTTTTTGTTTGTATTCTTAAAGCCACTATAATCAATATTTTCAAATTAACTATGGGTCACATTATGTTGTTTGTGAAAAGGACAAAAGGTTTGCAGTGAGAATTATAACCAACTCTGTGGTTCCACTTTTCTCTACAGAGTTCATTTCAACTTACTGCATTTGTTTTCTTATCCACAACTCATTAACTCTCATTAGCATAATTTTTGGACACAACAGGCAGCTCAGGTTTTTTTTTTTTTTTTTCAACAAAGGCTCTTGGTGCCCAGCTAAACAGAGTTAGTGACTAGCTGGTAAATATAGCCAAGCATCTACCAGCTAAAGAGCCAAAAATGACCCTCACGAGATAGTGGAGACCAAAAACAGAGCTAAGAGATAGTGACTACTAGATTCAGGTTGATCAGGTGGCCAAAAACATGAGGCCAAATAAATAGTTATGTTGCTTTGGATCTGCTGAATATAATTTTAGCAACTTCTTTATAATAACATGTGTTCAGTACTTCCACTGCCACCCTGTTGCCAAAAATAGTTCCTACAGGTTTAACCATACACAAACCATCCTTTAACTGCCATGCTCAGATAGTGTGACAAGACTATTGGTACTACAATGAAAAAACAAAGGTGTTGTCTTGCATATTTTGCATTTGTTCGTGCAGTATTGACCGCTCAGGAAGTCTTTGTGATCCTGCACACAATGGTGCCACATATACACCACCTACACAATAATGGAGGAAATATGACAAAATATATGTTTATGACACAGTCATTTGTACTGAAAGGGACTAAAACACCCACACAAATCTTTAATTTATAACATGTCTTTGCAAAACAATATCAGTTCTTCAATTCAGCACAATGTCTGTGAATAAATGTCCACCTGCTTTTGTGAACTCATGATAACCTCCTCCTTCAAACTGCCTAACAAGTCCATTGTCAGATCTGATGCATCATCTGCTACAGTTTTTGTCATTTAGATAGGACAGAAATGAATTACAAGGCACAGAAACACATATGAGCTTGCTTTTTTCTTGATTTTTGTTATTGTTGTAGTCATTTGTCTGATGATCACTTCTAAATGTCAGCACCTACGCCTTTGACTGCTGAAAAGTCCACTTCATAATCCACATGTTTTATTACAGGTGTGGAGTCTTAACTTCTGCAGGCTGACATTGATGTTTGTCTCTTCTGGCATTTTTCTTTCCTCTCTCTCCTTTCCAACTCTTCCAGCATTTGCAATCTGGCAGAGCTGCCACAAGGTTTTGGAGTGACATCTCTTGGAGTATGTTTTCATCTGGCACTCTGAGTGCTTTTTGGTTCAGTTTTTGGCCAAGATGTAGTGGACCATACAAGACTTTCATGGGCTCACATTAGGCACGCTTAAAAACTGCCTTAGCCAGCACAGATGGCCATTCATAGAGGCAGACACTGGTGGAAATGTGTTAAGATGTATTCAAATGTTAGAGTAGAATTACATATTGTATGTATGCCCAATACTTCCCATTTGGGGAGTACACTCACTGGCAGTCTGTGTTGCAAAATAAGAGTCCAGTTGAGGATGTGCTCTCCTCAGAAGGATTTCCTCAGGGTTGATTTATGTGCCGAAAAAGGACCCAGAAGGACTTAATGTGGCTGCCAGATCACCAGTCCATCACAGCCTGTCTAAAACATCCTGCCAGCAAAATATGTTTGGTGGTGCACCGTCTGCATTTGACTTCTTTGACTTACCCATATAACAGCAGGGCAGTGATTGGTTGATGCCAAGGTGTATATATCTACACGTGGTGGGCTTGCACATCAAGTGCAACTCTAAAATCCCTCAACTTAGCCCAGGCCATGTGGGCTGTAGAGAAACGTGGCAGGAGTGATGGTGATGGTGAGGCTGTTTACTGGCAGAGGAAGACTTAAACGTGAGAGCTCGCCAGCAGCAGAGGGAGGGTGGGGGGCTGTCAGCAGATGGGCCGCAGGCACGCACCTTCGTTCTAACTGCTGCACACTATATCATGACACCCTGTAGGCTTTGTCTCTCTCTCACACACACACACAGTGAAATAATGATGACATCTCAACACCAAAGTGTTAACAGCTGGATATGTAATGTATGGCAGTGCTAACAGTTGTCAGGTTGTCACAAACGGAGTGACATATCGACTCCTTTGACACAAGAAAAAAGCAATCTTCTGCAACTGTCGCTAATGTAAAATATCCTGTTTTGGAGACAGTTTTCTCTTAAGTGCTTTACAACACCACTGATGACACTGAGGTCATTTCCTCAGACGTTTATTTTTTATCTCCATTGATAATTTTCACATCAAGATGTGACTCATTTAAGAGGACTGATACAGTCAGTTTTCAGAGCAATGTGACATTTACTTTATGTAACACAAGGTTGAAATGGGCCGACATTTAACCATACACCATATTCACACACTGTTGACCTGAATTTGTTTAAATGGTCAGTTCACCCACATTACAACAATGCATATTTTTCCATTCACCCTTGGTGCTATTAAGCCAAACAGATACAGTAACTGTAGTTCAGCGTCTGAATTTAGTTTTTTACCAGCATACTGAAGAAAAAAATGTTTTTAAGGAATATTTCTGTGAAGTTATAAAATGACTGTTCCTGTATTTGTGTCCACCTAAAATATCCACTCTTGCAACACAACATTACACTTGCAGTAGCCAAAGCTTGATAATTGATTGTGATTAAGCACTCAAAGCACTTGGTTGAGGTTAGGGAAAGATTAAGGTCTTGGTTAAATATTTAGTCAAAAGTTTTGAGATATTTGTCTGAGATTTCTGTTGCTACGCTGACACATTCAGAATTACAACTTGCAACTTGTCCTTCCAGAGACAGTGTCTCTATTACTCTGGATGGTCCATAGACATCTCTGAGGAGACGTACACGTTGGCCTGAATACACAATATATTTTTTTTGTTAGTCAGCCCTCAGAGTGTTTTGTTAGCCCAGTTTAACCTGCAGGTCTAGTGGTGGTTTTAAAAGGGGTGAGCAACATGTATTTGGGCCAATGTGATACTTTACAACGAAGAAATAGTCCCAATCCAGTGAGAAAATAAGGTTTTCTGTCATTTGGGTGAACTGACCCTTTAAATCCTGGGTGACCCTTATGGAAAATGAAGTCCTAATCCCTTTGCTCATCAATCTTTATGCAACATTATGTTGAAGCTGTACCATAGTATTTTGATGTGCACATCATATCAGACTGTTGAAGTGTAATTTGCTTGTGCTGCTGACGTACAGTCACTACAGTCAGCTGAGGCGTCTGCCGTGACAGACAGGTGCTGCTGCGTGATTTAGGCCGGCCTGACGAGTGCTTAGCAGAGGCCCAGGCAGCTTTAGCATGTGTTCATTAGCGAATGCTGGGGAAGCTTATCATTCTGAATGGCCTCATTAGTGATAGGGATTAATATGCGGCAGGTTCATTAGAGAGACAGGCGGAGGAGTGTGTTGCCAGAATTGCAACAAGGCTGCTGGTCTGGACTGGCCCTCGCCTCTCGTGTTGTTTCAGCCATTAACAACAAATCCTCTGAAGAGTTTTGATTGTGTTATCGTAGCAGATGACACAGTTGTGTATTAAGGTTGAAGATGAATAATAATAATAACACTTGTTGAAGTTTGACATCACTGAAGGAAAAAACAGCACTGTTTACCACTGTAGCCTATTAATGCTGCTGCACTGTTCAACAAATGATTCTGGCTATTATTTCAGCATTAAGGTGAAGTCAAATGTCTGTGGTGTTTTAAATGTAATTGCTGTCCTGACAGTGGTGGGTAATTGTTATAAATCACAACACAGACTTTAAAGAGCGGGACATGGCGTAATAATTAATTAGTAGCACATTATAAAGCTATTGTACTACTAATAAACCACTATGATATATGTAGTAATGCTGAAAAACAAACTTAAAAAAAAGAAAAGAAAAATGTTATAGTATAAACTCAACTGGACAATTTTGTGAGAATCCAAATAAATCTCCTTTCTGATTTCAGCCTTTCAAATTTCACTATTCATCATCTTTCATTGAAGGAAACTGTCATGCTAGTGAAGGTAAAGTTAGCAGAATTACACGCCTCAGAAAATGTCGTACATCTTGGCGTTTTCCTGCTACAACTATCATTTTGCGGTGAAGAAATATTTGAAGATACGGTTCATTTTCAAGTTCCAGATCAAAACCTTATTGTACCCAGTGGAAACCCTACAGCAAGGCCATAAATATTCAGATTTTTAGACTGAGCCATCCATACAGCAAACTCTCTCCTCTTTGCATTTGAATGACTCAGAGCTGCTGGTGGGCCACTGCATATTTTTTCTGTGCCAATAGCATGCTGAGAGAGGGACTTGTGCTGCACATGTCTGTGCGGCACATCAAATATTAATTGCAGCGCTATCGTGTGTTCTTTTATTTATTTAAATATCTCAGCAACTGAGATTCAATGCCTGGTTTGAGTGAAAAAGTTCAGTAGACCACATTATTTCTTCATACAGGTCTTTAAAATACCCATGGGTCAGGAAAACCTCTGCAGATACACTTCTGTCTTCACAGTAAAAGCAGAGGAAAAAATGGTTTTGTACTGATGCGCTGAGCCAGTGTGTTGACTTATGTTGTGCTTTTGACTTTGTTCGACTCTTTTATTCTAATATTATCATATTATAATCACCCTGCCTGGCATAGAGAAATACTGTAAGTCCTGCTCCACTGGGCCTAAGAGTGTTACATTGAACTTAACATTGGAAAACATAATAATGAGAATTTTTTTCCATAATTTGACAGGTTTATATACAGAGTATCAATAAAACACATAATATTTAGTACAAGATAAGGAGGTTAGGGAATAAGGGGATGACAACTTGTAATTTTTACTATTTAAAAAAAAAAAAAAAGTCTTGATCCATGTGACGATCAAATCTGATGTTAAAGAATAACCAAGAGCAGGATGCTTTCTTGCATGCACGTTATATCAGTAGGAAGCATATGCTTTGACTCACAAAAAAAACTTCAATGTGTTTTATTGGATGACATACTGAATGCGGAATAGCATGACAAGCTGTTCATTATTTCAGGTGTTTGCACAGTTAGAGTTGATTTATTGCATTATATATTTATACGATGTAGTTTGACACCTTTTCATTACACATTTATTATAAAATTACACATAGGCAGCTGCACCTTGCAAGTATATAATATCTCTTAGAGTAATTAAAAAAGAACTCACAGTTTTTCACAGATTTCTTCCTGAAGACAAATGTATTACCACTCTGTGCTTCTTCCTTTGTGCCTTTTAGATACCTTGCAAATGTCTCAGTGGTGTTCCATGGGCAGAATATATTTAGACTTTAATTTGTGGGCTGTGCTTTAAAGCACTGCCATTAAGTATTATCTTAAAAAAAAAAAACAACAGTTTTTTAAGTGCTGTTTTTTAAAATGTTCTTTTATATCAAGTGTTGACAGATTAATTGTTTTTCCACTTGTTCACTTGGTGATATTAGCAATAGATTAACTAGTTTAGTCATGTTGGGACTATAGAGGCATCAGTAAAAAGCCAATTCTTAACCTTCCCTTCTTTTCTGTGCTAAATCAAAAATACTAACTCAGATTTGTTAGCTTTGTGGCACTCTCAAAAAGTACAGAAAACATGGCAACCGCCCACCACTGGCAGACCATTAGTATGCAACAGATGTTGTGTGGCTTCAGTGTTTCTCTTTCACAAAGACTGCAACAGAGCATCAAAAACAAACTCAAACACAGATGTACTTGACAGCAGAAAGAGGTTGATAACAGACTCTGCTTGTCTGATAGCTGTCTCCTCCCCAAGCTTACAGTAAATTCAGCTGCCAGAGGTGAGACACCTGTTGTGGAGAAGACAAAGCACTTAAAAGGGAGTAAATTTACATATGAGCCTTTCATAAATAATCATCAAATTCAGCAGGCTCACAACACAGAGTGCCTGGGCCTGGAGCTGGAGGGATTTTTCTACAATGTGTTAACATTTGCAAGCAGTTTGGCCTCTTTTTGCTTCATCTATTATCTCTGCATGATCACGTTCATCCCCTGATACATTTCTTTTGGTAAGGCACAAGTCATTTTGGACGACATATGATGTTCGAAATATGCCACGGCCTTCTGGATAATCTGACTTGATCCAAATTTAATGTGCATTGAGCATCTTTAGGAGATTGGAGGAGCAGTATTTGATGCATAATTCCCTGCCATCATCATGAAGATGGAAAGTCAGAATGACCGCTCAAAATCATTATGTTGGCTGTGATTAGCGCTGACCTTTTCTTTTTAGAGATGCCAAAATAGAAGCCAGAGACGGTGATTCACACCAGTAAAGAGCTGCCGAGATGTCTTTATTCTGGTGATGAGGTTATTTTGGTCACGGCCTGTATTTTGATAGCATTTCAGCAGCAAACAATTCAAAAATCATATGTGATTGGCTGCTTTTTTTCACAAATAAGACCCTAAATCTGAGTCTTACTTACACTGTGTACATGTCTCATGATCTACAACTACAGTTATGTTTCAACCTGTTATTGTTTCAACACTTTGGTTTACCAGCATCTACGTGGAAAAATGTGCAAAACATGAATTAAATATAACAAAAATAATGAGCAGGCAGTAGTTGCAATGGCCATATTTTTCTTTTTTTCACAAGTAATGGGGGGATATTGCAGATAAACCTTGCTCTAGATTAAATTCACACCCCAATTTAAATGGATGTGCTTTATTTATATGGAAATAAACAGCATGATCGTGAATGTTATAAGTTGGCAAATGAGCGAGTGATGAAAGTGCAGCAGTGCCTTGCTTTTCCAGTGTGTTGTGGCTCAGCAGACATAATAGCACCACCAAAAACTTTGACCTGAATAACAACACCGTGCATCTCTACCATTGTAAGATGAGCATAATGGATTTTCTCCTTCATAACTGTTTTCATAACTGTTTTAATGGACTCATTTGCATAAGGAAATGAGTAAATACAGTATATGTGCTATCTAAAAATAGCAGTGAATGAGGAATTTCATTGGCTGTGTAAAATTGAATTTTGAAGAAGATGAGTGAAGCTGACACCTGTGTCAGTTTTATTTTCCCTCTAGCCAACATGGAGCTCAGCATGTCTGACTCACAAGGATGACAGATAACTTTTTTATTATTATTATTATATATTTTTTCCATCGAAATGTTAAACTTGCTGAGACATTTAACTGGCTTCCCCCCCAGTTGCTCATGAAGCTGTGGCCTGATGAAGTCTGTTACGAGACTCAGGGCAGAGTTTTACAGGAGTTTGGGGGGGGTGAGCTTCACGACAGTTTGGTAAGACTATTTATTCCACGATGTTATTCCTTTTAAATTACACCTTCTACTTTCTTACCCAAACATATTTATTATGGGGGAAATAAAACATATATTAATGTTGTGGCATTTGGGGTGATAAATGACGCTCTAAATCTTGCATCCATGTGGTGCAAATTAAGGTTTCATTTCATTATAGGTTCTGCAGACTCTTAATAATGTAATATCTCAAGGTCAGGCTTCCTTATTGACTACACCCTAAACACCACCCCAGTGAAATGTGATTGTCCAATCAGAGCTTAGCTAGTTCATTATCTACACTTGTGAACTAATGGTAACGTATTATTTGGAGTCACAGGTCATTTTAGTAAAATACTTGTTCTGGACTGTAAAATCTAATGTGTTTAGATTGATGATCAATGAATCTCGAGTGGTAAATCTGCCACTATTGTCAAAGTGTGTATGAAGATGGAAATTTTGACACATGTAGCAGCAGTAAGGACAGTGGCGCTTGGAGAGGAAAAAGCAAAGATTTGATATGTTAAGTCTGGTGACCCCTTATGCATGATTGGCACTAAACAGGAAGCACAAAACACAGAGTCTTTGTTTTAATCTAACAACAGCACTTTAATTTTCAGTCACCACTGGTGAAAGATGAACTGCTTAATCTCAGTCAGAGGAAAGCTCTGTTTGCTTATCAGTGTGTACACGTTTCTTATAGTAAACACAACATGAATTATAGAAACAAACACTTTGCATGTTTAACTTTGGAGAGGGGCAAATGGATTTCCAGCTGTTCAAGTGAAGTCAGAAAGACTGCTGCCAAGCCAAAAAACACAGTCAAGACAAACACACAAACTCTCTGCAGCAGCAGAATTGCTTGTCTTTTACTTTGTGGAGTGTAATTTATTTCAAGAACGTGGAAGATAAAGAACAGATCCATCCCTTTGGCATGACAAAGGAGGGCAGAGGCACAGATACGCACTTCATTACTAGCAGGCAAACATAAGTTTTGAGGGATAAGGAAGGCCCAGTTTGTCCAGAACTTTACAAACACATGAACCACAAAACATAGTGACAGTATGAGTTGTATCATACCTCAGACTGCCTCAAAAAATGTAAGAAACCCTTGTGATAAACTGTGGAGATGTTTGTTTTAAGTGTTCACATGAAGGGTGTTGAAACTCACTCTTTACAGTATATTTAAACATATATTTTTTGAATAAGACTGATACAGAGGAGTACCAGACTGCACAGGAACCCTTGCTCCTAAAAGTTATGTTTATGCACTACTAATTTGCAACAGCAAATATGCTTTAGAGGAAACCTAATGCCTGCAGATTACATCATATTTATATCTACCAAATGAAGAAACATTTGGTTGCAGCACAGATATATATTCAGCATATATTCAGTATACAGCCAAACTGTGATCTTTCCCCTGACCACATGCTGAAATCACTCTGTTCTCTTTCCACATCATTGATAACAACACTCAACAACAGTTATCCCTGACCCACTTTAGCCCATTACCTCCACAGTAAAGTGCAGTATACTGTCACCTGAATGTAATGAATACTGACTGAACAATGACAGGAATGTAGGAAGCCAACACAGAAGATAGTGTGTGAGATATGTTCTTTCCTACACTATATATTCACAAGAAAAATCTATGTAATATATCCAATAAACATTATTTTGCAAGCAAATTAGCAAACACATATGCAGTAGATTATGTACATTGTGTGTGTGCATCTACACAGATTACATTACAGTTATTAATAGTAATTAAAATATGGTAGAGTAGGTTGATATGTATGTCCATTAAATATATGCCTTAATTCATCCTTCTGTTTGTGCATTAAAGGTAATTTGTGCAGCATTATAATGTGCGACCTAGAATCCAATGCAATACAAGAAGAATATAATTCCTTTAAGTAAACATGGTGCATGTTACATATATCATGTCATTACAGGTGGATAATGTTGTAACTGTGTGTTTTTGCACACATTCTATGATGAATACAGCTATAATCCCCCTCCTCAGTAATCCCTCAGAAATGATGGAATTACACTTAATGGCGGTGGCAGTATCACAGCAAACACTTTGCATGTGCAGAACAGCTACTTTTGTTCATGTTTTTCTTCCTTTACAAATGCAAAACACCATGGTCCATGGAACAGGAATGGTTCTGTTTACCTCAGTTTGTAATTACACAGAAATGATTTCAGTGCCTCAGTCAAACATGTCTGAAACATAGGCACGAAAATAAAACATAATCTGTGTTTTGAAATTCTTGAATGTGTAGAAACATTAAACATGGAACAATATATACTAAACTTTTCCAAATCCTTAGTTTTGATGTATTGAAAATGTAATGTACTACATTTTCTGTTTTTTAACTGTGGCTGACAGCAAACATACAGAACCATTAAATATGCAATACATATAGCTCATCAACTCTCTACTGGGGAATCAAACTGTTTTCAGGTCTGTGTTTGGCAATTAAAAGCCATTAGATGACAATGAAAAAGCAATTTTCAAGTATTTGTACCTAATTCAATTGTAAATTATGTTGCAAGTGCAGTTAATTTACACCAGTTTCCCCTCAAGGCACCTAGTCTTCTCTCTGCATATTTTGCCATTTTGAAAAGTTCAGTACAATGGGCATGTAGAAGCAGAGATGAGAGGGCTTTTGGGTTGAATTAATTGGTGTAAAGAGGAATGTGGTGGATTGTTTCAAATATGCAGAAGTTGTACTTGTTTAGCTCATCTAAAGTTGTATCTTGGGCAAAATGTTCTTGGACATTGCTGCATCTCCAATTGAAAACAGGCTGCTTGTTTCAACCACTAGAAGAATGCTTCAATACATATGGCACTGGCACATTTGTGCTCAACTTCTGACTGTAGAGTTGTCTTGTTGTATATCACATGGTGGTAAACAGCATTTAAATCTAGAAAAAGTGTTTTTGTGTGCAACAGTCTACAGCCATGTTTTTACCCACACTAGCTAAATACATTAGCATGCTTTTATGCTTAAAGTGGCAATGCTTACATTATGATGCTTAGGAGATATAAGTATTACCATGTTAACCATCTTATAGCCTGTATAGCCTGTTAGCATGCTAATGTTTTGTCTAAGTAGTACCTAACACAAAGTACATCTGAGGCTGATGGAATGTCATCAATTTTGCAGATTTTTGGTCATAAACCAAAAAGTACTAGATTTACTTAAAAACTTATCTTGATTTGTTTGAGAGGCAGTAATTGTCAATGTCAGTTCAGTTTGAAACAATTAGATATTTTATTTCCCATGAAGTATGGCAGCCTTTTCGACCTCCATCGTTTCTTACCTGCCTGTTTGCTGACTGCCCCCCTTTGCTCAGTCGTAAACTCTGATATCCCAGTGATATACCATTCCTTTCTTGTCCAAGTGAACATGACAGTCCACTGTACCTTCAAGTAAATCTCGAATCTCTGCCACTCCCTAACAGAGGTCACCCTTCAGCAGCACCACATAAAACACTGAGAGCCTGGATGATACAAATGATAGGTCAGACAGAAATGAATGATGACAGATATTATCACACTTTCATACAAGCAAGGAGAGATGCTCCTTGGCTGCAATATGTGCTAGAAAACAGGGTGATGATCATGGCTAAAGTCGTATCGATGACAGTCAATCTAATACAGCCTTTGAGTTTATGACTGACTTTCCTACAGGGTCGCAATTGATTTAGAATAAATAAGGAATGATGTTGCTACAATTCTGATAAAACCTTTTTTCTTTTTCAAAACAAAATACACATATTATTCATGATTACCACTCATTCAGTGCCTATTATTTTTTATTTTATTTTGTTTTTAGCTTTCTATTTCAGTATCATATTTTTATGGAAAATAATAGAGATTAAAACAATTAGTTCTTGAAAATGGTTGAATCCAGTCCTACTAAAAGAGACACAATAAAGACTCTGATGTCTTATTTAATGGAGGATTTTACTGAAAAGTATGATAACTGCAGATTAATTCATAAAACACAGTTTTGAAGGATTATAAAGGAATGCATTTTGCCAGTGCATGATATGAGCAGAGAGTTTCATTTAAATGTAAATTGTAGACTAGCCTCATACACTTGTGAATCCAAACTCGCCCAAATGGTACAGTATTTTTGCATGTAAAGGAACAATGGAAGCAAAGAGGAAACACAGCATTTGGATTAAGCAGATGAAGAATATGCTCAGAAGAAGCCACGCAGTGCATGATGTTCAGTCTTTCTTCAGCCTTATACTGGATGTTTTTAAGATTCACACTCCTTGCTGCTAGTTAATAATAATGTGTCACTGAGGGGCACATCTATGATATTAATGATAATGAAGGCAAGACCTCCCTATGTGCAAGTATTTTTCCTTTTTCTCCTCATAAAAAAGCAGTTTAATCTCATTCATAGGTGATGTGCCTTGTAGCAGACATTTGTGATGAGACATGCTGTAGCTCTGTGATCTATGTCACCTCAGACCGTCAGGGGGTGGCTGTCAGTGCGGAGATTGTGAGGAGACTTATTAGTTTTAAAATCTGTGGCAGGCTTACTTAACGTTTCCTTAGCCAAATCACAGTGCAGCACATTTACATGAAAAATATCAGATATTTGGTGAGAAAACAGAGAAGATCAAGCAATTAAAAAGAAATTAACAAACAGAAATCCCTCTTCCATGTCACAGAAAAGAAATGTGTGATAAGTTAAGTCTGATAAAAGAAGCTTTTATTGTTATAATTAATTTCAAGCAACATTAACTACAGTCCAGAAACTGTAGCAGATGTTGTCTCAGATCTGACAGTTAACTTGTTAAGCTGTTTGTTTTATTTGTTGCCAAGAAGCAGAAGGTTACCATGAGATTACAAATTGTGGCCACAACAGTTGGTGGATGAGACACTGCTTAATTTGAATGCTGTTATTTCTGCGCAAAGACATTTCATAAATTAGATTCATGTTGACATTTTTGGATATTTTAGTCCATTTACTGCAAATTACTTTGCTGACCATTTCCCAAGGCATTCAACCCAGTCTTATTTTGTTTTTTGTGTTTATTTTCAACCTGCACAGTTACTTCATAGTGGAGCAATTATAAAGATGGTAAAATTGACTTTTAAATACGATAGCTAGACTTCCCATGGTCATACAGATGAATCCACTGGCTCATCAGTGAGGTGAGGTGCCTGTGCAGAGCCCAAAGGATACTAAAGGATAATACCCTGCCCAGCCACAGCCTGTCCACCCTGCTGCCATCTGGTAAGCAATACAGTATCTGCTCTACCACCAGACTTTGGAGCAGTTTCTTTCCTCAGGCTGTGGGACTACTGAATTCATCCACCACACTCCACCACAAAAATACTTTTATTTTTATGACTTGACTATTTATTCATTCATTCACATAACTTTTGTTTTTTTGTGAGTAGCATAAGGGGCCTACATCTGTAAGTTTGTTATACAATCAATCATATTGCTAATTAAATCAAGCCTTGACTCTTGAACCTAATGACTCTGCCATCACTGCAATGGCACCTGAAGGTCTGAATATGTGTACTCATCATGGTTGTGAATCATGCCCTCCAACAGATGAAATTAGTCCATGTAAATGTGGAGGTTTTTGGTTGTGATGGATTTGCCTGTCCTCCACAGGCAAGATGGGAAAGTGCTGTGAAGTAATGAAACCAGCCGGAATTACTTGCTACAGTAGTTTATAATTGTAAATATGTGTTCAGAATGCAAACATGAGTATTAAATGGAGATGAAGTAGCGTGAAATTAATTTGATGGAGAAGAGGCTTGTGGATTGTGCGTTAGTTGATAGTCAGTTTGGTTTTGGTGATTTGCAAGAGAAAAGTCTTTTAGTCATCCAGAGCGTTTTGGATTACATCCTTTATTTCAATGACATTTGGTGACTGTAATTTCAACGTGTTACAGGTTTTTCTTCCAGATGAAATCTAATCTTAGTCTGCAGTTAGAGATCCAGCAGCGTTTTGAGTATACTGTGACCTTCAGACTTTGGGTTCGACAAGCAACGAGTAGCAGGAAACACTGGTTTTGCTCAAGGTCACATCATGATTTCTTAATTGTATTACTGCCTATATATGGTTTTAACTGAAGGCAGACTGTAGCTGCAAACGACTCATTCATCAAGTGCACCCACTCGACTGAGCTACATCCCCGTCGGTGCCTGTCATGTCTTAGGATATAATTATGTAGGAGGAAGATCTCGCACAGTGAATTTGTAAAGTTGATTGCACTCTTCATTATTCACACAATGCAGCAGTGATGTTTGGGTCTTTGTCACTCCCCCACATGAACACTTGTAAACTAAAACATACACAATTACCAGGTATATTTATCATAGAGGTTTAATTACAAAATTGGTGCACAGAGTGGGCATTGTACCAAATCGCATACCGTACCACAAACTGTGGCAGAAACTCCATTGGTAGAAACAGGTATTTAAAGGTTGAAAACAGTGACAAGCTGTTTAAATACTGGTAATTCCCTTGTTTGTTGCTTTGACAGGTAACACTGTTGATGCCATAAATGCAAGCATGCTTGCTGCCGGGAACCACAGGACTACAGGCATGACAGACTCACTGTACCTGTTCACACACAGACCTTTACTATGCATCATTTTTTTTTAACTTGGCTCAGTGGCTTCCAAAAAACAGAAAAATAGGATCCCCTCAAGAATTACAGAATAAACTGCAAGTGTAGATGTATTATGAGAAAGAATATTTTTATCAGCAGTCTTTAAAAATGAACAACCTTAGAGAAGATATATTATAAAGTCAGTATTCATGTACATTGTAGTAGATACAAAGCCAACATATTACTTTATATATTTCCTTGAATGAAATCAGTTGTCTTTACACACCTGGTTCATTGTGGTAACAATTTAGAATCTAATACTAAAGAAAACAAGGACTCTTGGAGGGGTTTGTCTGTTTTTTTTTTTTTATTATTATTTTATTTACTTGCACTATTGTTGCAAGAATCTTCTCTCCTTTCGGGGATAAGACCATCAATCTCTCTCTGTCTCTCTCACACTTTCCGCCTGCCTCTCTCTTTTCTTTTTTCTTTCTCTGTCGATGCAAAGATGGGCATTCTTGTTTCTCAGTCCATACTCCTCTCTACCACCATCTACTAGAACAGCACCTGCAAAATTTAAAAGGTAGTGAAAATAATTTTATGGGCCTAAAGGGTTAATCTTCTCTTGCTTGTCAGTGAGTCAACCCCATGCTTATAGATCCTCATGTCGCATTATTAAATTCACTGCTGCTGTACTTACATTATAGTCAAAGAAAGGTTACAAGAATGTGAGTAAACGCAGAATATTGAGCTGTATTCATTTCTTTTTTTCCCTTTCAGATTGTCAAGGTGAGATAAGTTGTGGCAAAAATACTCAACCTAAAGAAATTATTTTCAACCTACAAATTATGTGTTTGCAACTTGTTTGGCCTTTGCTGCAATCATAGTAATTGTTGGCTGAGAGTACTGTAGTTGTGTATTACAAGGGCAAAAGTCATTGAAGATTTCTCACGGAGATAAATACTGCCAGCACGCCTGCTAAAGCTAATTAACTCCACTACCTATGGCATTGTGTCGCCGTGGCTTTTTATATATGAGATAGTGACTGGAACAAATGAATGCCTGCGTTCTGGCAGGGTGGCACCACCATTTCATTTATTTCATGAATATATTAGAAAAAAAGAAAAGAATAAACAGGCAGTGTGGTCTGATTAGATAATCTACAAAACATGAAAAAAGGTGAAACCTGTTTGGCAAACAAACAGGTTTTTATGTACATAGTCACATAGCTGCGGGAAAGAATAATTGCTTGTTAGACCAAAAACATAACATTTTCAGACAGACGCATTCATTTCTCCTGCTAAGGAGGATGCTTTGTCATTTTGTTACTTTGTCTGTCTGTCAAAATATCTCAAAAGAATAGTTTAAAACATGAATGAATTTTCATAAAATTGGACAGATACATAACCTTGGTACAATGAAGAATTCATTACATTTTGCAAGAACAATGTACAGAGATGGCATAACAGTAAATAAGATATTGACTCCAGGTCACAGCAGTGCTAATGCATTGTCTATCTGTTCTGTAGATGAATGTACAGAATATATTCTGAAACCATCTGTATTGGTACTTGGTTTCAGTTGAATCATGTTGCTATAGCAACCACAGATACTACTGGCACAGTTCCACAGCAGTTTAACTGTCATGGTCACATCCACCATTTTGTCAAACTTGTTACCAAACAAATATTGGCAAGCGTCTTTCATCTGCTCCACTCTACTCTTAACTGAGCTGAACCTGGTGGACACAGCGAACATCGAATCTGCTTAGCATTAGCATGTTAGCATTCTGATGTTAGCATTTTGTTGAAAAAATAGCTGTGTCCTTACAGACTTACAGAACTGCTAACTTGGCTGCGGACTCTTATGATGTTTAGAGATTGTTGATTTGTGATTTAGCAGAATTTTGTTCTTCTGCACTCTGTCTTCAATCTTGATTGGAAGTGTGTTAAGCTCTGGTTATTGTTTGTTTACATGTTTGGAATGGTTAAATATTATATCTGTGCAGTATATGCAACTTTTTGTAAATATTTGTTGCACACTGGTGTATACATCAGGTATTGTAACCTCATCAAACAATTAACCAAATCATATCCCTTATACAGTGGTTGTACGTGACAAATCAACGTAGTCATGATGAAGTGGGAGAACTGGCTTTCAAAGGAGTTCAGTCTTTCCAAAAATGATGTGTAAAGAGGAGGTGGGCCTTAATAGCCTTTTACTTTGCTCTTCAGAGACGATATTTATGAAACAGTCAAACTCATTCACTCAGCACGTTTACATGGGAATCCAGAATTCTGTTAAAAGCAAAAGAAAATTCATAATTCATGAATATTCTACTGAATTTTAACTAATATCAGGACAAACCAATGCACAGTAATTCAAAGCACAGTAAAAGTAAAACACCCCAATATGTCTCAGTTCTTGTCTGAAAAGTGCTCATCTGTTTCGAAGTATTATTTCGCTGTAGGTACTGAAACAGACATCCTGATTTGCCTTGTGTTCTCTCAGTAAGAAAGTCTAACAAGTGCAAGAATTATGGAGTTTAGCTGAACAAATGTAAGAAACCGAGGCAAGGCCGTTACAATTTAATGTCTGCTGTCCTCATGAATCAGGCACTCTGTGCTGGGAATCATGGGAAGGTGGGGGTGCTTATGACTTTTCCCAGGGGGCTTTTTCTCAGTTTGGCGTCCTCAAGGTGAACATCCTATTAACCCCTGATGTTTGTGCAGAGACAGATTGGTTCATTTGAGTGCCAATGGACCAGAGAACTTTTGGAAAGTTACACCAGCACATGCATGCATCTCTCTCTCTCTTACACACAGACACACTGAGCATTATGGTGGCTTCTGTTGGTAGTCTGTGTAGTCCAAAGAGCCCTAAAAAGGTTTAGTATAGTTAGTATAGCTTAACTCAACATATACTCACATGTAATCGCATTGAAAACACACACACAAAAAAGAAAGCTTACAAAGATTATCAGGGCAAGATAACAGCATTATATTAATATTCATTAGAAATAATGAGGGATGACTGTTGGTTTTTGTCTTTTCATGGATATTTTTGACAGTAAAAGATATCAAGAATAATGGCACCCTTATCCTTAAGCAAAAACAAACCGTTCTTTGTAACGTAATCAACACCAGATAACTGTATTTGCTTTTAAACTGGAGCCTTAACTCACCAGCTTAAAATGAATACGTACGTAAGTAACCACAAGTTATGGTCCCCCTTAAAAGTTAGAAAACTAATTTTTGGAATGGAGAAGGAAGAAATTTGCTGCCCAAATGTGCCTCTCTCTTGGTCTTCGCCCACACAGTAACAATATGTCCACAGTACTGAGCAAAATATTTCAGTCAACTAAAAAATATGACTTATTGACAGAAATGGTGCAGAATATAAATCAAATGTTCAATGCTTTCTACATCACGGCGTGTATGATATAGTAGCAGTAAATTCAGCAAACCAACCACATTACGTATGTCCATAGCATTTGATCCGAGAAAGTTCTGCTGTCAGCTCGATTTAGTCCAAGTCTGTCATCAAAATGGCAAAACAAGCTCCTGGTATCCCCAGCTCATTGTTGAGGAGATGTCATAGCTTGCACACCAGCATATTCTCGACATCGAGCAAACACAGTTAGCTTTAAAATCGGAGGGTGAGAAACTGGTAATGAGAGGGGAGCGCCAAGTTCCCAGCTGCTTTCTTACCTTAGCTGTCTGTCAGGAGGCTCGTTATCTCAGCTGGTCAGCCTTGTTATCCTTAAGTCCTGTCTATTGCCTTATTACTTCTAAGGAGAAAGAACTAGTGTCATATTAAAAGAATGGACAGTATCTATTCATAGACCATATTTCATCACAATATTTTGCCTGTAGGGATTAGCTGGTATCCATGCACAACTAAAATCACCTGTTGTATTACAGTGAGTGAACATCAATAAGATCACTGATAACAGTGTCAGAATCTAACAATGCCCAGACGTCAGATCTTCCAATCCAGTGATCATCAGTCCGGTGTAGCAAGAAATTTCCCCTCTGACACTGGATTAAATGCACTGCTGTGTTGTCTGACAAGATCATAACCTCCAGGTCGTGTGTGGCTCAACATTTTGTGATTGGCAAAGTCTAGCATCAGTGCTGAGAGGACCCACCCTGCAGGTTAGAGGATTTTTACTTTAACATAATTATGCTGTTGTGTTTAAATCAGCATTACTCCTAAGGCCAGAAGTATATAATTTGCTAACAACATTATTTTGCGGGGTCCAGCTCAGGAATAGAACATCCACTGTGTGAGAGCCAAGGTGCTACTTTTGAGAGTTAGTGTAACATTAGCAGCTTTCTCCTTTCTCCTGTTGTTAATTTGGCTTGAGGAGGTTTGAATCCAGCACCCTCAGCCAACATTAACTGAGTTAGTGTTACATCACTTACTAATTCATCAGTTAGTCCTTGTTGTTAAAGCATTTTGTCTTATGAAGGAAACACAATGTTGGCAAATATGGACAAAAGTGCTTTTATGTTGTCTGTCCATGGATGTTTTTCTACAGAAAGCATTCAGACAGGGATGTGCTACAACATTTTAATTACATTTTTATCCATTGTACTCGTAACAAGCACTGCCGTGCTATATAAGGGGTGAAAATCGTGAAATCAAGTATGTATCCATCAAGTGTATATTGAAGTCCACTTTACAGAGGTCCTTTTTTAAAATTAGTCACTAGAAACACAATGAGGTCAACTGAGAATGACATTTTAATCACACTCACAGTGTTGATGTTAATTAGCTTGCTTGCTACAGATGATAAAATATTGTAGCATCAGTTGTTATTTCAGCCAACAAAATGAGCAATCATCAAATAGAAATTAAAACTCACTTTTGTTTATTTTTGTGTGAAAATCAGAAACCTGTTGTTTCAGAAATTACTACAAATTTTAATCTGTCTCCCTTTTCTCTGTAAACTGTATATGTTCAGTGCTAGAATATCACATTTTTTTGGCAGCATATCTATATGCTCAGGGTCCTGTGTTGCCAAGGGCCTGGGGAGTGCTGGGGAACAAAAAACCCCTTTCACGACTTCCCACAACAGCCCATGTCATATTGAGTGAATACAAAGCTTGGGAACATAGGACCCTGGGAACACGGGAATGACTCCTTTTTCTGATGGGTTTTTGATGGATGGAAAACATTGGACCATTTTGCATTTAGCAGGTGAGAACATCTTTCAGCAACAAGGTCTAAAATACCAGGAATGGTGCAGTCCGTTTGACTGTCCCTAGACAGAAGAAGGGGTGAGAGCTCTTTCCCCTCCTCAAAATGCACTGTGTCTTCTGGCTACATCTTCCTCTTCGAGTACATGATGGATTTTTCCCTGTTTGATTAGAAAATAATGGATCTAGATACAAGCCATTTATTCTCCATTCTGAAGGAATTACAGCAAAATCTGACATTAAATGTAGATGTTTTATGATATATCTGATGATAACTTATGTGCAGTCAAACTAGTAGTTTGTAGCTCCACTGGAAATATCTCAGTGGGATGTCATGCTGTGTGAGGTATTAAATTCAACTTCACCAAACAACATTTTAGGATGAAAGTTTTTCTAACTGTAGAAATCACTGCACTATGTAATTATATACACAACTTAACTCTGTGGTCTCAGCTACTTAGTCTGTCAACCTGGTTGTGAACTAATTATATTCTGGCTCGACATTAGTGGTCTTGGTGGTTTTGGTTGCTAGATTTTTCACTTTTGTTCCTTCTAAAATGTCCAAATCAAATGGTTGTAAATAGTTTTAAAATTGCATATAGATTTAGACTTTGGCTTTTTAGAATATAAGCACTTAAGTGTCTTTCTCATACCTTCTCATCAGAATATTCAAAATAATGTAATGGAAACAAATTATAGCCAAAACATTATTTCTGTCCATCAGTTTTGGAAGAATAGCAGGTGAATCTTGTGTTTTGAATTGTTTTGTTGACTGTACCTTTAATACAAGCCCCTCACACAAAAGTATCGTCACTCTCCTTAATGAATACACCAGGTATTGTCTCATCCTGTGAATGATGCATCTAAAGTGTGCCCCCTCGACAATATAACAAATTAGACTGTAGCCTTCACACAGCTTTTGGTGGCATTTATTCTTTATCTCAAATGTTGACAAAAAGATCAAAAAATCCTCCTGACTGAATGCTTATGTGTTCATCCTTTATGAGGTGGACTTTCTCTTTAAGACCTAAGTGTCAGTGCTCAGAGCAGTGTTTGCTCTGAGAAGCAGAGAACATGCCAGACAGTTTAAATTAGAATCACTTTCTCCTGACTAAACACCAAGCCAATCATTTGAATAGCTCTCAGACAGACTACATATTTGATGAATGCCTTCCCTCAGTTTTCATAATAAAATGGATTTAGTTCTTAGAGAAGTATTTTGAATTGATTTTGGTTCCTCTTTTTTAAATAGTCTCATTCATTGAGGACAAATGTTGTATTTAATATTTAAGTTTTTCAAAGCCTTCTTGATGTGAAAAGGGACTTTAATTAGACAAAAGGCATATCTCTTAAATGCTCACAGTCCTCATGGGTTATCACAAACAAGCCAGTTGCAGGAGCTCAGTGGACTGCTTTAATGCATATAGCACATCACAGATGTTCAGGTGAGATAGCTGGCCACATTTAAAAAAACAAAACAAACCCAAAACAAGTCTTACAACCAAAATGTAACCTGTCTGCAGGAGGTCGTTGAAAAAAACAAGTTTTTTTTTTCTATTAAGTGACAACACAAAGAAGTTTCCCCAGCCATTCAATCAAGGATGACTCTGTTGAATTTAAGTGAACACTGCTGATCCACATATAACCCAACAGCTTCCAGTCCAATTAAGAAACACATTAATTACTCATCGCCATATCATTTACCCCGTCACCCTCCCAGTCCATGTTTTTGCGAACGTCTTGTCACAAACAATTAAGCCAATAAAGATGGAAGTTAATTAAATTAAGGGCAGTGACGTGTCGTTTGTTGCAAAGTCATTCCAATCATGCAGCCTGGAGGGTGGGGGTTATTGATGGCTGTCTTTTTTGGGGGGGTAAGTCAACCCCAATGGCTCACATTAAGTTACACGTTGGAGATACCAACTTGATTTAGCTTTTAGGGGATGAGGCTGGGCGGCAGATTTTTATGCCGCAGCTTGTTCCAGTTCACGCTGTGAACCATCTGTCTGTCCTGACCTCATGCCCTTGCGGCATATACGTTATTTGCATATTTTTAGTCTCTTTATTTCATCAAATAGTTTATATAGAACATCATCTAAATGTACAAAGTATTAGTAACCTATTCACCAAAATTACCAGATATGTTTTCTGTGTGTTGCAATGATTTGCAATGAATGATTTATCATTTAAATTAGTAAATCACTTCTGTATCAAAGAGCAGAAAACTACTTGTGAGCAGAAACTTGGCTAGGCCCCAATTTATGATGTAATAATCAGTGTTTTGCATTAAAATGTTAAAGGCAGAGTCCTGTGGAAAAAAACAAAAATCCCCAAATCTGCTTTGAAAATACTGATATCAGGTTTACTTTTTTATAATGTATTTTAGATAAAATGATCCAATCATTAATTTCAGTGTAAATTTTATGGTCTAATACTTTTGTTCTGCTGTGTTTGTTTTATTGAATATGGTTTTCACATTTAAAGGAATACTCATACCTAATACATACTCAGTCATACTTTGGCATATATAAGCTGTGAGTGAACTTGGAACATTATGTAGTGGGTAGGATGCATAAGTGGTGTGATACCACTTTTAATAGTGATAGCACTTAGACATTTCTCATCATGAGCCACAATTTGACCTTCTTTTTGAAAGGATGGTGGTTAGTTATTATTTTAATGTGCCAATCCTAACTTAATCATAGAAGCAAAAGAACAGATACCCATGTTGCTATTACATAACAGCTGTGGTGAGTTCTTTCAACCTTTTGAAGGTTGTTCTTGAGATAGTCTGAGCTTCTTTTGTTCCAACTACTGCATGTATCACACTGAGCTGAGAGTCGTGTGGCTCCAGTCTTCAAAGGTGTCTTTCCCAGACCTTTAAACCATCCTTACTTGTCTTCTCTTGTTATTTTTTCTATATACTGTGTAAGTTATAGTTGTACCTTACACCTTTATTGTTTAACACAATGATACGATAAATGCAGGAAAATATATTTTGGTCTATAAAGTTAAAAAAACCCTGCAAAGTCCATTACATCATTAAATTTTTTGACTTGCTTAAAGTCTAGTTATGCAAGTACAAAGGGCCAGGCCATTTTCATAAAATCAGTGATACACACATATTTAACCCACATATCAGTTGTACGCACATATTCTTAATTGGAGGCGAGAAGGATTAATGAATGAATTACATGCTTTAGTGATCCCTGCTGGGAAATTCTGTTTTTGCTCGCCCCTCTCTGCAGGAAGGTCAGAGCACAGGGTCAGCCACAGAAAAAACACCCAGGGAGCTAATAGGGCTTCTTTCTAAAGGACAGTAAAGCAGACTGGATCCCTGCCAACATGGTGGGCTCAACCCTGGGTTCATGTGTTGAAGGATTGTCTTTCTAACCACGAGGAACTCCAGGCAGCGAAGAAATCAAGAAACTGAGGCAAATATTGTCAAAACTAAGATTAATAATTTAGGAAATATGGTCTATCTTTGCTTTGAGGGCACTGACTTTAATCTGATGGCAGAAAATGAATCTTCCTACAATAAACCATCATTCAGGCACGTTAAAATAAGGCTTCCACCTCATTAAGGGAGCAAGTGAACTCCAGGAGGTAGCAGTCTCTCAGGGGTTTTGGTTACCAGGGTTATCCACAGGTTGTTCAGCAGCATCATGTTTCTGCGTCTCTGTCTGTGTTACCAGGCAAGGGAGCCCCAGCTGCTGCCACACGGAGGGATAAGAGGAAGAAGAAGAAGGAGAAGAAATGGCACAGCTAGCACAACTCATCCCATTTGGGTCTGACGCAGAAAAGCTGGTTTTGACACTTTGACACGCCGTGCTGGTAAGAATGCATAATCAGCATCATGTATCACACATCCAAGTCACTGCTTTTGCTCCCTATCTCCTACAAAACTGACTTAACATCCTCCCCATGATTTTGTAATTCATCAACACAGATAACCTTACATTGTTAGTCTTTAAATCTTTACTCTGTGAACCTGTCCTGCATGTAAAAATCATCTAAACCTTAATCCGCCTTAATTCACAGCATTTTCCATGATGTTCCTTGTCTTCTTGTTCATTTTATGTTTTGTTTACTTGCCCTGTTTTGTCCTGTCCTGTTCCTGTTGCTCTGTTCTGTCATAAACACCTAGCTTCTCAATGACTCGGTATGGCAGGTCATTATGATTTATTTTTAGTAGTAGCAGGAGTAATATTGGTATTATATTGTGCGGCTGGTAAACTGCGTCTCTGACTCTGGTAGATTATGAGGCTATCCTCTGTGGCCCGTCTTCCTCTCAGCAGGCGTATAGTTCCTGGCAAAACCCCACCCCAGGCCACAGAAGACTTTTCTGTGGTTGTAGCTCTCTTCTCACAGTTCCATTTCTCCAAAAGACCAAGAATGCAGGCCAATGGCAGAAACTGGGTTTTTTTAAATAAAAAGCCGTACTTACAGTGCATACTGTATGCTGCTGCATGTACTCTCCAAAGGAAGGATTATTCTTAACACATGCTGCTTCTTTATAAGAAACATTGCCACCGTGCATCTTTTTTCCAGCTAGGGAGCAGGTGTGCTGCTTTCATCTCTGCAGAGAGCAGCGGCGCATCACTTTACTCTATCTTTGGTCCTAACAAACTACAGAATAATAGTCCAGTATACCAAGAATTAACGTTCATATTTGATGATTCTGCCGGTCATGATTTATGTAAATGGTTTAGCGCCAGTGAAGAAAGTAACATACTCTTTGTGTCTCATCATAGACATGCAACATGTGTAAGATCTTATCGTTCAGTAGTTCCATACAGTAGTTGCATAGGGTTGATACAGTATGCAGCACATTTTGTTATGTGAGATACAGTTAGTGGCAACACAGAAAGTCAGCCTTGATTTTTTCCATTCTAATCACAGCTCTTTTCCTAAATTAAGTTGTCTTGGCTACTGGACCTAATCATAGCTTTGACTGTAGCTGCCATGACCCTGATTTTTGTCTAACCTTAACTAAGTAGGTTAATTTGCATAGACATAATCATTAATACTTTACTTGTGCTTCAGTTGCTACAAGTTCAGTTCAGTGAGAGATATCTGTAACTGTGTGAATAGACAGGACACATTTATATATTGATTATAATTGTATTCCGGGTTTTGTAAATGCAATATAGCTGTATTAAAGAAATTATATTTGAGCAGAAAAGTTGGGACAAAGACAGCTTGCAGGTCGCTCCTGACTTTTCATGAAAGACAAGTCCTCACTGAGGGTGTTGTGGCTTATATTTGCAGCAAAGAAACTCAAGTCTGTTCTGGACAGAAGTGACATGTGGTGCTGTGGGAGGAAGGTTAAGGCTTCTGAAGCTGCCATTTCTTAGTGCTGCTATTTCCCTTAAGATTTTTTGGGATATTTTCTGAATTTATTTGATGTAGAGAGGGAAGACTGCAAGAGTGAGTGAGGGGTATAACATGCAATAAATGTCCAAGGCCAGACAGACTAAGATCCACCTGGACACAGGGGTTGAAATATTGGCATTTTTTTTAAAAGTACAGCACAAACATAGCTAGCTCTGGCTTTCACAGAGACTAAGTACATACCTCATGGGGCTTAGTTTGGCCGTCAATGTTGAGCGATGTGTTTTTGACCAGGCTTTCAGCCTACAGCATATCCACAGCATCCAGCGTATTCCCAAGTACAGGTTGTTCCACAGGTTTAGGCTGCTGTTTGTTTGGTTAATAGTGACCATGAGTAAGACTTTATCCAAACAGTGTGAGGATGCTGCAAACTTTGTTATGTCCTTGATTAAACTTTTAGGTAAAATTGACTTTCCTAGCAGCTCTCAGTACCTCCAAAATGCGTCCACAACACTTTGTGAGGTAAAAATGCTCTGTCTGTCTTTATAATTCATATATTGTTGCAAAAGAAAGATCCCTTTCAGTTTCAGGAGACTGAACTCAAAAATGCCCCCAAATTGCTCTCATAAGTGCTGGTAATTGCACTAAAATCATTTTAATCGCGGAATAATATACACATACAAATAGGAGACTATTGAAGGCTTAGATATGGTTGGATTAGAAGTGTCCTGAAAGTGAATGAGCTGGGAGCTTTTGCTCCAAAATAAATGGCAAAAAGTTTAGCGTGACAACTTTGCAACTTGATCAGTAGCTCCAGATCAGCTACTAAATAGACAGTGTAGTGGGAAAATAAACATCTAATCTTAACTTTTAAGCCAATGTGGACAAGAAGTCCTAGAAGTACTCAGAAATAAAGAAATTTGGACATTGACAACTCCACGACAACTCTGCAATTTGATTGAAAGAGCTACTAAATGACCCTTATGGTGTGATTGTGAAGTTTTCCATACAAAGGCTGTACATAACACCTCTAAACATAACATGATCCTTGCAGCAGATGTTCAAAAATTTGTAGTTTTCATATTTATCTTGTTTATTTTATATGTTATTCAGATTTTTTTTTCCTTAAGACCCATATACAGAAGAAATCAACTGTAAAATTTTTATACTGTTTTTAACAACTTTCTTTTATTCTGGTGCTTGCCACCTAATAAAATTCCTGAAGCACTTACATAGAAAACTAATAACCTTCTTTATCATTAAATTGACTAGGCTGCAAGCTTTTGTTAGTCTTTTGATAGTCCACAGCCTTTGCCACAGCTTTTATCCCTATTCATGTTTTTTTCTATTATTAGTTATGTGTTAATTGGCCTGTATTGTGTCTTGATGTTCGGTCACATCAAGTTGGTAACCTTGTGGGATTTGGATATCCAGCTAGTTGGTTCCATGTAAAAGACAGATTTTATTAACTGTGTGCAGAGAGAAATTTAAAACACCTGTCCCTCGGAGGTCAGGTCTCTCGTGTCTTCTGTGGCTGCCGATCAGACTTGGAACAGTTGCCTGACAGATTCACAGCATGATGGAGATACACTGAACAACAACTGCCATCCCATATCAAACATAGTGCCTTACCATTAACTCATCATATCCTCTCCACGGATTCCGCCTCCCGAGTCGCCATGCATGTAATAAAGATTGTGTCACTCTGTGGCTTGATACGGTTGTCTGAATCTATCAAGGTCCAGGTTCCTTGGGGAGAAATGAAAAAGGATTGCAAGAAGCAGATCTATAGAAGCTGGGTAAAATGAGATTGAGAGCTCTTTTCCTTTTTATGTCTAGATATTTTGAACTGATGTTCCACTTTATAGCAGCATAATGACATAAGCGCTACAAATTCACAGGCATTTGGAGATAAGTGGAGGGAGTCATTGAGGAGATTTTAGGCATGATTATTATAAATTAGGATTCTGGAGAAACGTGTAGGCACATTTTTATAAGGTTGACTCTCTTCATTTGAAATCCCATAAATATATTCAAATTAATAGCTGCTGTTGAAGTGAAAAATGAGGGGATGAATACTGATAACACTTTGAAAAACCCACACTGCTGATAGATCTACATACAAGCAGATAGTTTTTATGTGCTTGACCTCGTCTTCTTGCCACACGCCCACAAAATCCACTCTGAGACAAAGTTGTTTGCCCTGAGGTTACTTGCCTCATTGGCTACAGGCTAATAGCACTGACCTCAGCCACAATGAAAACCTTTAAGTGCTTTGTACTTTCCCTAACTCAAATGCTTCACAGACCTCCTCCTTGACACCAGTTTGCCTTGATTGAGCATAAAACAGTGGGCACTGGCCTAAACTTTGGTGAACTTTATTCACTTTCCCTCAACCTTTTCCAGCCCCTTAAGGAGGCATAATGTGTTGTACAGGTGCAGAGAATGACAGTGATAACACAGATTTTAAAGTCAACAAAAAGAATAAGGCAGTGATGCTGTGTTGAGCTGCATCAGGTTGCTCAAATTAGCAGAAAAGCTGTCAGAAAAGACTTGTATTTGTCTCACAACAGATGACAAATCAGTAAAAATATGCTGCTATGCTGTGTTGCACTATTGTCTGCCAAGGCAGCTGTCAGTAGAAATGGGTGCTGCTAAGATGGATTTCTCTCTGCATGAATATCTGTGCAAAGTGACAAATCTGGAAAGATGCCCCTGCTCTTTATTCTGATGGGCTGATGTCAAAACTGCTATTTATCTTTGATGTTTGAGATAGGTGAGTGTTTTTTTCCCCGTCCTAAATTTCAGTTAAAAGCCTGAAACGGTTTGATGCGATGTCACGTTGCCCAGGGCTAAAAGAAAAAAAAACAAAACAGGAGAAACTCACCACCAATCAACAAATGACACTGTTACATTCACAGAGGTGCTTCATGCTCCTGGTCCTCCTCCTGGACAGCAGAAGTGTGGACTCAAGTCATGATTCTGACTTTAGGTTTGACTTGACAAAACCAGAAAAGACTTGATACTCCACTTTTGCTGCAACACCAATCACCTGTGACTTCACTTGAACTTTACTCTTTTGACCTGGTATCAACTTGTAATTTTCCTGACAAATTATACACTTTGAGTCAGTCCAATTACACTGCACAAACAGGGTAGAG
Source organism: Lates calcarifer (assembly GCF_001640805.2). NCBI lineage: Eukaryota > Metazoa > Chordata > Actinopteri > Centropomidae > Lates > Lates calcarifer. Next base: position 5,036,213 of record NC_066854.1, read on the forward strand.
AGGTGCATTTGGCAGCTCAGCAGACAGACAGCAGAATCACCTTGAGCCATCACAGATAAAAACTCTCTCTGCTCTCTCTGATCTTCAGAAAACACGGCATTGTGCATTTGTGTTACATGAACATACTGTGACAAGACTTTATAGCCAAGACTTGCAAAATAATGGTCCTCGTATTCAAGTTCTTATCCTAAACCTATCTTAATTTTGTTGTTAGGTTTGCTAGTGGACCAAATCAGATTCACCAAATTCTTACTGCACAAACTTATCGTACAGCAAGTTGCTCATTTAAACTCGATTAATGTTCACGAGGAGGTGCCTTGTGCATAGTCAACGCCCCGAAATTGCCATATCACAAAAATGTCATCCAACAGGAAAATGAAGAACCTTCTGTCAGAAATCAGCAGACGAGAACAAAACAAATTTAGCAGAGTCACTAAAGGGATTAGAGGAATAGAAACAATTAGCTAGAAAATATTAACTCAGTTTCCTACAACATGTCATCAGAGCAGTGCTGTACTGTGACAGAAATAAAGAAGCAATGGTTTCATAACAAGATTAGACACTAAAATAAACATCTTGCGAAAACAAAAGTGTCCATGACTAGAATGTAAGGTGGTCAGTGAATGAGAGTTGGACAAGCAAATATTACACAGTAGGTGATGTTACTCTGTTGCATGTAATGGATGTAATGTAATGGCAGCATTTGGCAGGAGAGAGTTTTGACAGCAACGGCTGAAATGTTTGAGTTGGTTTGTCCAAACAGTCAGTAAAATGAATCGAGTGTGAGCTTATTTATCATTTGAGTTAATTTTGGTAGCATTTAAATTGCATATTTATCCACATAAAGGCATAATTCTTAATTAAACCAAGTATTTTCATTTGAAAGACTATCTATTCATAACTTGCACAGCAGATCTGGACCTCTTGTGAATTTTTTCCTTATTTAAAAGAAAAGTATTTCTCTGGAGTTACTTGTATGTGCCACTTAAGAATAAATTAGTTTTGTTTGAAAGGTTATTGCATGAGGTCCTCTGACTTTATCCCACCTCTGAAAAACTGTCAACGTGTCTTGTCATGAGACACTTTGCAGATCAGACACTTATTGCATCCGAGAGCACACTTCTTTGATGTGTAGCTGTGACCACTGGCGTGTCACAAGAAAATATTTCTCACACAGTCCAAAGGGTCACCTGCATTATGAAAAACCTGATCTATTTTAGATCCTGTGTTGTTGTGTACTCACTGAAAGCCAAAGAGAGCCTTTCCCAGAGCTGCTCAAAATCACACATAACTCTGTCAGTGTCAAAATCCTATTAAACACGTTGTTTCTTTGAAGCATGACAGTAACAATAACAATGTTCATCAGGGATTGTGAACCGTAACACTATAGAATAGATTGCACCTATGTGGACTGTCAACATTTTGCAGATTGTGACAGTAAAAATATTCTTATCCATCACAACAGTATCCATTTTCATTTTTCATGAGAGGCTTGCTGTTGCTTTGTTAGTACAAGAGGCAGCAGAGGAGATAGACAGCACTCTTAAGAAAGACTTTAGACAGCTGGAGACAGGCATTTTGGAGAGAAATTGCAAATCTGTCTCCTCACTCTTTTCATTATCTAACATCATGACGAAGTGAGAGCACCCAGGGGAAGTGGCAACAGATATAGCAGCGTGTATCAATAATTCATGTGCTCATATATTGGACAAATACGAGCTCACTATTGTCAGGCAGTTAGATATAATGTTGCTGAAATGGAGAGGAAAGAGCCAGAAGCAATCTCAAATGGCCCAGTGATCGTTATTCAGCGGTGGTTAATTGCGCTAATTCTGGAAAGGCTATGATATGCCTCTGCAGACCAATGAAATTAATGTGTGGAGGAAGAAGTCCTCTGTTGTTTAAGAAATTAATTACAAACGTTTAATGAAAAGGAAATATTCCCTTTTGCATTTTCATGGCTTGAATATGCAATGAACCTCACGTTGATGTAGATTGACAGGACCTTTCCTCCTACTTTTACCACATGCTGATTGCCTTTTAACTGACGTATTTAGTCATGTCAAGATAATGTCTGTAGAAATCTTTTTCATTGATTTCAGAGGGCGCTTTTGAACAGTACTTATGTATAATTTACATCATTTTACCTCCCATATTCTCAACCATACACCTCCAGCATCGTCAAGTGTTTGTGCCATTGTTCAGACATTCAGAAATGCTCCTTCCTGCAGCGACTGGACACGTCCACTTCTTTTTGAACCCAGAGGGCTGCACGCCTGGAGATGAAAAAAACATTTTCAAGTATCCAGGACGTTCCAATGATGCCACAAATTTATGAAGATGTTGTTTTGAGAGCTGTTTTGACCCTAACATGATGGCAAAATACCCTGAGGATACTTGGTAATGGATTGCATGATATGTCCGCAGACCCACGCAACATCAGTCACCACCCGTGAGGGAAACAAGATGAGGGTGCGCGGACTCTCATTTTGATTAGGATTGTTTTGTTCAAGGCCTGAGGTCTGAGTTGTGAAAGCATGGGGACCTTCAATGATCTTCAACAGTTTGTTTTTAACAAGCAATGACAAACAACATCATCTCCTTTCCCCCGCCTCTGCTCTCCCACTCTCCAGACTTTTATCTTTGCTCAGCCTTTGAACCAGGCCTTAAGGCAGCTGCATTGAAATAGACATGGCCCAGAGGAAGTCTCACTCCAGATACAATACCCTCTAATTCTGGTATCTCTTTCTTACAAAACAGCCAAGTGGCCATAGGGAGGGAAAATACTGCTAATACATCTCTGCCTATTAATGACTTTCCAGTTTTGAAATCTAGACTTTGAAGCAAGGTTTCTATTTTGAGTTTACATTCAGCCAAAAATGTGTGAGATGTGTCCAGTGAGTTTAGATAGTTTTTACTTTCCAGATTAAGATTTCACATTAAAAAAACATGATGACCTTATAAGATATAGTGCGTTGTTCAACATTAAACCATAGAGTCCAAATCTTTTTCACTTGTGATCACTTACAAGAAAGCCCAGAAGGTCCAGATTATGAATACATGTGACCTCAGCCTTCCCCTCTGTCCTCTTTTACCTCTGTTAGTAATTTCTCCAGTGAACCAACAGGAATCAGTGAAAGATTAATGTGACTGGGTAGCAGGGAATCTAAAACTGAAGTGTTTCCATTGGAACCAAAATTAATGTTAATTGGTAATGTTTTTCCATCTCTCTCATACTTTTTCACTCACATTTAGTGTCACTTGCCAAACAAGACACGAATAAATTTGCCTGCAAATTGCATGAAGATCCTTTAGCTCGAGTGCTTGGCATTTATCAAGGTTTATGGAAAACAAATTTGTGTAAGTTGAGAGAAATGAATCATTCGACAAATTTTTTGAGAAAGTGTAAACATGAAAAATATATTTGGATATAAAACTTATTTAGAAGCACAACATTCTTGTAGTTTATATTAATTTGCATTGTTTATGATGCAAACTAACTGGAAAACAGTAGCAGTCTCATCAAAAATCAGATTCTTTCAGCATTTTTCCAGCCCAAAACAGTTACATTTAAATTTACATAAATCACTCTAAAAGCCTATTTTGCTTCCTACATTCACCTCCTGAGCTGAGTAGTATAAGACAAATCACTGAAGACCTTATGTACCTTAATGGATGCAGAGGCAAACAAACCTTATTGTCTTTACTAACATTAATCAAACACACAGCACAAAGAGGACAGTTCATTAGCAGGAAGTTGGCAATGACAAGGTAACTGCCAGCATCCTCACCTGTGTGGGTCTGTTCCTCACAGACATAACTGCACTTCTTCAAGGACACCTCATATTTATGCATTGGTTATTTAAAGGAATAATTCAAAATTTTAGGAAAATACACTCAGTTACTTTTGGCAAGAAAGTGATGCCACATTAAATATGACACTACAACCGGAAGCTAGTTAGCTTAGATTAGCATAGAGACTGGAAACAGGGGGAAACAGATGGCCTGGCTCTGCCTAGCAGCACTGTGAGATGTGGTTGAAAGCTCTGAAAAGGTCAATGGGACCTTGAGTTGGGTATATATTGACACAAAAAAATTGATGTATATATGACAGTGCTACTTGAATTTGGCCTGATTTATTTGTTAATAATCTGATCTATTCACTTGATCTGAGTAAGGCTTTGTGTTTTGAAATACAGAAATACTGCTATATTAATTCCAGGGGAATACATTTCAACCCAATTTTCTTGCCTGGCACATGACATGCAGAAAAAATGAATAAATGCAAGGCTAATACTGGTGACATTATCATCTGAAATAGTAAGATAAGAACAGCTTGACCTGTGAGATCTGAGCGCTCTGTGCACTTCCCTTGTACTGCTGTCTGACGTAGTTTTATCTATTGATTGAAGACTGTTATTCCTTCCTGCATGCAGCTACTCAGCTCTGCCAACCAAATATTTGGATCATCTTTTCCATGAATAAGACGTCAAAACAAGAGCAGCTCTCTCTTGACTTTGCGAAAGGAAGCATCGCTGTGTTCTCCTGTGGTACCTGGCCCACTTATTATAGCGAGGCCTGTCAGCTTCCCAAGCACGTTCATCCATCACGTTCATGTTCTGATTTTGTTTATCTGTGTGTTTGTGGTAGAAAGTAACTAAGTACATTCACTTAACTACTACACTAAGTACAATTTCATAGTACTTAACTTAGGTATTTATATTTTATACTACTTTATACTTCTATGTAATTACATTTCAGAGGGAAATAATACACTTTGACAGCTTTAGTTACTTGTTGCATATGAAGATTTTACTAAGAAAACCTATGACCAGCCTTTTAGATATTTTCATTTTGTTAGTTTGTTAGTTTTTTATTTGCATTTGTACATTGTTGTTTTGCTGCTTGTACTCAAGGATCTAAATACTTCTACCACCACTGTAGCCTTTGCAGGTTTTGAATGTAGCACATTTTGTAATCCAAAAATCCTGTACAAAACTCAGTTTCTGAATGAAAATTCACCCTTCAGGACACTTATCCTACACATATGCAGGCAGCAATTCAAATCAAAAATACCTGTGAATAGGGTCGAAGCAGAGACCTGAAATTCATTTAAATGTTTTGGAATTATATCTTACTTATTTTTAGTCCCTTTTATTTGACAAGTAGAGTGCTAATTGATGCACAGAGAAGTACTGTAACTGAGCCAAAGCAGTCTGAAATGCTCATTTTCATCAGTTGTCCCTGGTTAGACATTAATAATACACACTAAACAGTAGAGTTAAATAAATACATATACACATCATAATAAATATGCACAAAATAGTATGGTACACATTCACCAATAAATACTGCCACATCATAGAGTGAGTGTATTTCACTCACAAATGACAACTGATCTGCAAAGATATGCAGTTGCTGCATTGCATCCTGGTCTATTGAGGCTACTGTCAGTGAGAAAATTGCTATCTGTGCCTCCTCTGTGATGGATTTCTCCCTGTGTGATCATTGAATGTCGGTGTGAAATGGCGATTTTGGAAAGAAGCTCTTTGCTCTTTGATGTGAAGGGGCTTGCACCAAAAAAGACCTGTTGCTTTTTTTTCATAGTGTTTTAATGTTTTAGAATCATTTCCTACCATCAAATGCTGCTTTGGATGTAATGTTGTGTCGTCTGTTTGGCAAGTTATCTGCACCACCAACCACAAAATAGTCTCAGAAATGCAAGCATCACCAATTTAGTGTTTTAGGGAGCATTTTCAAGACATATTTTCATGGTTGATCTGTTACTCCACTGAACATATTTGTAAATATATGTAAAATATGTGAGGAAATCCAAACCCTACTCTTGCTTTTTTACCTCCAAAACATGCAGAGCACTCAGGTAACTTCAGTTTGTGTTTGTAGGGCAGTAATGAAGAGCCTCCTATGAGCTCTGTTTGTGTGTTCATGCTGATAGATGAGACAGGCTGCACCTTATGTAAAGCAGTTTAACATTTCTTTTATTGTAGAAGTGTACCATGCAGATGCTCACCAGAGTGTGGTGAACTTAGAGAGGGTCAGCTATTGTATATGTCTGTATTTCCAAGCTGAAAAAAAACTTTGCAGAAAATCATGGTTATAATAAACCAGTTTTCCCCCCTTAGGTCTAATAAAGATGTATGTGCTATTCTCTTATGTATTCTAGTAGCTGAAGAAAAAGCAGAATAGGGTTTTTTGTGCTCTGCTGTTCTTAGTGTGAGAATATGTTAACTGATGCAAAGTCGGCTTACTTCTCCATCTTACTTTTCTCTGTCTGTGATATTTACACACTGAACACACACTCTGAAATTAATTAGAAAACAACTTAATGGACTGGCAGAGGGCTTCATAAGCAGACCTAACGACGCTCGCCTACACCAGGCTATTTGGAGATTGAAATCTAATTCACACAGTACCTTAATCTAATTCAAACACCACTACAAAGATTCTCATCATTATAACTGGCACCTAATTATAGATGGTGTACGCGGTGATCGACTTAAAGAGAAAACCCTCTGTGAATTAAAAAGTTGTGTGGCATGTAAATCATGCTCCATCTAAGGTTTTCTCCCGTCAGAAAAGGATTGTCTAAATAATTTCGGCTAAATTGCGATAAAAGGCCTCATGTCTAATTTGTCTGTATTAAAGGGAAAATAGATCAAGGCTGATTATAGGGGCTGTCACATTAGCCACAGGCCCCAGTAGATATGTTGTTGTTCACGGCTCCAGCTGAGTCAGAGGAAACGGAATAAAAGGTGAGGGGTGTGTGCAGGCTTTCTAACTGGTTGTCAGTGGTGAATGATGCCGACTTTTCCCGAGCAGGAGCTCACCGCAACAGCAACCGACAGTATCATCCACTTTACTCGGTACTGGGTTTTCTTATCTGCTTAAGATTCTGCATCATCTGAAGCCTTTTCCAGTCCGTGATTTTCAATGATTCTGTGGCTCTTCCAGAAATAATATACTAGTCATATAACATGCGGTGCATGAGCAATTTCCACAGTTTTATCCTGCATTTACATAAATTTAAAAGTTTTATACTGCAACATCATCTCATGCTTTATATTGCATGTTTCTGTGACTATTTAGATTTTTAAATCTTGCTGCAGTTATTATTGGCTTTGTTTATGTCCACAAGTACGGTACAGATAACAACATTAAAGCACGTACTGCAATGTGCAGTTGTTTTCAAAAATAAAAACTTTGATTAAAATCACTTCACAAAACCTGCCCAGTATTAAAGATCAGGCAGTAAGTGACTAGCTGCTGAAGGAAGTGGAACGTTCAACAAGCCCATTTCTGCTAACGTGATGGGGAGAAAAACTTAATCTCATTATTATGAGATAAAAACAGGTTAGACTTATAGGTCACCAGGTGCCCAGAAACATTACTACAGATGGATGAAAATGTTGTTCAGCATCAGCTTAATGTGTAAAAAGGCAACTGTCTTCCTCTTGTGCTGCCCCCAAGTGGCCAAAATAATGTATGAATGTAGCTTTAAGTAACAAAGAAACTAACTTTAAATCCTTAAAGTCTAAATCTTTATTCTGATGTTCAATCAGAGAGAGATATGGTTATATACAATGATAATTTTAAGTATATATTTGTAGCAGATCTAGAGGTCTTTTCCACAGCAGATGTTTTGCCCTGTCATTGCAGAAAAAGTCCTGGTATAACTAATAACATAAACAATGGCTCAGTTCTATTAAGTGCCCCAGTATGGCAGTGGGTGAGAATAAACAGGGCCCTTTAGTGCAATGGTTATTGAGGATATAAATTACATGTACTTTTCCAGCACTGACACATCTCAATATATGATGTGAAAAGGGCTTATTAAAGGAGGACTGTGCACACAAGTGGTGGCAAATTAGGAATGCTGTCTTGACAAGAAAGACATGACACATGAAAATGGAATCTTATTGTAAGGGTACATACGGATACAGACATATTTCCACTGTGAGCCATCATAAGCGTAAAAACCACTGTAGCACCTGTCATAGCCTGATTTTATAGATGCCCTTGCAGACATGGATTTTTTTTTTACCTCCAGTTGCCAAATGCACTGAAACTCATGACAACAAAAGAAACTCTACTGGAAATATGTCCATTTAGCGACAGCTAAAGGCCTTGTGGTGACGCCCACAGACCAACTGGGGCAAAGTCAAGGACTCTTTTTTCAAAGACACTGCAGAGCTGATATTTTTTGAAATTTTGTTCCAAGGCCCTTTTTTTTAAAAATGACAAACCCATTAAAAACATTTGTCCTTACTGATGTGACTCTGCCACTGTGTGCTACTTTGTGAGGTAATTGTGGGCAAACACTTTAAAAATGAGCTTGTAGATGGCGTGTGGCACTGACCTGCATGATTCTTCTTGTGTCAGCAGTGGCCACAATGAAGAGAGATGAATGGAGAGACCTTCATCTAAAATAGTCTCTGGCCTTCTCTCCTGAGCATCTTGTCTTACATGATTTCTCCCCCTTTTTGTCTCCACTGCCTTTCTCTCCTCTCTCTCTCTCATACTGTATCTTGTAAAAGCAGGTCTCAGTTTTTATATCCCCTCATGCCTGTGCCTTTTCATTTAATTACCGTTGTTTTTTTTTTTTGCCTGACCTTGCAGGATTAAGGTCACTGTTGCGTAAAATGCGAGTAATTGATGAGAACATCCCTTCTGACTCTGGCCTCTTCAACAGGTTTTCTTGGATCAGATCAAAGTATTGCACTATATTACAGGAAAAGGAATATTTGGACATTTCTTATTAAGTGTGAAAGATAAATGGGTAAAAATGATTCAACTATGACTCATCAAAGTTTCTGCTCAAACATCATTTAAAGGACAGGAATGGGATGATTTTGCTTTTGGCTCATTACCAGCTTCAGTAACAGACCTCTCTATTCTCTCAGTAGAACAGATTCCACTACTTGTTTTAGAGGTGTAATTTGCCATTGCAAATATGAAGAGGATATGAATGTACTATTAAATACTAATGTATAATACTAATGTTAACATTTTGAATTGTTAATATTTAAATTGTCACAGATTTTTTAATGCTGGCAGTGAGAACTAGAAATAAAACTATAGGAGTAAAGTAGTCGGGTGCTATCTGTTTCTCTTTTATGTCACAAAAATATCAAATTATTTTTGCATGTCTCCTCTTACGAATATGTAAGTTTAGCTGCTCACAGAATGTAAAAAATAACATCATATTTAAACCATGAACCCAAATTAATCACTGAATAAAGCATGATTCGGTCGCTAATTTTAAAAAAAGAGAAAAAAGTAAGTCTAAACTGAAACAAAATAAAAGCTTAAGGTTCAAAAACTCAGTGAAATAATAATAATATTAAATAAATAAATAAATAAATAATTCAGGGACATGTACAAAAACGATTTGAGTCAACAAACCAACCATCCATCTCATAGTACCACACTCTCTCGCTCAAGGTAATAGTAGCAGCAGTATCATAGTGGCAGTTGTGTGTTTGGATAACAGTGGATGAAAGCCATGAAATGTGGTTAAGGTCTAATTCATTCTTTTCTTGCCAAACCTAGCCCACATGTTCAGTCTCACTGGGAAATACAGTATGTCAAAGTACAGAAGATAAAGACAGTCTAACTGCTGTTTCACTCTTCCTCTAAAAATTGTGCGTATATAATGGCCCACATTCTCTCATCTACTCTCAAGTCATGCAAGGTGCCAGGCTTCAATAGCAGATCATGAGCTAAAAATAACACCTGTGGAACACCATTAAAGCTTTATCCTGCACTGCTGAACAAATCTGTTGAAGGCTGGTGAAAAGTTATTGAGGATAAACCTCACTGATATCAAACTATCTACACCTCTGTGTTTTACCTACTGTACAGCCTGGTAACATTTTAGCAAGTGGAAAATGATTCTGCAAAATTTCTAAACTGCTGTTTGTTTCTGTTCATATACATATATAAATGTAAATGTATTGGTTTACTCCCCTGTGAAGTAAAGTCAGTGGTTACAGTTCAGTCAACACTTGCAGAATATGTCTTCAAGTGGCAGTAATGACCACAATGTCAGGCTTTCTGAGTGTCAGCCTCACTGCTGTGTATTTTAAGGTGTTTTATCAGACTGAAAAGCTTTTTGCCTGTGTTGTTTTAGAGCACAGGCCAGTAGGTGGGTGGATGTTTTCCCTCTTCTCAATCTTTGTGCTCTAAATAATGAAACCCATTTCCTTATTCATAATCAAAAACTCTGCTGAATGATTAAAAAAAATAGTAATAATAAAAAAACACCTCACCATAGTAACCAGCTGTTTCTTTTATTATGACCCAGTGTACTATTAATTTTCAAATTGGCTGGACAAAATCTCATGCTGAAAAGCATTTGTCTGTGAGCACCTTATGAATGAAAATGAATGTCTTATGTTTTTCTGAGGTGTTCTGTTAAATTAAATTTCCTCTAAAAATCCTGTCCTCCTCATTAGTTGCCTAGCAACTGTAGAATTGTTCCCCAAAAAGAGTGAAGATTTATTTATTTATATTTTTGTTTATTTATTTTCTTTACCTGGCATCAGTGTCTGGAACACCTTGTTCCACATACACACACTGTTAAGTAATCGACTTGGTGTTTGATGTACTTTATCCAATAAGCCTTGTGAATTACCGTTTGAACGACTTTGTGTTTGAACTTGTGGCACAGAGGAAACTAATTACAGTGTTATTGGTGAATTGGCTGAACACTACAGTAGATCCAAGCTCCAATTTACCATTAGTGACAAACATCTAGTGTTTGAACAGATTACACTCTCTTCTTGAACCATTTTCCAGCAAGGTATAGACTGTGTGATTTGAGCTGAGGAAACCAGGCCAAAATAATAAATCAGAATCCATTAAAACGTCACCAAATTCTTTGGAAAAGATCTGAGATCAGCCCCAAACTTCTAAATGAGTAATTAAACTCTGTAGTAAGCAGTAGATACTTTGTATTCACAGTTGGCAACACACACAGAGCACAAAATTTAACGTTTAAAGATAACTGCAGTGATAAGAAATAACGTTTCATGATGTGCAGGGATTAACATGAGCAGTGTCGTTGAAGCTCGTACAAAGAACGACTTATATGAGCAATTAATATTTAATGAGTAAATGAGGCATGCAAGGAAAATCATGAAGAAAAAAAGGGAAGAAAATGAGATGCATATCACAGCCACCTCTGATATTTGACTTTGTTTAAGTGACGTCTTTGTGTCAAACAATAAATTTTTACTAACCCCTTTAAATTAAGTGCACAAGTTAAGAAAATTAGTATGTCTCATCTTGGTATTTTGGATGTCATGTGAAAGTTCACTTTCCCTTTTTGTGTTTAGCTCTTTATTGGAACATTCAGGGGCTCTCTGACTGTAATTAAAATTGCTTAAAACCATGTTAAGGCTGCTTTGCTGCTGTAATGACTGTTGTCTTGTCATTGCGTTGGAGAGTTGTGGAAATGTAGGAGATTATGGGGTAAATACAGATCTTGTTTTTCTTACAACAAAGCTGCACAATCTAATTTGCTATGGTATCAGACAACTTTGTTAAATGAGTTAATAAGGATGATATTCGATAATTAGGCAAATTTTTCTATTTGTTTCACTTCATTATTTAGTCAGGAAGGCCCTGAAATCACAATGTGCACCAATTACAAGTTAGCAACATTTGGATCAAACTCTGCCAGGATATTGACAGCTACACAGCCCAGATGAAGCACATTAGCTGAGTTCTTTTGGTTCTTCTTTAACTTTAACTTTGTTAATCATTGATCATGAATATTCATGACTATCATGATCAGCCTGACAAGAAGACTGGAAACGCTGAACCATAAAACCTTGGTCTGTCCAAAGGTATCAGAATTGTCCTACCAGCAGAGGAAGTTACTGCTCCTGGCCAGAAAATAGCACAACATATAACACTGAGTAAAACCACAGCTCCTTTTTACACTGCACTGTTTTGTACAGATTAAGCAAATGAGATGTAAATTTGTGAGCTTTAGAGGTGCTTGGATTTTGTTACCCTTGGACAAAGCCAGGTTAGTTTCCCCCTGAAACTGACTCAAATACATCGAAAACTGAATATTTTTCCTGCTATTCAGAGATCTGAGACCAGGCTAGATATATTAGGCTATCAGGTATTTACAGCATGAGCTGACAACGCATGGCAGTTTGAACTATTTAGTTTGACATGAATGGTCTTTTTGTTGTAATTAGCTTCATTAAAGACAGTGGAGCATATACACACATGAATAAAGGTGATAATTTGAGTCTCTGAAAGACTGAAGTCTTTGACGCCTTTGTCTTGCATTTTACATGGCACTATCTCTCTGAAGCTCTCTCTCTGTATTTTTGTTAATTACTGTGTGTTGTTGGTCTGGGACAGGGCTGCAGAGAAGAAGGAAAAAAAGAGAGTGGAAGTATAATCACCATCTGTTGTCAAGGTCATTTGCCACACTATAAACACATCCATCATGACCAGAAAATGTTCACAGTTAACTGGAAATGGAGTCGTTAGTCTTGGTGACATTTCACATTCAATATTTTGGATCATTGTGCAGTATAACAGTGCAGTAAAGACCAGATATAATCACCAGACCAGATATAATCACGTATTTGATCTTTAATTCATTATAGCTACAGCACTGAAGTTTCTTTTCAACTAATAAAAATAGCATTTTGATAAGTCGACAGCACAAATCGGTCTTTATTCTCAGGCAGTGTCAGGGTCTTGTACAGCCTGCCCTGCTTGACATTCTCTATATAACCTCTCTGAGAATCATCTATCCAATCAGGAAAGCTCTCACAAAGGCCAAATCCCCAACATCCTGTCAGTCGTGCATACAGTATTTCAGCTTTGTTTCATTTCAAATGCCAAAAGCAAGACTATGTCTCAGTCTTGGCAGTTAAATGCAGGTTATTTGGCGGTGGTAAAATGTACCACGAGACTTTGAACTTGGTCATGTGTGATCACACTTTTGTTCTTTGTGCTGGAAGAAACATATTTTTTTGGATTTGATTCACTTACTTTCATGCCACATAATTAAAGGCAAAACAGTGTTTGTGAACCAGAGGCACATGGACTCACTCTTGTGTCATTAAAAAGAATTTAGTAATGCAATTCTGCAATCCTGCCTAAATTAGAAATTTCCTTGGCATGAGGAGTCAAAACAAATTCACTTCCAGCCTGTGTAACTTTAATTAAGCATGATGGACCTGCCCGCTCTTTATCATAATTTTTCTTCTTTGGTGTCCATGTCATGTTCATTCCTCTGCCCACACAGTAAAAAAGCATTTCACCTCACTGCTGTTGTATTCTGAGGTTGGGTTCATTTTATTGTAAAAGAATTTCCAATTAGCAGCTTCTCGCTATTGATGTTAAGACCAGTCTCCATGTACCTGCACTATTCTCACATCTAAATGCCTGTACCTGTGTATGAATGACATTGGCTTGACCTGCACAAACTTACTCAAGCTGAGGGAGAAAAATCATTTCATATGTGCTTTTTGTTGATGAGCTATTATGTGGGCACTTATCTCAGTCTGTATGTTCGCAGAGGTTGCACAGGTCATTGTGTGCTGCCTGCTAACTTAATAATGGAGAAAAATCATATTTGACGACTTCTCATGTTTCTGATCTCTCTTATTCGAGGACTCATTCAACTCATTAAGGCTAATATCAATAAGCAAACTTATATTTGTGATTAAAGGGGCATTTTGCTGATATTACACTTGAAGCTCATTTTTTAGTACTGCACAGCCAGTTATAAACCAGAGATGTTGGGATCTAGTGCTGTTCACATCACATTGGATGGGTGGTAGACGTGGGAAATGATGATTTGCGAGTGTTCACATCATGAGACACCTGAAGAGGGCACAGAGTCACATTAGTGTGGGTTGAAAATGATAAAGTTTGCCACGCCATAATAAGAAATGCTTTTGAGTTACATTACTCACTGTCGTTACTCCCTCAACTTCACTGTTCTGTTAGTGACTAGAGTAGTGCTACACAACCTCTACCAATCAAAACTATAAACAGTATTAGAATAGAATAGTCTTTATTGTCACTGTTTCAAAACAATGGAATACTAGCAGCAACAATATTGTCTGAAGAAAGAGCTGCACTGAAAATAGTCCATAGCAATATGATTGAATAACCTAATCCAGACTTTTAAGAATAATTGGTAATCATTGCACATTGCACGCTGGTCTTAAAGCTATATTATGTTCTTTTTTAAAGTAAAATATGCTTGTCTTTAGGGGCTGCTGCATAAAAGAGGGCACATCCTCTCTAACTGATGCCCTGCAGATTCACGATTCAAAATTCTGCTTTTTGGTGTGAACACTTTCCTAAGAACAGAAAAAAATTGAAATTAATTGGTCAGGATGTACCTTCTTTTCCATTTATTGTGTTCATTTTACTCAATTTATTCCTCATTTAAGCATTTACTTTCCACCCAATATTCAATGTCCTTAAAAAACCCAACAGTAAAATCCTCAGACAGCAGAGAAAATTCATTTGATTGCTTTTAGCACTCTGCTTATTTTTCTTTAGAATTAAGACTGCTGTATGACAGCGCTCATACAGCAATCAAAATAAACTAAAATGTCACGTCCTGTTACCTGCACATTTTTATGCAAAGAACTTCTGATCTGGTGTTAATGTGTGCTGATGACCAAAGTCCTCAAATGTCACCTGATTGACACACTTAGACATTCTGCCAGAAAGTGGGTTGGCTCCCTCTCTCTCTCTCTCTCTTTCTCACACACACACACACACACACACACTCATACTCTCTCACATAACCTGCCTTTAAATTTGTAAACATCACCACAGTGCCCTGCTTACATTTAGCAACAATGATAAATTGTCCGGAAACTTGCCAGAGGCTCTCTCTTATTGGTTTTTAAAGCAACATGAAGTCCCATCGGAGAGTAAGTCTGACCCAATAACAACAGAAATGGATTTATGATAAAAAGGCGAAAGAAATGCTGCTATGGGAAAGCAAAAGACTGAGGGAGAAGCTCTTTGGGGAGAGGGAACAAACTAAAAACATGGATTTTTATAGCTCTTCAAGTTTTTGTTCATGATATCTGAAGGTTTGGATAGATGAAAATTGAACAGACAGTTTCAATAAAACACTGCTGGCCATCATTATTAGCTGCCAGGATAGCTTTTATGGTACCCAGAGAGCTAGTTAACATTTGTTGTGTTCTCCTGCTTTTTGTTGTTGTGTACAGTATGCCTGCCTAGAGAGAAAAATGTCTATTCAGCACACATGCATTGATGGTTCCCGTATAAAAACTACAATACCCAGGAGGATGCTCTTTACTTTGAATGCAGACGTGATGTCTCACTTGAAAAAAGCACCTTACTGTACCTTCTAAGTATATTTGCTGACTACAAACTGAAAGTAAGATGAGTAAATGCTCTTCAAAGACAGACATGGCACTGATCATTTGGGGGCTGTGCAAAAAGATGTGAACACAACTGTAATGCATTATGCACCTTATAAAGTTGATATGGCTAACGTGTTGGGTTTAGGATTTCCACACGCAACAGACATGGAGAAATATTAGCATTAATTCAGATCCAATCCAATATTTACTCTCTGTTTAGCTCTGTTTTTGTCTCCACCATCTCATGTGTCTCTTTAGCTGCTAAATGCTCCACAATGTTCACCAGCTAGTTGCTAACTTGGTCTGTTAGCTGTTTGGCGCTGGGCAGGTAACACACAGTGAGTTCATGAGAGCCTTTTCAGTTTAACAGCTGGTAACAGCTTGATGAGAGCTAAGAGACTGAACCATAACAGTAAAATTGTGGGCAGTAAAACGATGTTAAAAGATGTTAAAACAACAACAACAAGAACTGAGGTGAACTGCAGAGCTGGATGATAATTACTTGTGGGTACGTGACTACTTTCATATTATGTGTACATGTTTGATGACATCTAGATATAAAAATATTAATTAGAGCAGCTTTAAAGATAACCTTATTGTATACGAATGAAGCTTATGATGATTTTTTTAATGATTGCTGGCACCCTCCAGGAAGTGCATAAATATATATATTAAGATAGTAATTTGAAGAAGAGACCACATGGTACAGTACAGTATGTGTGAACAGATTTGATATCTGCACAGCAGATGGTGTTCTTTTGATTGTGTAATCTTTCACCCTCCAAACTGGTTTGCATGTTGTATAGTCAACTTTTAGTTTTAAACTTTCAAAACACTGAGTTTGAAACAAAACTGTTGTTTTAGATAAAATAAATGCTGTTCAGTACCTAATCTTATATCATGTCGCTCTTGAATTGTTCGGTTTGGATGCTGCTGCTACAAGAAGATGTTTAGAGGCGATGATCAGTAAAAATAAGAGGCTTTCACAGTTAGAAATAGGAAGTCGTTGAGTATATGCGTGTCATTAAGACTATCCGCCCTTAGCGCTCTTAGTAAATCCAAAGGAGCACAGCTTGGTGTTTGATTCAGGGCAGCATTATCAAGCTGTCACCACACACTGAGGCTTAAATCCCAGAATGACAAACCCTGGCTGCCCCTTAATATGAGACTCTGGTCAGTCAGGAAATAGAGCTGCCTTCCACCACTGTCCTCTCACTCACCCTGTGTGTCTGCATTGTTAATGTTAAGTTGATGTGTGCACATTAAAGAACGCTCCGCTCTGCTGCTTTCACAGCAGTGACACGGTGCAGCGAGGTGGTCTAGAGCTCCGGTTACCGCAGAAGACAGGTCAAACTATTCACTGACAAATTATATATATATGCTGCGGCCGTCAAACCACACCGCTTTTATGTGATAACTCGCTTGCTTGTTTTCTAATGGGTTTGACTGACACCCTCAAACACACAGACATAAATACCTAGAGACACACTAGCATTCTCTAACACACATTATGTGGACACCCACATACTGTACTTTCTCAAAAAGAGTGATATACTTTAATTCAAAAAACACCATGAAATGCTGACTTACATACACTGATTCACACACTGATGCTCACACACACTCCTTAACCCCAAGTCATGCCATTCTTCAACACACAGTCATGCTTCATCCCCTACCGTGGATGAGTGTGTTGGCATGAAAGTTTGATTTATCCTCGTAATATCCATCAGGTCAGTGGGACCTTGGGAGGGCTCGGCCATAAAATCAGGGCTCTGGCTGGGCCTTTTTAATACAGTCTCAGTAAAATGGCTGAAGGTCAACGGCACTCTCACTCAATCAGATAGAAACAGCTCCTGCAGCTGGAGCAACTGTTGTTGCATTAAAGTTGGACTGATGCTCTGCAGTAACTCTGCTCTGAATAAAAGATGTTTGTTCACCCAGTAGAAACAATGACTGTAAGAAGTTCTGCAGCAGAAACACAGCTCTTAGAGAAAGATGTCTCCCCCATGGTGAAGCCATTACTTTGAGGTAAAAGATATCAGTTCTACAGTGGGAACAGGGTAAAAGATGTATGTTCTGCTTGAGAAACACAACTCTGAGTAAAATGTCTGTTCCCCAGTTAAGACACTGAATAAGAGATCTGCTTTCCCAGTAGAAACACTACAATGGAAGTTTACCTTACTTATTTGATCTCAGAGTTTTTTGCCTCATTTACTCTGAAATATGTGTGTCAAGTCCACAAAAAGAGCTCAGCATAAGGAAATGGATCCTTCGTCATCACTCAGAAATAGCAAATCGTTAATTCCATAGAGACTCCACTATTGCCGAGCTTTATGTAAGCTAAAATTAGCCTAAAATCAGTTGTATCTGTTGAAGATGCATTACAGCATTTTGAAGGATCAGACCTTGCAAAGAGTTAATGAATTAGGCACAGTCTCTATGGGCATAGTTCTCTCATAGATGCATATTATGTGAGGAAAATGCAAATTTTTAAAGAGCATAATGAGATTTACATATAATTTACATGTGTGATGATCACATTGCTGCGTTTTAGTGATGTGATTCAGTGTCATGTTGGAGGTGTCTCACCAGCCACAATCTGGCAACACACAACTATGTTTCCATTTGTAAATGATTAATTAACCTTTGATAATTCCCTTAGTTACAGCTAAATTACAACTTTACAGAGGGTGACTGCTCAGAAATTGCTACCAATAATTGTCAACCTGTAGAAACACCAGATAAAATGAAGCTTTGCATTAGTACAGGCAGTGTGCTCAAGTCATGCCCACATCAGCTGTACAGTGCTAGTGATATACTGTAGACTCAGTGTCACTGGCTTATTGATGCAGCATATGTTCAGCTGACTAGTAATCTGATCATATTCATACAAGTGCATTTGTTGGAGTGTCAGTGCTTTTTCCTGATTCTTTATTCTGCAACTCCCCTAGAGATTGAAACCGTGTGTGTTTATGTGTGATCACAGCTAACTGTGATTTTGTACCTTTATGTGTTATATCCTTGCTGCTGCTCAGGTTCTTTTAGGGCTACCTCTAAAAGCAAAGCCATATCTAACTATACAGCCATTTCTTATAAATGGTCAGTTCCTTGTCATAAGTGCCTGACTAAGAAAGGTTTGCTCCCAAGTATAAATCTGAAGTAGAAACACCAAGAATGATTTAGGCAAAATATTTTTTCTGCTGTAAAAACAAGCATTGAAAAGCTTTAATGTCTCGCAGAGACGCTTGGTAAATGATGCCAGAGAACAGTAGGCCCTCATTATTAGAAATATTGAACAAAAGAGGCGTGTTCCCAGGCAAAAGCAATCTAATCTTTCTGCAGAACACCAAATAAAACACACTTGTAGAGATTGGTTTGTTTCTCACTATGAAATTAGTGAATTCATATTTGTTTCCCAGTAAAATAAGTTTAGTTAAACACAACTTGTAATTCAGTAACATTTGTAGGGAAATAACAACACATTTTTGTTTGTTTTAACAATATTTTGATTACTATGATCAAGTGTTTCTCAAGGACACCACTGTGACGACTAATAATATTTCTGAAATGCATCTTGATGCAAAAAAGCCCAGCAGCTGCACTGTTTTTATGGTCGTACTCAATCACTATCTGATGACATATTGTGGATTTGCTGTTGGTGGCTTTGTGTTTTGTTTTGGTAAAGAAATTAAAACCTAATTCAGAAAGCAGCGATTTCAGCTGAAAGCACATACTGAAAGTGCTGGAGAAAAACAAACAGCGAGAGCTGCAGAGAAAGGCGATAGTTGTGAGTAATTGTGCGTAAATTTCCTTCCGTCAATTTTGGGGAGCGCCTCTGACAGATGAATTATGTCGTATGTTCACAGCTTAATTATATATAGAGCATTAAGATCTGGCTGCCAGCATGATCCAGAGGGAATGAAATATATCCTTAACCACAGCTGTCCTGCGCCCATTCAATCTGATATCTGTCATAGAATATTCTATATTTAACATGTTAAAGTATTTTGAAACAAGATGTTTTAGAAACTTCAGATGTTCTCTAATGCCTAGTGCAGTGCCACATTTATAGGCTTTAAAAAGGGCATAAGGTGCAGCCCCTCTTGTTTTGCTTCTGTTTTTATCACTTCTTTACTTCTGCTGAAGTTAGCATGCTAACCAGGTAGCCTTGGCCTGTCTTGTCTTGTAATACCACTTTGTGATAGCGATAGTTGGCATAGTTGAAAATTGGTTATGCATGTCGTAATTGTGATTTGCACAGGTGGAAAGTGATAAAAAAGTGTTTTTTTCCAACCAATTTGGAGACACACAAATGATCTGGCACGATGGACTAATGGTTGGAGAAACTGTCCTGGTTTTAAAGGTTCAGTCCCAGCGGCAGCCATTACCAGTAATGTTTCCTTTTGACATTAAACACCTGCTGCTGATGAGAGGCCGCTGAAACTCTAGAATCTGAAAAAAATCAGATCAAACTATGAATGGCACAGCTAATGTACTCAGACAAACCGTATATTAATGAGACAACTGTAGCTTGTTACTAGTTAATAACAGAGCATCAGTCTTGCTTCTGCGTGGTCATCATGCTACTTTGAGTGATCTAAAAAGAAAAGTGCACATTTCTTCTTGTGTGGGACTGTCAGGCCTGCTTACCATCATTTGGAATGACCTTGTCACTCGTACTCGGCAGATCTTTGAATTACATCCCACAGCGCCCCCCCTAATGCTATCATTACCATTATTAATGGGACATGACACAAGTCATTGCCACACATAACAGTCTCCCACAACCGAGGAGTAATGGCTTTCCTCTGATGTAAGGCTGGCGGTTTCTTAGTTAGTGTGTCAGGAAGTCAAATATTGAGAGTGTAATACTTGGGCTGCAGACTTAACAATGCAAGTGTGGTGCAGGGGACCTCTCACACAAGCAATAAAATCCAATTTCATCTGTGGATGTGTGGCTGTGAATTAAATGCCCCCCATCTGTACTTTGTTTCTAACACACCAGCTTTACCAATATTATCTGGACACTGATTGAGAAGGTGCTGCTGTCCGAGGTGCTGAAATTCATTTTGTGGGTGTACGGTTGGCAGCACCGTGGTCAATATCTCTGTGGGGCGTGTTTTGTCTGACTGTAAATCATTCCTGATTACATGTAAATTATGCAAAAGATCCAATATTAAATTGCTCTTTATACACTAGTTGGAATTTATCATAAAAAAATAGCCTAAGCTGTATTTTGAACACTGTGCTGTGACTGGTTATGTGCAGTTTTGCCCTGTGTGTGACTCACTCACTTTCAATGACTTTAGTAAGTAACAATTTTTTTTGTCTTTCTACATGTTATGTAAAATGTTCAATTGCAAAAAAAGTCTGTATGGTTACAGTTCACAATGTTACCTATTAATATATCTAAGTTTAACATGTCTACCTTGGGAGCATAAAAAAGTCTAGCATTTCAAAAGAAAAGTCCTTTATTAACTCACTGTTTTGAGTCTTCATTTCATTCTGTTACCTGGCTACTGCAAAGTAAAACTGTGCACTCTCTTGACCTTCCTTAAAGGATATGAATCTATACATATATAGATATGTATAGATATTAATCTATACATATATATTAAATATAATACTATTTAAACAGATGACCTGAAATGATATGAATATGCTATGATTTATTCTTTAATTTAAAGTGCAACTTAAAGGATCTCTTTAGAATTTTTGACCACTGGAGGCAGAAACAACTGCATTTACGAGGTCCTTTGGGCTTTGTGTTCATCTGTGGTTTCACCTTATTCCACTGACTGACAGTTGCCGGTGGTAACCTGGCAAAAAAAGCCAGTGAAGGAGAAAACTGACAGCTAGCAAACAGGGATGTAAGCAACTCATGTTTTAATGCCTATCACAGCTGGTGGCTTGAGGTAGATGCAGGCATAAGCACGTTTTTGTTGTTGTATCCATGTTGAAGTCTTTTTTTTTTTTATCACAGCATACACTAGTTATAGTTTCCATGTATGTGACAACATTTGGAGAAATTGCTGTCTGATATTCTGACCCTGTGATGACGAAATGTTACAGATTTGAACAATACGGCTGAATTTCAGGACTTGAAGCTTGTGCCTTAGGCCCTCATTATGTAGTAGTGAGCTCTGTGTGCATGCATGCAACTGTGTGTAGGTGGGTGAAGGATGAGGGTTAGGGATCTTTTGCTGCTAGCGAAGACCACTGCGTTAGTAGTCTCATTATAGGCTACATCCTAATGTTTCTACAGCTGCTATCTATTCTATGGAAAGCTAAAGGTCACATCAGCATCTTAATCTGCTATTCTCCTGCCTTCTGACCCAGATGCAAACTTTGGTCACTTGGATCTGACCCACATAGCATGTTCAGTAGTCTGCATAATATATAAATCAATTTTAGTTGAATCGCAGTTCATTTAATTAAATCTTGACATTTGTTCGAGCACCCCTTTGCAAGGATCACCAACAGCAGATGAGTCTACGGCTGCAGACTTTAGCATAACTTTATCATAACAGCTTCGGTTGAGCAATTTTTAGAAGAGATGTTTGATGTGAAAGAGACTGCAGAGATACTGAAAAGATGCCGCTAAGAGCCAAAAGTATGTGGACAGTTGGATGAGCATGGGCAGAAAGATCATTGTTGAGATATTTTAATGTTCGAGTTTGTGAGTATAAAGGACTTTCGCAACATATAAAGTGAAGTTTTTTTTCTTTTGCACAAGAAGAAACCTTAAGAACAGAACAACAGCAAGAAAAAAAATCACTTTTATGAAACCCAGGAGAGCATACATTTGACCACCACTGATTAAAACTGCAGCAGGCAAGATTTTTAAATAAAAATTCATCAATCTGAATCATAGAATTGCTGCATAAAAAAGAGTGTCGGTGAAGACTTTTCTGCTGTTTCCACTTTTGGTCTTGACTTCCAATTTGTCTTTTCCCATGGGCAAAGAAATGTCCACATAACTGACCACAGAATGAAATCAACATAATTTTGAATAAAAAATGCTGGAAACTGAAACTTTGAATTAGAGATATATTCAAGAGGTGATCATGAGAACCTGAGCCATCCAACCTTTAAATTTTTAAAGAAGGTTTGGGCTAGAACCTGGTGACACAGGTGGAAGTGAATACCCATTATTATACTTCCTCTGCCTCTGGGTCAGATCATCATGCCCCAAAGAGTCATTTTTTTTCTGGCTATTGTTGCTGTCACTGTCGACTCTAGTCAGATAAGTACATGAAGACTGAACAATTCCTGGGTTGTCAAATTGTCCTGATTTAGGTGTAATTAGTGTCATGGAAAGCTTCTGCATTTTTTCAGCACCTTTATAAGCAACAGGTGAAAGGGCTACACAAGCTATAACACTGGTGTGTGTACTAGTAGCTGTAAGCGTAAGAGTAACCGTAAGAGTTTTGACTTGATCGCTGCTTGTTTCCTTTTATCTTTACTACATAGGGTACATTTTTGTAGACAACCCCCCTCAGGCTTCCAAATCCATGTCTTTGTGTCTCTGTATAAATAATTGGTTGAGTTGAATTTCTGGGGTGTTTACATAAAGGAGCTATTGTATTATTTATCATCTTAGACGAAATAACATATGCATGTATACACAGTGTACAGTTTAGCAGTTAGATTACTCTCTGTCGGCTTGTCGCCTCGGCTGCGGTTCCAGCCTCAGTAAAATACACATCTCATCATCTGGAGCTTCCTTCCTTTACCTCAGAGCCTAGCTGCCACTCCAACACAGTAATTACCTCGTCCTCCTTTACTGCTAATGAGAAGGTAAAATATGAGCGTCTGGCAACTGCAGTCATTTGCGACCCCAGCTCGCTCCCGGCAGGAGAGGAGAGGCAGAGAGGGAGAGACTAATTTCTACCCACAAGCCACCGCTGAATGATGCCATCGATCCTCAACCCACCTGTACAAGTTATCCTACATGACCCTGGGTCTGTTCAACATGAATAATCCACATTGTTTCTCATGGAGCTGTTCATATTCAAATGTGCCCCCACCAACGTCTTGTCAGCTGGTGTCTTTTTAAGCGGAAGTTGGTATTTGCAGCTTACAGTTCCTCACGCTCTTGCTCTACAGAGCATCATACTACAGCCCCGTTCACGTTGTTTAAAAATAAAGAGAATGGCCAGATTATATTATTGCCACCAGAAGGTTGTTAAGATATTGTTTCATTTTCACATCCCTCCAACACCTTCTCATGTTTCATGAACCCTGTACAGTAATATCCTGCATGATTTAAGAGTTACAATAGATGACCTTAACAAGTGAATGTGACTTAAATTTGATCTCTCAAAGGCACCTTTCACCTCCTATCAGCAACAAAACACGAGCATTCAAATATCATCAAAATGAAATGTATGCTTTATGGGCCCATAAGACTCTTCACTCACAAGCCAATGCATATTTCCATGTCATCAGCATGCTCTTCTATTCCATTATCATTTTTTATCTGATAGGAAACAAATCAGGGTTTTTCCAGTGTCAGGAACAAAAGCCATTTTCATGTTGAAGGTTATAGAAAAGCACAGTGATGTAAGGGAAAAGATTATATTGGTGCCCTTCGGATAGACTCCAATGTCACACATGAGGAGACAAAGAATTTCATCACAGCGGCAGTGGTTTTTTGAAGGCAATCAGAAACATTTTATGCTCTTTGCCGAGCTTCATATTTGCCATAAAATCTTAGAGATTGACTCCCAACCCTTACCACAGGGGTGAAAAAATCCTATTAGATTGAAAAACAGCAAGGGACATTGAAAACGTATTAGCAATGATAACAGAGATTGCTGAATGCAGTGCATTCAGTATAACTATTTTAGTGGAAAAATACAGCCAGGGCATGAGAAAATTAAATTCATTTCAGAGGATCATGTAAATGCTAATGTTTACTGGTTATACAGACACTTCCATTAGAAAACCATTAGCAGGACGATTACAATGATTAACTTAAAATTGACTTACCATATCAATTCACTGATACTACTGACCATATTGCGATGTTGTTACCAGATTAGGAAAAGACTTTCTTCAGTATCTATTCAATAAACTTCAGTCTAAATCTATAGTAGAGTTGTCAGGGAGGTTTCTAACTGGATTTAGAAACCACAGGTTGGTAGATGCAACATGTCAATATGATGTTATTACAGTAAACCTAATGGCCTGACCCCTAGTCTCAACAAGAAAGAGTCCAGCTCAGCTGATTACAGATGGATAACACAGTGATTTTATTGCAATGGTAAACATGTTGCTGCAGCTTAGTTCATGTGCACTTGAACACAAAATCATGCTTCATTTCCCAGAGGTCATATGATGGTTAATTCTAAAGTGTTCATGGCACATCAAAGTGGATCTTGCAGCCTTTTGTACAAACAAGAACACGTGGAGACATGGCTTCAGGCCTGTCTTATGCAAGCAGTGCATGAAAAGACCTGTAAAAAATGAAAGTATTTCTTCAATCTATATGTTTGAGCCCTTTGGCTTGTATGGAAATGTTGCCAAATATCCATGTTTCTAGCTGAGTTTGGGATGTTGTGGGTCAGCAGATTTGGCTGTGTTATGGCACAGAGCAACCATATGTTTCCACATTCCTGGTCTGTAAATGGCTAGATATTGAGCAGGTTTATTAGCACCCCACCAGCTTTGGGCACTCAGAACCAGACTATGGTACTTGGCCTGATTTTGGCGTGTCATTCACAAGGGTCTATAAAGAAACAGTGGAAAATGAGACTGAGTAAAAACATGACTGGGAGCTGTTCAGTGACAAAAAGTAGCAAAATCTAATCTGCTCAATTTGTGCACAAATGCTGGCACTAAAAGGCAAGGAGAACACAAAAAAGACTTGAATAGGCAGCTACTCTGCTTGTGTTTCAAGCTCTCTGCTCTTCCCCAGGCAGAATACCATATTTATGTTTTTTTGGCTTTAATTATCAGGTCACTTCCTCTAATTCCCTTATTCTTAGAGACATGTCACTGAGCACTATAGAAGTGCTTGTTGGACACCTTTCCAACATCAGAACTGGGGGGTGTGGCTGTGTCCTTAAAAATATGCAACTTTCCATGACACTTTCATGTCCACTTCACGCAGCGACTGGCCTGGTATGTCGGTGTGTGAAAGGAAGTAGGATCTGAACTTATCTGTCAAGCTCTCCTTTTTTATTTGTCCGTCACTTTTCATGTCTACAAACAGAGTGGGACATTTTGAGTGGCTTCCAGGAAAAACGTAAGTGACTACTGCGTCTCCAACATCTCCAGGCTTTTCACCCCAACTTCATCATTCTTCATCGTCATTTCTCTTCCTCTGTAGTCAGTTGACATGTCATGCAAGCTTCTTCTTTTTGAGCATAAACCTCTTGATGCTAAAAATGAAGAGGAGGTCTACATGCTGAAAGCCTTTTTTGAAACTGCTATAATTTGCCTTCACGTGCTTGAGATTTGCTTTTGAAAACCTATATGCACTTAGTGTTCCCCACCTACCTAACTATGGTTTTTCCAATACAATGTTAGGGAAGCACCCTTGAGATAAAATAACTGGTCATCTGTGGTAATGATTTCTGATCGCCTCGGCTCGGAGTGGGAGAGTGTGAAAGGGTCTGATAAAGGCTGGTAGCACACTGAGTAGAAGAAGTGACAAACGACCACCTTCAATACGTTTTAAAAACACAATATTTACAGCTATCCTAGTGAAATGTAAACTTGCTGTATACAATCAGCTGCTACTGATGTGCTCATTCTTGTCCCTTTAATTATTCATCTGCAGGTTTATGCACATTTGTTCTTCTCTTGAGGCAAATTAAAAGTTAACAAGCATTTGTTATGGAAAAAAAGGCATTTTCTCAGACCTCTGAGGTGTTGCGTACTTAGAAAATAAAATGTTTTTCACTGAACCTCCTGAAGCAACCCCACCCCCACAATGCTTGTAATTAAATGGGAGCATGTACATCAGTGTGCGTTTGCATTGTTCAGCTACCAATCAATTAACTGCAAGTAGCCCTGTATGTCTCAGCCTTTTATCATGAAGTGTTTCTCTAATTGACTGAAAGTCCTAACTCTGCTCTTAAAGTTCTGAATATAAGCAATACTGAGGGAGACTATTTAGAATTAAATGGATGGATTCAATATAAGTAAACAGTCTGGCTGCTTGCCTCTGCCAAAACAGTAAAATACTGCAAACGGAAATGCTTTTGCACCATAAATGCTAGCTCAGATTAGCCTTTACCACTCTAAACCAGTGGAATAATATTATTTAAATTTTATTTATATTTTTCTCCACTTGTCCATTACATATAAATGATGATATTTCCCATTTACTAGTTTATTTTGATATGTTTATGTTGTTAGATGGTTTGAAGTTGGACACCTATATTATAATTGTGTACGAACTGCGTAGTGGGTGGAGCAGCTGGTTCTGGAAGTACTTTTCCCAAAGTCTGAATTTCTCTTTTTAGCTTCCTGTCTTTTTCATCATTTTGGCACGATGTATGCATCTCTAAATACTACAACACCCATGAGCGTCCCATGGAGAAGAAGCCAGGCAGTTGTCCAAATTCATGATGTGATGTTGTTTTAGATGGAAACAAAACATCACACCAGAGTTGACAAATTCATCCCAAATTGACTCAGAATCCAAAAATGAATTCTGTACACTTTAATATCAGTTTTAATACAAAGTGTGATCTTTAGCTTTTGCCTGTAATCAGCAGTATACATAACATAATTTTAGCTTTGTGATTAATGTCTTACCAAACAAGAGTCACAGTCAGACTAGATGGTTCTCATATTTAATGTTTACTATGTTCACCATCTTAGCTTTGAATGTTAGCATGCTAACATTTGCTAATCAGCACTAGACAGTTGAGGGGAATGTTTTTGGCTTTGCAGATAGACTGATGGTGGCAAAGTTATTACAATTCATCTTAATGAATGTTTGTACCACGTCATAGTAATCCATCCAATAACTGTAGAGACATTCATTAAAAATATTATTGTCAACCTCATGGTAACACATAGGATTCATCATCTGAGGACCATTAATGTTTGTGCAAAATGTCATGGCAATCCATCCAGTAGTTTACTCACTGACAGACTGACATTACCAACCAGAGAGCTAAGCTGCAAGCGTAGCTAAAAATCCTTGGCAGCTGTATTAAATTTGCCTCTTACGTTTTTGTGTGAACAGGCTTGCACTTCTGACTTTCTGTCAAAGAGCCAGATATTTTGTGTCTTGGTTACTCATCAAATGTGCTGATGATTCAACAGGGAGAGGTTAATGTCCTTACAAGCCCTGCAAGTGCTCCAGCTAACAGTGTTTATGGAGAAAATGAATGGGAACCAGAACCAGGGACACCTGATACAAAAACCTCCCACACAAAAAACACTACGGAGACTGGCAGGTTGGGAATTGAGGCAATGATTGGCTGTCACAGACATGGTCTGGATCTTCTCAAACTGCACAGTTAAAAACTGTTTTTGTGCACATAAAGTATTTCTGTTTTCATATAGGTCTGGTATTGAAAATATTTTTGTTTCAGAGTTCATTGTGCTACTTGAATTATAATAGTTGTCATTACAGTTGTTATCTGAATTGAAACTGGAAAAAGAAAGTAAAAAAGAAAGAGGGGGAAATTGTCTAGGCCAGTGCAAGGCCTCTAACAACCACAGCCTGATGAAACTGCAAAGCTATAAAGCAAACTAGATCAGAAAATGACATCTCCCTATTCAGATTGACTGATTCCTGTCAAGGCTTCCGTGTGAAAAGCGCATTCTCCGAGCGGCTGGTACAGAAGGCTAACCACACGTAGATAAGGCCAAGCTTGGCTGGTGACACGCCTGGCTTGGAAGGAAAAGCAAATCATTCAGGACAATCTATTCCCACCGCTGCCAGTCACTTCACTGCTGTCAATTCAATACCGGCTGCTCCGGAGCAACACAGTGGCCTGTGAATACCATTTCCATATAATTATTCCTACATAAATGGCAGACTGCTCGCTGTTTCATCAACCTTTTGGACCACACGCTGGCAAATAGATAAATAAATAACTAAAGTTCTCAACTAAATTTAGTGAAGGGGTGAGGAAAAGCTAATGGAATTGAGTGTCCTGCAAATGGGCAACAGGAAGTGTTTTGTAGCTGTGCTCATGTTCATTGTTAGATGGGATGACCCCTACTTGGAGAAACATTTGTCACAAACATTTTTTCCTTTGCGGAGACAGGGGTGAAGGGCTGTGCAATCAACAACTGACACAAGTAAGAAAATGGGCTGTAGGTATGAGATTATTTGGCTAAAACAATACATATTATAAAATCCTTAGAGGCTACCAGGATAATGCAGCTTTTTGTTTTTCGCCTAGAGCTGTATAAACCTGCTCTTAGACAAAGTACTAACAATGTACATTCTGTATCTCCATCAGGAGTTTGTGTGATCAAATAGTTTCTGAGCTTTTAAGACAAAGTTTGCTTCTCAAACTCTTGTCCCCTCATCAAGACCAGTGACTTTTTCCTGCAGACTCTCCCCTGCTGTGAAGTTAAAAGCATTTGCATTTCACAGCCACAGTGGTGTGACTGAAGCTTTTATCGACCTAAGTGCCCTTTAGAATTTCTTAACATATAATTTGAGCATAAAGCATCCTTCTCATCTGTCATTCATGGCCAACATTTGTAACAACATGGTCCTAAAACTCAGTACCTTAATTAAACTTGTGTTATGCCAGGAATATTTTTTTCTTAAACACTTCACATAGAAGACTGTTTTTTTCGGTGTTGGTGCAAAAAGAAATAATAAAATAAATCACCTGAGATGACCAGCAGCCAACTCCACACAATTCAGTTTCCAAGAGACAAAGTGCAAATGAGCTTACATTTACAGAAGAACAGTAACAAATGAATCATTCCAGCATTAATCAGATACACTAGAACCATTTCAATAAATTCTATTAATACTTATGCATTCATGCAGCACTAAAGTAAATGTCAGACTGACATTTGTACTCATTTGAACTCATTTGTACTAAAGAAGGGATAAAAAAAAAGGAGGAGCAGCTTTTTACATTGTGAGACAGTTTGATCAAATCACATATAGATTCAGTATTTTACACAAAGATTCACTGATTTTTCCAGAAACTTAACCTATCACAGCATGTCAGATGGGAGATTAAACATGATTGATTACTAAGATTGCCCCTCTTGTGATAAAACTATTACGACATCATATTTTTATGCATCACTCTGTCTTATTTTCAGAAATTGACAGTTGAGGTTGACCATTTATTCATACAGCTATTCATATTATTGCTTAGTTGGCTCAATTGCATCTACTGCAGTATGTCATCGTCCTCGGCAGCTCCGAAGTCTTAAATAGAGAAATCATGTACTTTCCCCTGCTTTAGTTTTACCTTTCATGCTCTTACATCATTTTTCATGAGATAATAGAACAAGCTGGTTACAAGCACTAATTATTCAGTATTAACCGAAATAAGCAGAAGAGCATCAATATAATAACTTCAGAAATGATCATTGATTCTAACAGAAGATCCAGCAGCTCTTAAAGCATAATTGGTGTACATTTAACAGGAATACAGAGCATTGGTGAAAAATACATTTACTCAGTATATTTTAGAGGGAGATATTTGACAACTATCATTAGTAGTTAATTTGCATACATAGGTATTTCACATATTATTTAAGCATTTTCTTGTGAACAACTGGAGACATTCACTCCCACAGGCCTCTAAAAATAATTTGAATTAAGACAATCAGAGGCGGAAAGTCCATCTTTTTTCTTAACCACTCGCTGATGTATCCAACATGTGATAAAGGAGCTGATATTTTTCCATTTAAAGGGTAAAGATTTTGGGGATCACTTCTATGATCCATAAGACTTTTATGAAATCAAATCCCTTTGATAATGAGTATAGACAGATATTACCTCTATATATAGTAGTTTTCATAGTTAGTGCATAGTTAGTTTGCATGAAATCCTTCAAAACTTTATCTTATTATCAGCTTCACAGTTTTGTGTTCATTTTTTCTTTTACACCTCATCAGAGGTCAGTCACTGTTAATGTAACTGGAAGCTACAGGAAGTGCAACCACCACTGTTTATATTAACAAATGTATCACTACAACACATCACGTGACTGTGTTGTAAACAAAGGGACGGTGTTTCCTGCTACAGAAGCAGCATCATACAGAGATGTTTCTGGCACCTGCAGACCATGGAAAGTTCAGCTGTGGACGATTTTTCTTTAGCCGACAAGCTTGTTGATTGATGTTGGTATTTTCAGGAACCCTAACCCCAGTTGTAAACAGCTTTTTCACCAACATGATGTGATGCATGTGGAACACTTCAAGCCCATTTAAAGAGCACATCCTCATTTACTATAACACACATGATCTGATGGAAATTAATTGGAGGCAGTGAACCAGATAAGTAAACCACTGGACCACAGGTCTCTGTTAAGGTCAGATCCATCATGCGACAATACTGCAACACCGCAATGTGCTTAGTCAGTGTTACACGCAGACGATAGATTGCATTTGGATTGAATATTGGAGTGACCTCCCTCTCCATCACCCTCTTCACATTCCCTGTAAACACATACACATACACAATTATGTACTCAGCTCACAAACATCATTCACAAATACTCTTTGCTGGCAGTCATTAGAGTCCCATGAGCTCCTTTGCTTGTACCTCCTCAGTCCCGTAGATCTCTATTGCCAATAATCGTTATAATTGATGTTTCCCTTCCAAGCCTCTAATGATGTTTTTAGTATTTATGGTTACAGACAGCCAGGCAGGCTGATTCATAATAGTTTCTCCCTGCCATTTTATTGGCATGGCGTTTCTCACATTCACATCAGTAAATTAATTTTGACCCGGTGACGCGATATATCATGGCAAACCACTGCACGCTGTCTCTCTGTGACCAGGTTTTCTTAAGCTGTTGTCGTAAAGAATAGTTTATCGATCCTCCCCGCTGACGCTTTAATAAGTGCTTTGCATAACAAGTGTTTTACTGCAGGGTAAATCACGTGGGCTGGCGGCAGCTGTCAAATGCACAAGCACACACACATATGTATACACAAAGCAGTGAGAGGGCGCAGAAGTGAGTGACCAGGTTGAATGAGGGAGCATAAAAGTGTTTGCTTCTTTGAAACAAATTAAATTAGTCAAATGTCGGTAAACAAAAAAGTTTAAGCTTGTTTTAGCCCTTCCACAGTGAGTTACGTATCCATACAAAGAGAAATATGTCAGGATGATACAAATCAGCTTTCACCCACTTAAATAATGTCTTGCCTGTTGCTAGCAGGTTAGCCAGTGCCAGCGGATCTGTTAGGAACAGGAAGGATTCAATCAGGGAGATCCACGGGCCAGTGCGGAAGCCCCTGAGTGAGATCGATGGCTTGAGAAGCAGGTCGCGAAGGGGGCAGCTCCCCTGGTACAGTGTTTCATCCCCGTCCTGTTGCCCCTCCTGTTTAGGGAGTGTGACTCCGGGTGGAAAAGCACGGCTGCATCCAAGTCCCAAAGGCTCAATCCAGCCCAGGCCCACCACAATAATATCATTTTATGTCAGCCATGAGTGAAAGTTTTTCCAACTTGGGGAGGGCTGATTGATGGCTGCTGTAAATCAATGTTGAGAGTGCTGCATAGGATTTTATAGCAGGGGAGAATGGTGCCGGTTGTATACAACCCACAACTATCCCTAGCTAGCCATGCTTTTACCTCCAGTTTAACTATTCTAGGAATTTGTGCTTTTCAAAATATAATTGTGAAAGAAACAAAACTAAAAATGTGTAGAACATGCAGAAAATCCCTGTGGAGAAATATAATGAATTTGTTATGACAAGATATATAAAAGAGTGAAACCAAGTCATCTTAATTGTGCCTGTAGGAACATTACTGGGCAATTTTGGTTAGTGGTCACATGAAAAAGACTTTTCCCCCATACAAATTTATAACAAAAGCTGGCATCTGCCCCAGGGCCTCAGAGGCCCCCAGAGGCTCCATGTGTACTGCATGTGAATTGGTTTTGGTAATATGATCAATTGTGCCACTGAAGTGCAACATCACCTCAGGCGGTTCTGGCTAAATTTGTGGCTGTTTTTTTTTCAAGGGGTCCTGTGCCAAAGTCTATTGTAAAATACCTTACTTGTTGATTAGTAGTTTATGATGTGAAATATGTTGCATATTCCATCCTTATCCCATTCTGGGAAATGGCATTTATCTCAATACATCCCTGATCATAGTCCCAGACTGATCCAGGCCCAGTAAAATGAAAGGAAAAACTGAAATGATCTGGAATCTCTGAGCTGAAACCTATATTTAATGAGACCCAGGAAAGAAGCAGTTCAGTATCCTGAGGTATTACATCCATGTTAGACAATTACTGAAGATTTACGTCCTGTGCCAACACAGGAAGTAGGATGTTCCACATGTAGCAAGATAGAAAGTATGGGTGTGGAGGTTTGGGGTGGTAGATGTGCATCTCTAACTTTGATGCAGGAGCCTGGCGTTCACCTCCCATCAGAGAATATTTACCTTTTTATTAACCATAACCATGACCTTGTAACCATACTTTAGCTGCCATATTGCAGAGCATTTTAACACTGGCATTGAACAGAATCTTGGATTTTGCAGAGATACCCAGCATCAGTGTCCTTGTCTGGTGATAGAGTTGAAAAGAAGAGTCTGGATCGATCGGGCAAATATGGATGCATACGACTCTGTAGATAAAGATGTTTACGCACCATGACTAGACTGCTACTATATGATATAAATGAGCATGTGCATCAGATGACGAATGACCACTTGCGATGAACTTGCTCTCGTCATTGCCTTTGGATTATCAATACAAGATGATTGATTACACATGGTAACTTGTGGGGGGAGTGAGGGGTTACAAATGACCACTCTGTAAACTATTCCTTTAAAAAAGATCTCCTACTGATCTCCTATCTCTAACTATGTTGCATGTAAAACTATGGAGTTAAATGATAAATATGCAATGTTAAGAGAAGTTGTTTCATTCCACATTTAATTTGGCTGGCATTGCTAATAAATGTTAACAGGAGACTGTGTGCTCCAAGTGCTCAGAAATAAAAACATTACTGTGAAAAGCTTTTGAAAGTCCAAAAAGAGAACTTGATTGAGTGATCAATACCAATGTCTTGTAAAGATGCACAGCCTTCCCTTGAAGTGATCACTAACCACTGGAGAAAAAGCATAAAAAAATCAAAGATTTTGATTAGTCTGTTGATACAATCATCTGTGAAACAGAGACTAAAAAAAGGAGAGCTTATAAAAATGCTTGAAGAGAAAGAGGAAAAATAACCGACAAGATGTAAGAATAGGAAAGAAAAATAACAAAATGCAAAAATAACATGAGAGTGAAATACTAAGAAAGTGTGACTATGTGCACATGTGTTTTTGTGTGTGTTTTCAAAGAAACAGCAGAGGCAAAAGTCATGTCAGTCAAGTGGTTGTGAGTCTTCAAAGAGATAAAGGAAACAGAGGAACCGTAGACAGAAAAAACAACTTTTGATCACTGGTTTTAAAGCTGGAGCTAGTCATCAGATTAGAAGAATACTATATTATTATTATTATAAAATATAAAATATGTATTTTTACACACAACAGACCCCCCAGCACCAAACAAAGAAATAAGATAGTAATTTATGTGAGATTTGCCCAATGTAAGTGAGGTGTCGGATGACTCCAGGGGTGTTCTCTATTATTGAAATTGTTAAGAAAAGCAGAACTTGTCAATGCTGTTTATTATACCTCCAAAACAGCAGCCAATAGGATGCATTTACACGTTATTCTACAAAACCATGGTTGATCTTTTTGCTGAAAATGTGCACGTATGGATAATTTTGCCAGTACAATAACAGGGATCAGAGTTCAGACCAGTCATTTTGTTTTCTTTTGCTGTGTATTAATATCATTTGTGGCAAATATGAAAGCTCAAATGTTATCTTGCCTTATCAAGGCAGAGCGGTAGCCTCGCTACAGAGGCAGTGAAGCTGGAGAAGAAGGATTTTCTAGGCTGACTCTGTAACATGCACAAAGGTTGTAATGACTTCATTTTACACCTTATTAGTCTGATTATTTTACTCCCAAAAATAATTGCTCTGTGACCTAAATAATACCTGGAAACTGCAGATACAGCACTCTGTCTATGGAAAATATTTGCAGAGTGTTACAAACAAAATGTGTTCTTTCAGCTTAATAATAATTTATTTAAAAATATATTTTCATTATTTACATTCCAGCTTGTCTTGGTTTTGCTAGGTCTCTCCTTGTCCAACTTACTGAATTCGATACAGTAAATGCAGTAAATTGTAAATTATAATATGCTGTTATACATGTAGGGGTGAGATTTAGCTTAACCACACAGTACCACATAAATTCCTCAAGATTCACTGAAATCTTTATATGGTCTAATATTTATATAAACACATGTTATTAAGTCAAATTGGCATCTTGACTTGATTTTGACTAAATTACTGTATTCTGCCTTTGCAGGGCAGTGTTGCTGTTTGTGAGCTGGTTGCAAACATTTTGTCCATCATTGCTCTCCATCATGACACCGTTGAATGTTTATTGAACTAATTTCTCATTCAACTAGCATGTGTGTTGAAGTAATGCTTTGTGATTGATTGATATTTAAACTGGATCAATCAAGATTTTCTCTTAACCTTTAATTCAGCTCCCAGTGAGCACTGGCAGGGTCACTGTGCTGTTATCCCTCTGCCATGTTATTGGTATCATAACTTAAGTGTAAAGCAGAAAGAATCCTGATCTCCTGTCGGCCTCGTTTCGGGTCATTTATTTGTATATATCACCGTTGTTCATCTTAGAGCAATGTTGACTGAGTGACTGAACGTGTGGGGCATATAGGGAACATACTGAACTTATCAGAAAATGTGAGGCCATACAAAAGTATAATGGTACTGTAGCTGTATGTAGGTGGCTGTTGGTGTGGAAGAAGGGTGCCTGTAACCTTCCAACTTAATATCTATAAGCTGTATTAAATCAATCATTACATTGCTGGCTGTGTTATAATTTTAGTATTAAAGTTAATTAAAGTTATCAGATTGTAACTGTACTTCATCACATACTGACAAGTAGTTATCAAGGGGGAATTAAGTAGTAATTTAACTTATAGCCTGAGGATGATTTATACTCAAAAGGAAGTTCTTACATCTAGTCCATAAAAATTATTGTACTGTATACTTTACAGAGCCACTTTATTTTGTGCTACCGAAGCTTCAGACTAATTGTTGTCTTAATGTAGTGGTTGATTCACAGTCTTTTTGCCTTGTGACCCCTTAATATGATGCATGTTTGCTGCTGTTATAGGTTGTATTTCCATCAGTTTAATTTGTGTAATTATTTGAAGCCAGAAGAGGTGAAACAATTCTTAAGTATTACTCATGAAAAAAGCAACAATTAGAGAAAAGCCTAACAAATAATGAGAATTTTAATTGTCTTGGATTCACCCCCTGGGGTTTGACACCACTGGTCTAATACATACTTATTAGACAGGTGCGCAGCAAAATGAAGTCATGCATTTAAAAGTGTTTAAAGTGTGAGTTTACCCTAATTTCAGAAGAAGGTTGTCATAATATTGAACATCTCCATATTAGTTAATAACAGAATGACATGCTGCAACAACTAATTAAAAAGTCAAATCAACACCTTAGAAAATTATAGCCTCAATAACAAAAAAACAACACATGTTACAACAACAATATATGGTTGACTTGTTTTGTCTTGGTTGTTGCAGCCTGTCTGTGTTGCATTCAAGTGCTGACAATGAGCAGGACTTTTTGAAGTTTGGTAGTTGTGCTATTTACAACCTGTACACTTGAGGTAGCAGCTTTAAAGTTAGACTAGTTTTGAAGAAATAATTGAACTCACTGCTAGTCACATTTCCCCTTTTGAATTTATTGATCTTTGTTTCATTTTAAAGATGTATTATGTTCATGATTTCACTCCTGTTTTGATTGATTTTTGCAGCCAGTGGCTATATAGATGCTGTTGTTTCATACTGTAAATTTAATGCTTGGTGAAGGTCTGCAGTATGACTGAAAAGTTACATTTTTAATGAAAGTGTGCAGGAATTCAATACATTGTGCTAAAGAAGCCACAAAAGAAAATGAATTTGATCTCATTAAGCTACATATATAGAAGCTTCTTGCTACTTTACTTGAAATGGTAGTTTGTCTGCAGCTCACCTGCTTTAAATCAGAATTATTACACAACTACAGTGTGACAAGCTACACAAACGTTGATGTAAATGTGTTGTTGACTTGTTTGATGCATATTTTGCATTTTGATCTTTTTTCTTGTTTGTTTGTTTTTTGAGAAATTGCCTCCAGAGTAAGATAATGTAGGTCATTATTGCACTTTGATTCAAATATAAAAGCTTAGAAAAAAAAATAGTCACCATTATTCCACTCTTGCAGTTTAACCAATTTCATGTTCTTTTCTTGCTGTCTTTAAGAGTCACACAGGTTACTGCTCTAACACACGTACACCCACACAGACACACACACCCACCAAGTCATAATCTTTCTTACTGCATCTAGCGATATGAGGAAAGCTGACTTTTCCACATCAAGGTGAGTGGAGGGAGGGAAGGCATTATCAGCCACAGAGAAAGATAAGAGTTACGTTGGTGGACCAGGAGTCCTGTGTAAAAATCCAAAGGTCACCCAAGCTTGACTTCACACCAGTAGACATGGAGACACTGAAGGTCAGAGAGATTGAAGGGGTAATCCATTCACAAGGATGACAAGCACACCTTCAGTTTCACCCAGGTCCATTTCCTCATGGCATGTTCTTTTTTTCTCTGGAGCTACGCTTTTGCAAGATTTTATCCTTTTGTGTTTTTGTTAATGCCAGATAATACACAGCGATTCTTTGTCTCAGTAGAGGGGACAAAATTACAACTATTACCCAGCCAGAAAGGTGACCAAAAGAATGAGAGAGGCAGCGACAGGGAGTAAAAGTACACCTGAAGCAGAGCAGTGAACCCTGCTAGTATCAAGTAGCATATTAATTCTAGTGGAGCACCCTGGATAAGTGGGGCCCCTGGGCACTGCACACTCTGGATATAATCATGAAGTCACTGCAGTCGATAACATAATATAATATACAGTATAATGCTAAACTGTAAAATGGATGTAAACAATTCAGCAGCAAACACAATCATCAGGATGGAATTTGCAAAGGTCTTATAAGGTAAGGTGTTTTTTCAGCTTGTAGATGAGACATGAGTAAATACACAGGGTGTCTATTTCAGTGAAAACTGGAATGTGACCAAATTGAACCATGCAGACTCTGGCAAAATTTAATTCTTGCAAAAATCTGAAAATAGCAGTCAGTTCAGAAACAGCTTACATATTTGACTTAAGAGGATGTGAATTTAAATCCAGGCATTAGAACAGCACAGCAATCCCTTGTGTTTCCTGATAATTTTTCTGTCTCATCTTTCTGTTGTGGGTCTTCCTTATTTTATGGTAAAACAACCAATTTCTGTATTAGGAGCAACTATACTGGTACATTAAAACCTCAATAATGGGTCATTATAGTGTACGTCTGTTCCTCACACTGGAAAAATCCTTTGTGTATCTTCACGTCAAGCATGTTTGAACTAGTTTTTGGACAAACACTGTGGACCATTTACTCCTTTAGTGCAGTTTGTTTGTGCAGCATAGGTCATTCAAAACAAATAAATAACCATGCTGAAAGGTCTGACAGTGCAGGTCTCAGTCCTCTTCCAAGTATACTGTGCTGTGGTGCAGTTTGTCAGGAGCAGGAATGCAATACAGACTACTACAGTTTGCAATAGACAAACTGTACATCTAGAAAAAGCCCACAAAACACCACGTTTTCATGGGTAAAAGATGGATGGTGACACGTGATAGCCAGCAGTTCCTCATATTTGAAAAGCCTGGCACAAGAAAATTAATTGAGGGAAAATTGAAGTCTGGATCACGGATCACATTCAGCTTTTTCTTCCCTGTACTCTTAACTGCTCTGAACAACAGAGCAAGTGAAATATAGGCAAGGCCATAGTGCTTGCCAAAAACCAGTTCTCAGTGTGGCTGGAGTCCGCCAAGGCTGTCCCCCGGTCACCAAATCTGTCTGTGATTTTCATGGGCGAATTCTCAAAGTGCTGCCAAGGAGTTGTGAGCGTCCAGCCTGGTGACCTTATGGTTGGTTTTGCTGGCATCATGATCTCAAACTGGGGCAATTTTATGCCAGATGTAAAGTGGCTGGGATGTCAGTCAGCACCGTAACATTTGAAGTCCTGGTCCTGATGGAGTATCTCAACTTATGAGCAACCTACCAGTAAATTATCTTTAAAATGCTTGTAATCAGACACTGTGTACTCAGATAAAGCAAAAACAAAACACAACAGATTGTGTTTTCCTCGGTTTAAACCAAACAAAAACTAACTGCAGGTACAATCAAACCTTTAAGTGCTTCTTCAGTCTGGCTCGCCACATTCTTTTGAGGTCTTTAGTTCTCGGCCATTACCTACAACACCACTCCCAGCTTGAAGACAGTTGCGACGCAGTGTGGAACCATTAGGAGTGAAAAGTTCTAGGCTAAACCCCTCTTGGATTTTCTCAGCCTCTGGCCCTATGACCGTGCATCATGTTGGCTGAGCCTAATCTGACAGGATGCTAATAGATCGTCTAATTAACATAATGTCCACCCATTAGGAGTGGTTAACCTTTGACCCATCACACTGACAGGGATAATAGGAGAAGTGGAAAGAAGCACACTCATGCTCATGCACTATGAACTTATGTTATTTACATACACATTTCACAGGGTCTGTGCTCATGTGCATATATGGATGGGAGCAGTGATATTTT
This sequence comes from Lates calcarifer, assembly GCF_001640805.2. Lineage (NCBI taxonomy): Eukaryota > Metazoa > Chordata > Actinopteri > Centropomidae > Lates > Lates calcarifer. The sequence goes on from NC_066854.1 coordinate 5,075,557, forward strand.
GGACTTAAATCTTTTTACGCACACACAGATGTACTGTTACTGTCCATATCACTGTGCCTAATTATTCAGCCCTTAAGCTATGCTATAATCTTGAGCCACCATAGACGACAGGAGCACAGAGCGGTCAGGCTGTCTTCATTTCACCTCACTGAACTACTGTTGCTGTTTCACCCATAGCGAAAAAACCAAGCCTGACCACTCTCCGCAGCCTTGAACTTTGGTTCGCTCTTCTGCACGCAGACACACACACACACCCCACAAACATATGTGCGTCCTCGCCACTGATCCGTCATGACGTCTCATTCCACCTCATTTCCTCAGACCCTTGCTTCTTTCTAATTGAGGCGGCAGCGAATACAATTATGGTGAGAATCATCCCGGACTGATGTGAGGACGGATTAACGGGATTAAGAAGATAATCTGTTGACCCTCTGGCCCTGGCGCAGTATGAGGCTGGGAAGGCAATTTGAGGCTGAGAGAAGAAGAGATAGGGGGGCTTTAATGAGCGAGCTGACGAAAGCCTCTGACCACCGAGAGGCTCGCTTGGCGTGCCGCTGGGGGATTACTTTCTGCAACACTCCCCTCCACAATCTCACCTTACCCCTCCTATCCACCCAGTTGCCCACACATTCTGTCCTGCTTCAAGGATGTTCAGGATCAGCCCCATACATGTGCCAATAGACCATTGCTTTCAAATTGTTATTATTGAATCCTGTCTTTCAGTTTTAATGCCTGTTTGAGTCAGACCTAAGGTATATAATGGATAAATATTTTATTGTTTTTTTTTTTTAGACTGGCTTAGGTTGGAATCAGTACAGACCTTGTGAAATGGAAACTTTTCAGGAAAGCTGTTTGTTCCTGGAAATCAACTTTAAAGGTGACTCTAAACAAATTTCCAGCTTTCCCTTAGATGAATTTTAACTGCCACAGTTAACAACAACAGTTGGCTGTTTACCTAGCTGACAAGTAACATCATTAGCTCTCATGTGGAGTCATGTTTATGTTCACTTGGTGACTCTTCCTTTAGCTCTACTTTGGTCCTCATCAGTTTCTGTAAGAAATTTTCAGCTTGTTAGCTTGTTGAAAGGCTCCACTATGTTCACCACATAGTCGCTAAATTTGACTGTGTGCCTTTCTACAGTGGGGATTATCAGAGATATTTGCTGAAAATATTGATTAGTGCAGCTTTAAATAACATCCCATAATGTCCAGCCCAACATCCTGTTTCAACAGGGGAAACACATGGGGTCTTTAAACTCTCTGAACAAACCACAGTAAGTCAGTGAGTCAAACTGATTTCCACTCTGTGGATGTGGAATGAATATTTTTCAAAACATATATTTGTCGGTTGTATGTGTATGGTTAGATGTTATAACAAAAACTTTTATCCAGTGCTGCATAATGTATGAGAGGATCCAGACAGCTTAAAGTCCTAATTGTGGTGTTAAATTAATGACAAAATTACCCCATAAACTGTGTAAACAAATAAGTTTTACAGCCCCTATGTGACTGAGGCAACTGACAGACTGTAAAAGTTACTTATGGATGCAGTCAGAGCAAAGTTTGTGGTGCCACATACCTATACATAAAATAATATGGCAGTGTGTCATATGCCCATGGTTTTCCTGCACATATAAAAAATTCTGCACATTTCTGTGATAGTGTGGAGAGACAGGTGCATTAGAATGGCCAGCATCAGAACAAAAGAGAAGAAATCCTGTTTGAAACTGGCTAACAGAACATTTTATTAACAAACAGACAAAATATTTCAGTCTGACAAGGATCCTCAAGTCGGTTCGAGTTTTGATCTTCAGATGGTAAGCAGGATTACCTTTTATCTTTTGTCCTGGAATAAAAGTGTATTTCAGACTTCTTTTCACCACATGACCTGTCAGGTATCATCCAGTAGAAACCCTTTTAATTTAATAGCTGTGATACAGTTGTTGATCTGCAGCACTCTGGATCAATGGACTGAGATTAAAAATGATGTTTAATGGACGTTTAATGGATTTAAGTGATGCTTTTGACTTAAACTGCAAATCACCTTCCCTTTGCTGTCAGATAGAACTGTCTAATAACGTGAGAATGAAAGGCTTTCCTTCAAAATGAAATTTTCATCCTTTCACACCTGTCTTGTACTTTTCAAAGAATAATAAGTACTTAAAGTCATTGCTGAATAAAATTAATTATGAATGATTGGATTCTCTAAATTAAAAAGTGTCTTATGCGGAGTCCTATCTTTCAGTGATATTCTTTATTCAGTATATATTCAATATTCTATTGTCAGTATTCATTTTAATAATATAACAAAAATGCTGTAAATATTGTATAAAAGTGGTAAAGTAGAGATATGAGTTATCAATAAATCACTCCAACATGCTTTAGTAAATGATGGACAGTAGACACAATGTTATTATTATGATGTATTTTATAATACAAAAACAGCCAAAACAAAACAGTGAAGACCAAAAATATGGAAACAGGAGAGTAACAAAAGTAAAATTTGATATTTTTCATGTTGGTTCTCATCTTGCTAACTGTATTGTGCCAATTTTGAAACTCTGGCAAGACAAAGCTTAAAGCATAAAACTTTCCAATTAAACTTCAGTTTTTTTTTTTTTTTTTACACAAATCACTTACAATACTTCAACTAAAAGTAAATGCAGAGAGTTGTTTCTTGATTTCGTAGCTAACTTCATGGGAATCTAATTCTGGCTCTATTTGTCAGCTCATCAAGCTAGCTGCTATGCATCTGTCAGTTTGTTTACATGAGAGAAGTGGTTGACAAAATGTGTTCACATGCTAGAAAAAATAGCAGCAATTAAGAGTGTGTTTATGCTGCCACCGTCTTTTTAGAAAGTCCAAGAAGACTAAGTGCAATAGCTGGTGATGCAGTGAACTACTATGAAGAGGAATGTGAATCATTTCACTTTGCTGGTTGACCAAACCACAGAGTACATAGACGACAAGATAAATCTAATTGAAGATGAAAAACAAAGAATGAAGGCAGAGTCAGAAAGGCAGCAAGAGGATTGTTTCACAATATAACAGAACTCAAGAAACTGGTTGTGTTGCTGCAGTGACTACTCTGCAAAGATAACTGAGGGAAAAAAGAAACTTGGAAGAGACTTGGAAAATCCAGATGGATGAGTTATCCCAGCGGTGTAACTACTACAAATGAACTCTCAAACCTGAGGCCTGCTAGACCAAACTGTTTGCTCTTCATTTGTTAAGCAACAACGATTACAACTCCTACAAAGCAGTCAAAAGCTTTCTGGACATTTTTGTAATATCTATGTTTACCTCTCTTGAAACAGAATCAGATCCAGATTGAAAGTCATCAGAGGTGTTTTACATAAGCAAAAGTTTGATATGTGTATTGATAGTTAGTATCTAACATGTTATAACACAGAAAAGAGAAACCTAGGGACAGAAAAGTAAAGCTTAGGAGGCCTAAATGTAATTGATAGGAAAATGGGAATCCGTCTTCTACACTGACTCATTTAAAAAATCAGCTGCAAGTGCTCTCTTGTGTTTAACATCATCTTAAAGAAAACCATTTAAACTTTAACCAAAAAGCACTTTGCTTCCAACAGATTTGTAGTAGTCGCATAGC